>NW_028261386.1:5185901-5485901 GCF_051295495.1 Thamnophis sirtalis | reverse complement strand
CATAAATATTTTCTACCATCATTCTTCTTTGGAGGGGTGTTCAATTTTAATAACTTACTAATGAAGAGGTTTTTTTAAACTGTAAAACTTGCAATTATTTTGTAAAGCTTCAGCTGGCTTAGTAAGCATCAGTCACAGTTCACGTGTGACTTCCTCTGGTCTCATAATTTTTTCAACCTATTCCCAATAACTCCTTCTGATTCTTACTTAATCAAGTTCATGGGGATAATGCACAGGCTGGGGCCTTTATTAACTTCCAATGTATTTTTTAATGGATAGTCTTCTGAACCAAGCTCACTTACTGCAATTTCCTTATCAGCAGAAGCATTTGACCCCTGTCTTTCTTTCCTGACTTTTATTGGCTTTCCAGAGTTGCCTATGATTCTAGTATTTCCTGCTGGTGTCTGACCATATTAATAAGGCCCAACCCACTCTTTACCTTTTATAGATTAGCTATGTACTGTCCAAGGGTCATAATGGGGGCTAATATTAATACTTGGCTCTGAACCTTCACTTTTATTGAATGATGTCTAACTTCAGAGTTTACTAGAGTCCATTTGGGTGTCTTAATAAGCTAAGCAATACAGATCAATAAAAAAAAAATCTTACTTGGCATTTGAAAGGTCTCTCTGTAGAGTGAACATGCTTGACATGACAACTTAAGTGATCAGGTCTGTGGAAAAAGAAGGAAAGTAGACACAAGAAAGCAAATTGTTACACAAAAACAGAATTAATCAATTATTCAATCCAACATCCTGCCCAAGAGAAATTTCCAAGTTACACAAACCTATGATCTTATCTCTTCTGCAAAAATTTTCATAATATCACAAAGCTTCAGCTACACATGGGAGTTTCCTGTAATTATTGTAAACCTCCCCTGAAAAATCTAAATTGATAAAAATTATCTTAAGGGCTGTTAGCCATTTAAAATGGGAGATTGTCCAAGCAAAATGGAGGCTGTTTGACTCAACAACACTGCTAAATTAATGCCTTACATATATAGTAATGCTTAACAAAAAGTGCTAAAAAAAGTCCTTATACTTTCACTACAAGCCAAAGGCCAGCTACATAATGTACTTTTAAACAAGCAGTTATTTCCCACCATTAGCAAAGGCTGACTGCAGATTTAAATGCAAATATACTTCTCCTGGTGTCCTCTTCCCCAACTCCATCCCCCCATCCCCATTTCTTACTTTCCTATTCTAATTCCTCCCACCCTCCCACCCATCGCGATCGCGGAATGAAAATCCAATACTTGAGCTCGCCTGGGATTTTCTACATGGTACCTCGAAAAGCCTTTTCCACAAACACCACAGGTGTACGGTTTGGTGATGCCACCCTCATGAGACCTCACGTGATAGGTCATGCGGTCCTTCCTTTTGAAGCGCTGATTGCAAATTGGGCACTCAAAAGGCTTCTCATCCGAGTGGGACAGCTTGTGTCTGTTTAGGTGATAGACATCCCGGAATGCCTTGCCGCACATCTCACAGGCATGGTTCTTTTTCACGGGCTTGCTGGGCTTCTTCACAGTCTGTGTCCCTGGCATGGCTGTGGCACCGGCACTACTGCTTGGGTTGGTAGCGGAGGAAGACGTCGTGACTGTTGAGAGGATGCCTGCGATGGTGGAAACCAGCGATGTCCGGCTGTTGTCCCCTGCAATGGTGGAGATTAGGGGCACCATTGTGGCAGGGGCTTTCTTTGGCCGTGACACCAGCTTTATCCCAGTATGACAGGATTCGTGGCGCCGCAAATGGTAGCTGTCCCTGAAGGCCTTGCTGCAGTATGTACATACAAAGGAGGTTTTCGGCTTCTCCTTTTTAATCCCAACAATGGCATCTTTTAGTGTTTCGGGTGGGGGTTGAGGTTTCTGTGTTATCGGCAAGGGTAAAATGGGCTTCTGGTCAGGAGGTTCAACAGCTGAGCTCAGGAGAGGCAGCAAACTATTTTGTGCTGCTTGCTGCTGGTGATGCGATGCTTCATGCGCCTGAAACCAAACATTCATACTTTCAGAAGTGGGGGATGCAATGTGCAGTTGATCAGCAGAAAAAAACACACAACTTAGCAATCTACAAACACAGATTCAACATATAACTCTGACTTAAAAAGAAACTGAAGGCACTTAAATTCTACATTCTTACATTCAAATGTTTACCATACAAATTACACCTTCATTTTTTAAAAAGAAATTTCTAACTAGAAACCAAGAATGATCAAAGTAAACTTTTGCACGTACTGTATTAGCGCTCCACTCTAGCCATCCATCATCTACTCCACCAAAATCAAATTTTCGGTAGCCTTCAGGCTACATAAGACAAAGTTAAAATATCCATGAGGAGGTTAAATGCAATCAAAATAAAGATAGCAATAACAAGATCAGAAAGAAAATAACAATAAACAGAAAATAAAACAAAAAGATGGCATCAGGTAAGGCTTCTGTAACAACTGTTTTTAAGTTTCCAGAAAGCCAACGGAAAAAAAGGTGGCCTGCCTGTCCTCCCCTTGTTCCAAAGCTCCAGTGCTGCCACATAAAAGCAGTGTCACTCATCTCAACCCCACAAATCTCTTGGAAAGCTAGGATTACAAAATGTTTCTTCCCAGCTTTCTCTTTGGAGCTGAGGTAATCAGATGCTAGCCCTTATAGAACATCAGCACCCTGAATTGTACCTAGAAAACTATTCCGTAGCTTATGCAGGACCCAGAAAATCACTGTTAATAGAAGTGAGCACCAGTAAGCATGAGGACTCCAGCATTCTGGGCTAGCTGCAGCTTCCAAGCGCTCTTTAAAGGCAGCCCCATGAAAAGTGCATTGTAACAGTCAAGTTGGGTAGTGATGACAGTGTGAGTTATTGTGGCCAAGTCCTCTTACCCAGGGGCAATTACAATTGGTGCACCAGCTGGACCTAGATATAGGCTTATCTGGCAATACCTCCACTTGATGAATCAGGAACCATAAGCCCAGAAGGACTCCTGAATTGCAGCAACAGAGAATTCCAATGGATAAATAACCCTATCATACCCAAATTCAGTTTCAACCTTTCCTCTTCCAACTGAATCTTAGAGCTTCCAGGCATCATCACAACAGCATCTGTTATACTGTTGAGCATCACAAGGATACTGATACTATCATACCTTGAATTGCTGGATGATTTCATCCAATAGCTTCTTGTTAAAAAGCAAGGAGTAAAGAACTTATTCCTGCAGCATCCCAAAAATTAGGGGCCCCTCGGCTGATCTCTCATTCCCTTCTTTCACATACTAAAACCACCCACTAAGGAGAGAATGGAACAAGTACCAGACAATTATTCTTTCCCTACACCGTGTAGGCAGTCCTATAAGACACAATCGTCGGCTGTATCAAAAGCCACAAAAACTATTAGCAGGACACATTTCCTTCCTCCAGATCCCAACATATCAAAAATACAGGTAGTCCTCAACTTACAGCAGTTCATTTAGTGACTGTTCAAAGTTATGACAATGGGGATAAAAATGACATGACCATTTTTCAGAGTTATGTAGCATCCCCATAATCATATGATCAAATTTCAGATGCTTAGCAACTGGTTCATACTTATGACTATTGCTGTGTCCCAAGATCATGTGATCCCCTTTTGCGACCTCCTGACAAGCAAAGTCAATGGGGAAGCCAGATTCATTTATCAACTGTAGTGATTCATTTAACAACTGTGGCAAGGTCATAAAATAGGGCAAAGCTAACTTAACAAATATCTCACTTAACAACATAAATTTTGGGCTCAATTGTGGTTGTAAGTCATGAAATACCTGTAAATAAAAAGTGCTCAGCAAAATCAAGCAACTCTTTAGATGACCTCCGCTGAAACCCACGTCGACATCTTCAAGCTTAGCTAATGTACTTTCAGATTTATTTCAGTTATGAACAATACCGTTTAACAAATGAATCTTGTTCTAATATACACAACCTTTAGTACAGACAGCCAACAGTTTGTGCACACCTTTTCATAAAATTATCTCCCTTGGGAAATCCAGCAGAATCCAACCTTTTCTATTTTTAGGAAAAATGTGAATATAACTTTTCAGAAGCCCATCTTCCACTGATTTAATGAAGACAAAATGCTCCATAGTCAACAGAACTAGCTATGTTCTGTAGTGAATATAGATTACAGGGAAATATAAAATGAACTTTTAAAAAATATATGACATTTGCTAAACATTATGAAGGTCAAGATATTCTGGTGTTCCACAACTCCTACACTCAAAAACACTTAGAACTCATTGTTGACCATCAACGATGTAGTAGGCCAGAAAAAGATCCCATGATCTTTTTTCTTCTCAAAAAATATTGAAGAAAGAAAAATACGACTCACGTGCGAATGTTTTCATTTTAAATGAAAATTGATAAAATGCAAA
Organism: Thamnophis sirtalis; assembly: GCF_051295495.1. Classification (NCBI taxonomy): domain Eukaryota; kingdom Metazoa; phylum Chordata; class Lepidosauria; order Squamata; family Natricidae; genus Thamnophis; species Thamnophis sirtalis. The sequence continues at coordinate 5,481,515 of NW_028261386.1, read as the reverse complement.
CTATGTTTGGAGATATTTATACCAAGATTAACACATGAAATGATACAGAAACTAATTTTCAGGAGTCCATAATAAAGTAAAAACTGTTTTCAATAATAGTACTTCAGATTCAGAAAATGAGACCGATTAGACAAAATCTGTATTCTGAATTTTGACTCCTGAATTTTTTTCATCTTCTGACAAATCAGTGCTTTTTGTACTTAATACAATAACAGAGTTGGAAGGGACCTTGGAGGTTTTCTAATCCAACCCCCTGCTTAGGTTGACCCCTATACCGTTCCAGACAAATGGCTATCCAACATCTTCTTAAAGACTTCCAGTGTTGGGGCATTCACAATTTCTGGAGGCAAGTTGTTCCACTGATTAATTGTTTTGTCAGGATATTTCTCATCAGTTCTAAGTTGCTTCTCTCCTTGATTAGTTTCCACCCATTGTTTCTTATTCTACCCTCAGGTGCCTTGGAGAATAGTTTGACTCCCTCTTCTTTGTGGCAACCTCTGAGATATTGGAAGACTGCTATCATGTCTCCCTGGTCCTTCTTTTCATTAAACTGGACATACCCAGTTCCTGTAACCGTTCTTCATATGTTTTAGTCTCGTCCCCTAATCATCTTTGTTGCTCTTCTCTGCACTCTTTCTAGAGTCTCATCTTTTCTACATCGTGGTGACCAAAACTGAATGCAGTATTCCAAGTGTGGCCTTAGCAAAGCATTATAAAGTGGTATTAACACTTCACGTGATCTTGATTCTATCTCTGTTAATGCAGCCTAGAACTGTGTTGGCTTTTTTGGCAGCTGCTGCACACTGCTGGCTCATATTTAAATGGTTGAGGATACAAAGTTTAGAGTACACAGAATTCTTTGTTTTACCACAGCTGGGTGGTTTTTTTTTGTCTTTGATGTTAACTTTTTTGACTGTCTTGCTTCTTCTTAGCAAGCAAAAACAAAATCTGTTGCTAGAGTTCAGAAGCTGTAATTTATTTATAATTAAATTACTTTAAAGCAAGTTCAATCAATAACATTTATAATTATTGTATTTCAACACCAAACATGTTTACGAATCTATCGTTATGAATAGAAGTACTGCACATTTTTCAATTCCTTCTCCCATAAAATTCAGAACTTTTTCTGCTTCATCAAAATTTCAAGAGTTTTTATGTAGTTAAGTAGGCAGTTTTTTATCTGAGGGCAATGTCTTCAGAAGGTTGAAGATGGCAGATGGAGTGATAATAAACTGGAAGAAATCCTTGCTGTATTGAGACACAGCTAGATTTTTACTCTTTTCTGTAGATTTCAGAAAAATAGTATCTTTTAAAAAATATTATAATAAAGGTATTTGAGGATTACACTATAGTATGTGTTACCTGATGGGAGCCAGATTACAATTTTTAAAAAAAAGGGCTTAAAAGCTATTCTGAAGGTCATGGAAAGCAGTCCAGAGACTCAAAACTGAATATTCCTGTCTTTTGTTATTTTTATTCTATTCCCATTTTATATCTTAATCCGAGTATAGACACCCCAATTCTATTTGTCTTTCTATTTAGTTTGAGACAATGAGTTATGGTACAAATCTGCACTTTGTGGGGAAAGACATAGACATTCTTAGTAACTCAAGTGTTCTCAGAAAGATAGTCTGAAAACTATTAAATCTCACATCTGCTTTCTTAAGTGAGAGCATTTATAAATTATACTCTTGGCAACTTAAAAAAATAACAATTTTCACTTATAAACAAAACCATGGAGGAATCTCCTTTTTTTCTATTTAAAATAAAAACCAATCCTCAGCCAAAGAACCCCAGATGATACTAGTTACCTAATTTTACCCGCAGTGATTTCCCCAATAAGCCACTTATTTTCTAAACACAGGAGCTCATCACAAAGGGATGTGGTAAGGTGCTCATTACAGCAACCCATCTTTTGATTCCCTGAGGGGAGCAATTTTTGAGGTAATGACTGGGTGTATTTCACGATATTCAACATATTACATGATCTCTATCTTAATGACAGACTATTTGGTTAACTACAAGGTACGAATAGAATTATAAATACCCAGTTTACTTTATTAGATTGTGAATACATAAGAAAGAATAGCACAATGATAGGCTTTAGCTTCTATAACAAATCCATGAAACAGCCTGGTTGTAACCACAGCTAGAGAAACAAAGATTTTCACAAATATTTACAAGTAGCTTATAAGTTTCCTTAAAGTTAATAGGTTACGGTACTGTATGCTTCATGCAGAAAACCAGGCTGAAGACTTGCTAAAGCTCTCCCAGAGTCTTGCACTATATGCATCATCACAAGTTAGTTTTGAAACACTCCATTTCAAAAGCAGTTTATCATGAAACACAGAAGGCTTTTGTCTGACAAAAACTGATTGAATGCCCCACCCCCGCCAAGCTACTTAAGAGTTCTTTGGATCCCAGCCCCAGCCTACAACGTGCAACTCTCTCATGAGTTGCATTTCAACAGGATTTTTTCCACTTGAATAGTCTGAACTAAGTCAAATAGCTCATGCTTTTTAGACACGAAAAGACCAGCTGGTGATCCATAACATGATTTGCCAAGCTTCCACAATCTATTACCCACACTATAAGACAGGAAATGGCAATTGAGTGATTTTGCTCTTCAGCTTTTCTGACTAGTCTTCTGTCTTTTGTCTTACAACATTTGTGCATGAGAACAGAGATGTGGAAATGAAAAAGCATTTCTAGCCAGGACCCAGGACAGCTGAAAACAGGTTTGTCTATGCAAAGATATTTTCCCTGTATTGGGATCAAAATGTCCAGATGCTTTTAATTTGGCTATTGTTGCTATATACTACTTAATTTTAATTCCGCCAACACCAGTACTGTTAAAATTAAACACTTACTAGAGATGGGAGAGATGTCTGCAAGCTGTTTTATCCTTTTAAGTGCAAGTAGCTGTCAGAATAGGCGCTATACTGAACTCTCAAAACCTATTCTTGCTACACAGATCATTGTTGCCTTAGAAAAATAACAAGATCTGCAAGCATAGCCTGCATTTCAAAAAACAAGTGTATTTGATAGCATGAAAGGTGAATGGTGACCAGAGAATGACCCCAACACAAGGTTCTACTTTCCATGAGGATTTCACCTAAATGATTCCTGCAACTAGCTTTATGAGCAATAAAACCAATACAGCCAAACACAATGCTGAAAAGTAAACTAAGATTGTAATCCCCTTTATTTTCTTATATATAAATATAAATACATACATACATGCATATACACACACACACCACACACACCCACACACCCCGTGTTTTCCCCAAAATAAGACAGGGTCTTATTTTCTTTTGAGCCCTGAAATAAGCACTTGGCCTTATTTTCGGGGAGGTCTGATTATTTTTGAGGTGCAGGAGGCGGTGAGCGTGGTCACCTCATGGCTGCTGCTGTGTTGCAATATTTTCAGGGAGGGCTTATTTTAGCACATGCGCTCAAAAGCCCAATTGGGTTTATTATCCAGGGAGGTCTTATTTTCAGGGAAACAGGGTACATGCATACACACACATATACATACTTATATAATTAGAAAATATATAGCAGAAAATAAAGGGGCATTATACACACACACACACACACACACACACACGGGCAAGGTTCAAAGAGCCATTTGTAGGCTCTTGTGTGTGTATGTTTGCCTCAAATCTTTACTAATGCCATAACTCATATTGATACTTTCCATTATAAAGGTTATATGCACATTGACCCAATCCCAAATTGATCCCTCTTAGACTAGTTTGAGTTACCGTCAAAGATGCCACCCTTTTACTCCAATTTATTCAGTATACTAAGAACTGGATAAATTATTTTGCACATGAAACTGAAACATTACAATAAAAATTGCTGTCATTCATGTACTACAACCCTATTGCCTGAAGTTGCCAGTTTATTTTGTCTAATGGCAGGCAGGCATTATTTGGACAGCTCTTGCTTCCTAAAACGGAAAATTGTTAACATGTAACCAATTCTAAAAATCTTGTTGACCTTTATGTTATGCCCTATAAGGACATCTTAAGAATTAATCTGTAAATAAATGCATTTAATATGTTTGAAGTATAAATATTCCTTTGTGTCCTGCCCTCTCTTGTAAAACCAAACCTATCTAAATTAAAAGGCATGATTTATTTGGTGTATTTATATATATATTCCATACTTCTTGGATTTTTATTTTATGAATGAGAATTTTATAATAAAACAAAATCCTGTTTCATGACCTAGAGTAGAAATATTTGGCACTACAAACTTCTGTAGCTAGAGGCAAAGTTTTCTGCATTGTATTTTGATGTCAGAGTAGCTAATTAGCATTAGTGAATCATATCTTGAATGAGCTATTAGACACATGTCTTATTAACATGCAGCCTGAACTTTCTAGGCAACTTAAATACTGTTTTAAAACACGTTAATTCTGTTATAATCCAGAAATATATTTCTTTAACTACCAAAAACTATACGAAGTATAAGGAGGCATAATGATTAATAGAGTTTGTAATTTTAAACCCAATGATCTGAAGATGACTTTTAAGAACTGATTCTAACATTTTTACCCATTTACTGTAGTGGAGAATGAAAAAAATGCAACATTTCTATCTATTATAGCTTTTCAAAACAAGGTTTGTCAATATTTTCCAGAAAAGCACCATTGTAGCCCACCACAACCCACATTCTGTCAAATAAGTGGTTATTTTAAAAAAAAATTCCACCAAGGATTCAGAAAGGATAGCCATTACTTCCTAATTCATGCAATGTTCTCTATAGAGATTAACAAAATTCAGAATTTATCAAATAATTACACTCTTCTGCACTATACATATACTTCATAATTGTTAATAATAGAACATTTCATGCCTACTGTAGGTAGTTAAGACACACAAACTTTGTATGGGTTACAAGATCAAACAAATTTTGTTTTCAAGATCATGTTCTAAGCCCGTTTCCAGAGACTGGGCACCTAAGCAAATGACTCATCTTGTACTTGGAAGACTTTTGCTTTTAGAAAAGAAAGACTGCAGTGCATTCACCTCAGATTTATTCCTCCAATTCATGTTTTCAAACTGGAGTCATGCTTTGCATTTTAAAAAGAACAGAAAACTAAGTGGGCAAATGACGCAAACTCATAATTTGTAGGGTATTATTTTACCTTCAGGAAAGAGAAGAGGTATTGTAATTAGTATACAGTTTCAAGCTAAAAAAGGAAAATGTATTATAACCTAGCTTCTCATCTGGCTTGTAGATTTAAAGACAAAGTAATCTGGTATGCAGCATTCCTTAGAGAAAATTGATGCTTCCAAATGACTCAACTTGCAAGCTACCTACCATCATTTTTATTTTATTTTCTAGAATCCTTAATAGTTCTTAGCAGTCCTTTTTGTAAAGAAATCAAGCTTAACTTGGACAGGCTTTATCACTTAGTAAGTCCAAATTTGATGAGAACAATCTCTGGAATTTTCTCTTGAGCAAGTATTTTTTTTAAGCTCAAGCAAAAAAACCTGAATGTGTTTTCTTTCAAACTACCCTATCCATCATCTCCACCGTCATAAAATCACTTCTGTCCCAATATTAATTTTAATTTGGTTTCAGTAAACAGCGTCATTTCTCTGAATTGTCAAAACAGACTATAATCTGTATCTAAGGAATAACTTCAGCTATATTTCCTAAAATGACTGCCTCTGAATATTGTCTGTTCTTAAGTTGAAAATGTTATCAAGTTATCAAGCAAACAATCACATAAAATAATTTAAAATAGACATGTATGTAGCATTTCCCAGAGTTGCAGCAAAAAGAAACAGGAAAACAAATGCTTTAATGTGACAGATTAGCAGAGGAAAAATAGGTTAAAGGCTAAAGAGGATAATATAAGAGAGCAGAACAAAAGACAAATGAGTAGATAAAGTGACTGTTTTTAAAAGAAAGGATAAGAAGATACAATGAAGCATCTTGATACATGTTTATAAAAAGGGGAAAGGAAGACAAAGCAGTAAACCTAGAACTGCAAAGCAGAAAGTGGTAAGAGATCATCTCTTTAAGAGATGAGTACACCAAGGGGGGAAAAAACAGCAAAATTAGAAGGAAGCTGGCATGAAAGACAACACTGTGAGGAGCAAAAGAAAGTAATGGTAACAATGACATCTTAGGAGGAGTTGGGGGGCGAGTACAAAAGCAGAGAACATAGCAGAAAAAAATTGGAGGACCAAGTTGTAAGCAGTGGAAGAGTCTAAATTTGTCATGCGTAGAGATAAGTAGCGGACTTCAAAAATGGAAGACAACAGGAGGTAGCAATGGAGACAAAAGTAGAATACTGCATTCAAAATAAAAGAACCATTATTCTCATGAACAAAGATGATGAAAAGAAAATACCATAAACAACCAAGAACTTGTTTAAAAAGTGACAATCAAGGGTAACATTATGTGCAGAAGGCAGAAAATGTAGCAGCAGAAATTAATTCCAGGGTGACTAAGTCTAATATGGTACAGATCATCCCCTACAAGCTCATGTGGCACCTTAAAAGCTAATGGGAGTGCCAATGATAGCAATTTGATGGGAAACAACTGCAATTAAAAAATAAGGAAGCATGCAAAGTAAACAGTAAAAGTAAGTAAAAGAACTAAGAGGGGAATGATGCTTTAATATGAAGTAATAGAAGCATCTGGTAACAAGGACATAATTCAAAGCAAACATTACTGCAGACTGAAGTAAAATGTATAGAGAATCTCATAGCGTGTAGCCGCAAGGGAGGGAGTCAAGAATCCCAGAGAAACAAGGAAAGACAATGATAAAGCTGCCGAAATACTGGAGGAGAGAGAAAATAAGCTGCTTGAAAACACAAGATGGAGAGAGACTCCAGCAAGCTGAAGTGTGCACAGAATCCCATTTTGCAGTACATGGGATAAGAAAATAATTCTGAGTATCTCACTGAAACGTTGAGAGGGAAGAAGAAAACAGAGTGGATGTAGGAGCAGGAGAGTAATATACTGCAATCTATTCCTTCACCACCACCCATGAATAGGGACAGAAGAAACAAGGAATGCAGCAAAATTTTGAGCTGAGGAAAGAGTAGGAAGAAAATCTCCCACAGTGGGAATTTGATGAAATCGCTCTAAAGAAACTGAAGGGCAGAAAAATCTGTTTTTTTAAAAAAATGCAGCAAGGAAAAAAACAAAGCGGCAGGGGCTGGAGAGCAGGGTGTAAATAAGCCCCATAAATAAAATTAGTTGCAACCTTTAAACCAAAATTAAAAGGGGGGAGAGGGAGAGAGAGAGAGAGAGAGAGAGAGAGAGAGAGAGAGAGAGAGAAGAGAGAAAGAAAGAAAGAAAGAGAGAGAGAAAGAAAGAAAGAAAGAAAGAAAGAAAGAAAGAAAGAAAGAAAGGAAGAAAGGAAGAAAGAAAGAAACAATCTGTTTTTTCTCCCCCTCCTTAATAAAAAAAACCCAATCAGGACAAGACTGGTCCAAGTCTCCAACCCTCCCCCCCCCAATAATCCCAAACCACAATAAGAGCATTATCATCCTTTTTGGTGAACACGAAACAACAAAAAGAAAGAAAAAAAAAACCCGGGGAAGTAGTTTGGCGGGGAACGGCCAACGCTTATTGGGAACAAAGCTTTAAAAAAGTAGACAAATAACCAAAAACAAAAAAAACAAAAACCCACACACAAAACACACAGCCCCATCCCAAACAGCTTAACTCTCCCCTCTTTTTTTCTGCCCCTCCAAGAGGAGGGAAATAACCCCCCACAAACACACAGTCCCGTCCCAGACCACACGGCTTAACTCTCTCCCCCCCCCTTTTTTTCTGCACCCCCCCCTGAGGGAAATAACCCTCACCCCATAAACACACATACACAAACACACAGCCCCGTCCCAGACCACACGGCTTAACTCTCCCCTTTTTTCTTCTCCCTCCCACCCACCCCCCAAAAAAAGAAGGGGAGAAATAAACGGGGGTGGGGAAGAGGCCGCTCTCAGTAGTTTTGCGCGCGTGCAAAGGTTGTGCGCGCGGGGGGGGGGATGGCGCTGAGTGAGGAAAGCAGCTATTTATGGGGGGGGGAGACAGAGGGGGGGAAAGAGGGAGAAAAAAAACCGCGCTCCCGTTGGCCTCCCACGGCGCTGGCGAGCGCAGCCCGATTCTCCTCCTCTTCCTCCTCCCGCTATTTCTCTCTCTTCTCTTCCCCCCCCCCCCGTCTGCGCTGCGGGAGGGAGGGAGGGAGGGAGGGGGCGGCAGAGAAAAAGAGAGGGCGCCCGCTGCTGACAGAGCCAGCCGGATTCCTCCTCAGGCGAGGAGGCCTAAGCGGGGGGGGGGGGGACGCTGGCCGCCTTCGGGGGGGGGGGTTAAGAGGTTGGATGGTCGGTTGGTGTTCATGTTGTTCTGAAGGCGCCGATAAAAGAAAACCGAGGAGAGAAAAAAAAATCAAAATTAAAAATATTTTAACGGTCGGGCGTTGTTCTCTCCCCCTCACCTGAAAAAGGAACGCGGTCCAATTGGCCTCCATGGTTTTGCGGCCGGGAGAAAGGAAGGGGAGGGGGGGAAGAAGAGGAGGAGGAGGAGCCGTTCGTAGGAGGAGGAGGAGGAGAAGAGGGGGGGGTTAAAAAATAAATGTCTTCTCGTCGCTCTCTATATAAATGGTTTCTCCTCAGGCCCGGCGGCCTGGTCCTGGTGGCGGCGGCTCCTCGCCGCGCTCGCTCTTCCTGCCTTGCTTAGCTGGCTCGCCCTGGGCCGCGCGCTCTCCCCCGCCCGCCCCCCTCCCCGCCTCCCTCCCCCGGGCCCCCAGCTACATGGAGCCGACAACAAAGCACAAGCGGCGGCGGCTGCCTCTGCTGCTGCTGCGGCGGCGGCGGCGGCGAAGGAGGCGGAGGCGACTCAACATGGCAGCGCCTCAGCGGCCGCGCTTCCGCTAACCCTCGGGCCGTACCATCGCCGCCGTCGGGGGTGGTCGTGGTAGGAGAGAGAGAGAGAGAAGCGAGAGAGCCAGACAAGACAAGCCGCGGTGGGGGGGGAAGCAGGGGGCCCCCGTTCGCCCGCCTCTCCACTGCCTTCCTGGCGGCGCGAGGCGTGGGGGGGCGCGCGGCAGGGGGATATTGCGAGGCGGGCGCCCCCGTCGAGGCTGAGAATGGGACGGCCCGCTCTCCTCAAGCGGCTGAGGGGGATTATAAAAAAAAAGGGGGGGGGTGAACCGCGCTGGAGCCTCTTTTGAGCGCTGGGAAAGATGGAGGAGAGGGTGAAGGCCGAGGCTGGTCCCTCAAACTCACCACCACCACCACCACCCCTCCTCCGCCCCTCGCTGTCGCTTTGAAACGGAGCGTGCTCTCTTGGGCGGGGGGGGGGGGCAGAAAGGCCTCTCTCTCCAGGGAGCCCGAGTAGCGGGAATTCCCTAACTGCCCCTGTATTATAATCACCTTTTTTTAAAAAAAAAAATCAGGCCAAATTTGGACACTCGGATTTGTTTCAAAGTAGAAGAAGCCCATCCTCAAATCACAGCTTTCCTCATGATGGGGAGGGGGGAGGAAATTGCCTCAGGAAACCTCAAGAGGTTTTCAAACGGGCACATTTTCCCCTCAGACTTTGGCCTTTTCCTCAGTGGTTTCCAGTTAGCGATACGGCAATAATGGAGACCCGCGGGCGAGCATAATATCAACCCCCCAAAGGCAGACAGAGGTGATAAATCAGCCCAGAGGATATGGCCTTGGGAGCATTTACTCAGGAGTAAGACCCTGAAAGAGCAGAAAGGTCAAATCCCAAACAGCAGACCCCAAAAGGGCTGGAGGAAAGAAGTTGAATGCTTCTCTCCTTCCAGTTTTTCCTGCAGGCCAGAGCAAAACCTTATCCATTTCACTGGGAAGCAAGTTACATTTAGTAGTTAAAAATTATATATTTCATCCTTTGCACTGTAGCCACGAAGAGAATAGAAATAACCATTAAAAGCCGCCTCCCTGGCGTGCAAAAGACAGTCCAATCCTAATTGAACCTGGAAGTAATTCCAATTAACATTAAACAGGCTTACTGCAGACTCTTAAGCTCTATTTTTAGGACAGGACTATATTAGAAAGTTATTCAAGATCGATGGCATTCAGTTATAACAATTTTCCATCTGGCAATGTTGCACGTTTCAAAATAAAATATTAAGTTGCTAAAATTATACTGCCCAGTACCTATTTTCCAACTGAATCGAAGAATGGATTGTTTCATTCAAAGAATCATCAAAGAATATTGTTGGTATCTCTCTCTTGTTCAATTTTGATTGAATCTTATTTCCACATTCATTGTAATTCATACAATCCATCTCATTGCCAACCAAAAATTACAACATTTTGTGGCTTTAATAATTTTAGGACATTATTTAGGATGGATTCAGAGCTTGCTTAACTAAAATGGCAATTATCAATTTAACATATTGCATGAACCTAGACAATAGTGGCTGTAAACCACAATTTATGATTTGAGGTGTAAATCCAGCCATTATAGCTCCTTGAACACCATGACTGAAACATATCTTGATCTGTGAACCTAGCTTTAATATCCAGTAATTATTTTTCTTTCCATTTTAATTGGGGAACTGACAGTTTTTCATTTTAAAATAGTGCTGGCCTTTTTCTCGAAGTCGTTTCTCACCACATAATTAAGCTCAACTTTACTAGCGCTGATACAGCAGTCCAGAAATACAGGTAAGTCCAGTGACAACAGTGAATTTCTTTGACATTGAGAACCCACAAATTTTACATTGTGTTTGCTCAACTGTATAATAGGGCTAACTCCTTTGATTTAATTACCTAGCTCAAAGACACAGATTACCTATTCCTTATCCAATCCTAAAATCACTGGTAATGCGACTAAAGGGGTTAAAATCCTATTGCATTTGTAACCTCCCACCCAAGTGGTTTGTGGATTGAACAATTAAGAGTCCAAATGAACTGTGCACTTAGAAGAAGCACTTGACCCTCCTCTTGGAAGTGGCCCATGCACACCTGCTTCCTTGCCACTAACCTGAATTTCATTTATTTCTAGCCCCTTCAATCCCACAGACTCTTGGCAGGTTACATATAATTCTTGTCCTCCTGGAACGCTTCATGTAAGACTTCAAATAAGTCCATAGACAGCAAAGGCAAAGAAATGGAATTTAACAACTAATACCAGGATTACTAAGAAAATACAGCATTTAATGCAACAGGTTTGGAGGGTTTTAAGTGCTTCAAAACACTTTATATTGATATAATCCCTATAGCCACTTTGTGAGCATTATCTACCCCATATTACACAGTTAAAGGGGGGGGGGAGTGTCATCCAAAGATGAGAATATAGTTTTATTTAAACAACTTGGGAAACATTTAAATAGAAGATCTCAGCTGCCAGATCAGCATCTTGGTATCTTCAATAAAGTAGAGGGGAAAAAATACAAATCCACTTATTTGAGTTATTGAATTGCTTCTTCATGCTAAATATATTTTTCTTTGAATTGGATTTTAACCCATTAAGATTCAGTAGTAAATGATTGTATCTCTTACATTCCCCTGCCACAGTAGAGTTGGTTGTCATCCCAGTAAATTTTATTAAACAGTTGATATCTCTATCCATTTTAGTATCTGAGTAACTGCCCCTTTAGAGATAAAAGCAGATCACATATTCAATATCCATACAAGTAAAAAAAAAACTTCTCTGCTAGATACTTTCCTTGACACATCTAGGCCTCCCCCCCCCCCTCCACCTCTGCATCATTTAACAATTTGGAACAGTGGCATGCTGGAAAACAAAGCACTCTCCAACACTATGATGATCCTGGCCCCCAGAAGTTTTCTTAGAAAACAGGGTAGGCTGCACGCCAGCAATTTTCTTGCAAGTACACCCACCTGACCAGAAAAGCAGCAAATATAAAACATAAAATAATGGGTTGGAAGGGATCTTAGAAGTCTTCTAGTCAGGGAATAGGCAGCTTCCTGTATGCATGTTAGAGAGCAGAGAGTTAGAGAAGATACTTATAAATTTGTTTTTTGAAAGATGGGCCCAATAGCCATCATTCTGTAATATGCAATACAGATAGTCCTCAGCTTTTCAATTCAAACCAGAATTTCTGTTGCTGAGCAAGGCAGTTAAGTGAGTCACGTTCAATTTTATGACTTTTTTTGCCATGATTATTAAGCAAAGTACTGCAGTTAAGTGAATCACATGATCATTGAGTGAATCTAGGGAATCCCCACTGACTTTGCTTATGAGAAGCTGGCTGGAAAAGTCACAAATAATGATCACATGACCTCAGAATTCTGCAATTGTCATAAATACATGCCAGTTTCCAAGTGCCAAAATTTGGATCACATGACACAGTGCTAAGATGTTTGCAAGTATGTGGATCAGTCATAAGCCACTTTTTTCAGTGCTATTGTAAATGAATGATCACTAAACATGATTGTAAGTTCTATTTTGTGACATTATCTCCCACATGTTTTCTGATCGCATTCGAAGTCTCCAATGTGATCAGTAATCCTGAAAGGTCTCTAATTTTAATTAGTTATATTAAACAAATGGGACCTGCCATAAAGTACTGTCATGCATCATTTTTTTCTGTACTGGCCTATTCTTATTTACAGGATCTACTGAACCAAAAGTTGACCCACATTTTAGCCTAAAGTAGTGTTACATAAGCCCAGCATGCATGTGGTTAGTTTCTAGTCCAGTGTGTTATGTGAACCCAGAAAATTGAGTTGAGTAACCACAGGTAAATGTATTGTTAAACAACTTATGAGAGAAATGTCCAGTGTCTACAGAAGTAGATAAAGCAACTAATAGTAAAATCAAGTCATCTGTTACCATTTCATTACATTTGGTCAATTATTTTACCAATAAAATGTAAAAAGATATCTTTTAAAATACCTTCTTTTCAATAACTAAGTGCTCCAAAATCTTCCACCTAAAGTCCAAACATTAGTTTTAAAGAAATGATTAGTTATCCAAATATAATATACATAAATAACATAAATAGGATGTAGGTAGTTTCTCCACTAAAGCCAACTACAAACAAAATGAATGAACGTGGATTACTAAATATGAATGGACCCACTATTTAGTCTTACAATTATGTACTGCCGCTTGGGCAAAATATTACTAGTCCAATATTTACTAGTTTCTTGGCCAAACATACTCTACACTTACCCTACCATTCAGTGGACTAAAAGACTGAGACATGACACTACCTGTCCAAGGAAAACTATCACCAAAATAAATTAATGACTTGAAACAGTAAATTCAATCCCTAGACATGTACACTTAATTTGCTTTATCTGGCACTGTCAAGACTGAGTTTATGATGGCTAAGAGAAGCCATAATTTTCTTCAACTATAGTTTACACTGTGGCTGGACTCCCACAGTTAGGTTAGGTTTATAAAGTCAAGGTTTAGCATTCCTGTTAAAACCTATGCTGCCTCTCACATAGCCCCAAGTAAAAAGGTTATAAACTACTTAATCCTATAAGGCTTCTTCTATAGACTGTAAAGAATGTCAGCATTAATTTATGTGCACATTTAAAAAAAATAAAGCTGATGAAATTAAAATAATGTTTTAAAACATTTTGCTCCTACCCACAGCTGACAGAATGGATTATGCAAAAAAATGTAGCAAAAATATAGCAGTTTTAACATGGGAATCCTGCAAAATCACACGTAAAATAATTCATGTAAGCATTTTATTTCCCAGAATAGTTAACCAGATTATTTGAAGAAGCAAATAGAACCCATGACTCTCTGTTTCTGTAAGGCAGTGTTTTTCAACCTTTTTTGTGCAAAGGCACACTTTTTTCATGAAAAAAATCCCGAGGCACACCACCATTAGAAAATGTTAAAAAAAAATTAACTCTGTGCCTATATTGACTATATATAAAGTGTTTTTCCCACGGCACACCTTACACTATGTCACGGCACACTAGTGTGCCGTGGCACAGTGGTTGAAAAACACTGCTCTAAGGAATACAACACTTGAAGCTGGAAGTTCTGTTTAGCCAAACTCTATTATATAGTCAACTTATCCCAGTCGTAATTCCCTTGTACAGATTGTGCAGTAAATTAGCAGAACTCTTACAGCAGCTGTTAACCTTTTTCTCCCCATTGCAGACAAGAAAATTTACCTGGTCCACGGAGAGAGAGAGAAAAACCCTGTAACGATTTCCAGCAATAAGGAAATAAAAACAATATCACCATTTGTTCAGCTAGTTACATTTAGTTTTAGACTCTGTAACAGAGTCTAAACACAGATCAGCTACTTAAAAATACCTCCCAGACTCCAACAGCTTTATCCATTGGATTCCTTGGGATTTATCTTTAGGAGATACTGACTTCTTCAATTGTCTGATTTATTTTCTTTCACAGAGGTCCCTCTGATGTAAAACTTTTCAAATGCAGCTGTAGACAGTAGTGGGATTCAAAAAAATTTACTACCGGTTCTGTGGGCGTGGCTTGGTGGGCATGGCAGGGGAAGGATACTGTAAAATCTCCACTCCCTCCCCACTCCAGGGGAAGGTTACTGCAAAATCCCCATTCCCCATTCCCAATCAGTTGGGACTCGGGAGGCAGAGAATAGATGGGGGCAGGGCCAGTCTGAGGTGGTATTTACCGGTTCTCCGAACTACTCAAAATTTCCACTACCGGTTCTCCAGAACTGGTCAGAACCTGCTAAATACCACCTCTACTGTAGACCACTAAAGTTACTTTGGTACTCAACTGTTTTGAAACTCATGGAGTTTGGTACACAATGCATTTCAATGTTAAAATTTTGTCCCACTACTCACTGCTTGTTTGGTACTCAATGCACAAGCTGGAACTTGTCAATGTCAGCAACTAACTACATTATGAGCCATAGTGGTGCAGTGGTTAGAGTGCAGTACTGCAAGCTACATCGGCTGACTGCCGACTGCCAGCAGTTCGAGTTCTGACAAGGCTCAAGGTGACTCAAGGTCTTCCATTTTTCCCAGGTGATTAAAATGAGGACCCAAATTGTTGGGGGCAATATTCTGACTCTGTAAACCGCTTAGAGAGGGCTGTAAAGCAGTATATAAGTCTAAGTGCTATTGCTTATATCCCTTATGGGAAAAATGGTTTGGTACTCATCATACCTCCTGGAACCAATTAACAATGAGTACTGAGATACCACTGTATATAAAATTGTGAGGACCACTCCAATGGTGGTGTCAAAAAAGTCAACATCTTGGCTACAATTACACAATCATAATCCCACCTCCTTCAATGTGGAACCCTCTCCCCACCTTGCCATCCAATTTAACAAGAGTCTGTATGTTTTTATTGTTAAATGCATGGGAGTTCATGTTTTTGACAAATAGGTGTACTGGTGCTTGCCTTTTCCTTCCTTCCTTTTTTTTGGTAAAGGCTTTTTAAATTAACCAAGATAATCCAAAATTATTTTTTCTACCATTTGAACTATTATAGGTGATGCCATCTTAAGAACAGCTTTTAAAAGAACTTACTAGTCAGGGATGTTCTATAGGGTTCTCTGCAGGAATGCCTTTGGGGTATGTTCAGAAAAGTCAAGATGGCCACAATGCTGTGATTGAAGCTGCACATATTTTTATATTCATCACATATGGCATTGCACATACAAAAACAAATAGAGCTTCAATCATGCCACTGTCAATTAAATCCCATGTTTTGATATTGTCATATTTACAGTTTCCACTTTTTCTGGGTTACATGAGCAAGATCAAACTTCTCAGCACGGAACATTTAAACTGTAGTATTTCCATTGGTACTTGCATTATCAATTCAGTGCTTTTAGCTATTGATCCAATTTTGTAACCAAGCTGACTGGTAGTGAACACGAGGCAGTAAGCAGGGCTGGGCAGTAGATTCAGCCTAATTAACCACTCAGTATAGGTTAGTACTTGGATGGGAGACCAAAAAGGAATTCCAAATGGCAACTTGTTATAAAATGATGGGATGGAGGGGGGGAAATGGCATGGATCAGTCATCATGAGTCATGTTTGATGTGCCAATATCTTTATTGATAAAAAAATATATACAGGGGAAACACAGAAACCATTCTTTCAAAACCACCCTATCTTTTAGGAATTCTTAAGTCTGACCCTATGTTTTCCACACCCTGCTGTAATAACTGTACTTTCAACAACCCTTATTTGAAGGATTTTCCACCAGACAAATTTATGTATCCCAATGGGATTTTTCATACTGCCACAGTGTAGCGAAGGTAAGAGGGAAAATGTATTTTTTTTTAAAAAGCTAATCAATGCATGGTTTGTGAAGCTGCAGAGCCAAAGTTTTGCAAGCTGTCATTTTTCTATCTTGCAGTCCAGCTTGTTGTTTGGAAAATATCTTTCTCCTCTCCACCACCCCCCACCTCACCTGCCATACCACGCAGATGTGTTCTCCTTTACCTCTGGAAAAGAAGGGAAAGAGGACGGAAGATGCTGATACAGCTGCTTGGATAAAGAGATACCCTGTTAAGCTGCAATCTGTAACCCACTAGGGATGTACTCCTTTTTCTATTGGAAAAATAAGCAGGGAGGAAGGGAGGGAATTGACTGCAGTGATGATAAGCTGAAATTGAAGGTTGCACACTGCAGCTTGCAGAATGCCAAACAGGAGGGATGAGGAGGGTTATCGATTCCCTGGGCTGTCTGTTTTCTGCTTCAAAGTCACACCCCACCCCCGGCTTCCACAATTTCACAGCCAGATACACCTTTTTGGTGTACTCATATGTGCGCACAGCAGAGGGGCTGGCATTCTGCATCTCCTCCCAGATTTTCCACACATGCTACAGCTAATAAATAAAAACAATCCTCCCAAAAACCCAGGCGAGAAAGCAAAGTAGTTGTAAAAAAAATAAATAAATCCATGACACCACCTGGTTGAAATTCAGAAATTGAGATGCAATCGAAGTGGGAAATACGCAGTGGGAAAGAAAAGGCCGTTTATGAGACAAGCCAACTTGTTCTAAAGGGGAATGCTTTAATTATACACTCAGTAAAATTCTCACATTCTCCAGCATATTAAGAACACTTCGGTGCTCCCACAGAAGTGCTCAATATGAAAGAACTGCGCTTTGATCAACTGACTGTTTTTTAACAGAGCATCTCTGTGACTTTCTTATCAAGCCTTTATCTTATGCTTTCCTTGGGTTTCTTCAATCCTTTTTCATCTTGTCAAAAATCTGGGTTTGTTTTCCCTTGGGGAGAAAAAGCTGATAGGTGTGAAAGTAGAATTGGCATGAAGAAAGTAAAGTTTTGGCAGCGGAAATAGAGACACAATATAGAGGCAGGCTTCTAATTTTTATTTAAAATGAATGAAATTACAATGAATGAAATTGTAGATAATGATTCAATTAACAGAAATTGTTACTGCATATAAAGGCAGACAAATCTATCCTGCTTGGGAAAAAATGGGTATTAAGTTAAGAGAAGCTATTTAAAATTAGATTTCAGAAAGTACAGAACATTTACATTTGCGGTTAAAAGGGTAAACAGTCTTTGTGAATCAGAGAAAAACAGGTTTACCAAGAATTAGAAGTCTTACTTGTCAATTTACAATTGCTTTTTTTTCCCATCCCTACTCAGCAAAATGTCAGTTTTTCCAGGCTGCTCGTAAAAGCAAGGGAGTGAAAATCAATCACCCTATTAAAAGTTTTCCATTAGGTTAGTTTCAGAAGAAAGCTCTTACAATGTACTCTGAGGTATTCTAGACACTTTAAAGTTGCTAAATTAATCAGACTTCATTACCCATGAGAACTTTAGGGCTAGGCTAGGCTGGCAAAAGAGATGTAAACTAGACCAGGCAGATGTAGGCTCAAAGGCTGCAGTCAGGACCGCCTATGGGGCACTCCAAAAAGCAAATATAGTGGCCCGTGGCATGTGAAAAGGATAGGTTTTGAAGTGACGTAACACTGGCTGCCATATTGACTTTTTTGACCCTTGTGAATATCCTGATTGTTCATTTTTCACATTGTCCTGCCAAAGAAAGCCCTTCCTTCCTTCCTTTCTCTCAACATCAATGGCACAAAAATCAAACTCTAATAATAAAGTAAATCAGAACAATATCTAAGCCAAAGAAATTATTACAAAAGTCAAAAATAATTTCCCAATATGCCCAATGCAGGGAACTATAGCAGTCAGCTGGAACCAAAACCATGTTAAAACAGTTTTAACCTCCAAGAAGTGCAGAATGGTAGATGTTATAGAAATGTCTGGGGAGGGAGAACATTCTGTAAGTATTCCACTAGTAAACTTTACTTAGTTAATGTATTTCTTATCTTTGTACAAACTCCTTTAATCCTCCCAGCTAATACCAAGAATCCCTTTTGTGGGGTTTTCATAGTAGGTTTAGCTATATCTTATTAAGTAAATTATCTGGGAATTCTCAACATGGTTAAACTATAGATTATAGCTAATAAATTGCAGTAGCTAGATTAGTACTACATGCTAAAGATGCCAACAAATGACTGCATTGTTTCCCAAATCATTAAGCAGAAGTTCTACAGATGAAATTTTCCAGAGTTTTCAGGCAGAGTGATTAGTTATTCCAGGACTTCAAAGGGAACTGGGTTTCTTTGTGGTTCACAAATATATAAAAACTATCATCTATTAAGATTCCTGCCCCCTTGGTGGTTTGGTATCTTTCAGCTTTGCTGTTCTGTCTGGAATCAAAAATGGGGCTGAGCCCTAAGACTAAGATATTCCCTGAAGGACTTTTACCAGTTTATATTTCTCACAGGTAAGTTGCTTTGAGGATAAAAGATATCTTAAAGATATGTACACCATCCTGAACCTCTAGAGCAGGGATGTCAAACTCATGTCATCATGGCGGCATCATGTACGGATCAGGATTTTTTTCCCTCTTCACAAACCAGGTGTGGGCATGGCCAGTGCATGACACATCTGGCCCATGGACTGGGAGTTTGACAGCTCTGCTCTGGAGCAACTTATAGCAATAGCAGTTAGACTTATATACCGCTTCATAGGGCTTTCAGCCCTCTCTAAGCGGTTTACAGAGTCAGCATATTGCCCCCAACAACAATCTGGGTCCTCATTTTACCCACCTTGGAAGGATGGAAGGCTGAGTCAACCCTGAGCCGGTGAGATTTGAACAGCAGAACTGCAGAACTGCAGTCAGCTGAAGTAGCTTGCAGTGCTGCATTTAACCACTGCGCCACCTCGGCTCTTATGGGTTCCAAACTGCCTCATAATCTCTGCCTCCCCCAAATTCAGATCCCACCACCACCATTTGGTAGCAAGATGTCTAATTTTATTGGCATCCTATTTAGATTTTATTATAATTGTTGTTAATCATTTTAATTGTGAAAATGTCACCTCCTTGTCCCTCTAAAGGATTAGAAATATTCATTTCCACCCATTTGGCAACATCATCCCAATACCTCTTCCCTCCCCATGAATGTTGAGTTAGGCTGAGTTTATGCAGTACATTTCACTATGAAACATTTCTTGTAAATATGCTTTGTGTTCAATTAACTTATGCTGCAAAAATGTTAACCAAGCTTAGTTTGTTGTGTAAATAGAGCCATTGGGCTTTTAACTGACCGGATGAGCTCCTTGAGTGAACTGATCTTAACAGGTAAAAATATTTCCTTAAAAGCCTTGGCCTCAGGCCAAGAAAGGTTTGCTTGTTGCTATCTTAGAGGAAAAGTAGGTTACTAGTCAGATCAATGAACTGCTATTATTATCTTGATCACCTTGCTTGGAGCGTTTTGGGGGTAGGGAAGTAGTTTTGGAAAACATCCTTTTACACAGGTGTAATTTTCCAGCAAACCTTGAGGACCCAATATCCTGTATGAAAATTGGATTTACTTATTTATTTTTTTATTTGAATTTATCAAACAAAAGCAGCAACAAGAATAAGAGAATAAAAATACAATGACAGGGACGATAGGCTTGTTAGTGCACTTTTGCACGCTCCTTCTCCTGACCACTTAAGTATGAAGTAAGGTTCAGGGAAGTCAATTTGCGACTGAAACTGAAAATTTGTAGCTGAGACAACAGAATCAGGGAGGGTGTTCCAGACTTTGACAACTCTATTACAGGAATCATATTTTTTACAGTCAAGTTTAGAATGATTTACATTGAGTTTAAAGCGGTTGTTCGCGGACGTGTTATTGCGATTAAAACAGAAAAAGTCATTTGCAGGTAAAACATTATTACCTATAATTTTGTATGCAATACCAAAGTCTGATTGCAAGCGACACAGTTCTAAGTTATCGAAACTGAGAATTTTGAGCCTAGTAGCATAAGGAATTCTATTGTGTATAGAAGAGTGCAAGACTTTTCTCGTGAAGTACTTCTGAACCCACTCGATTGTACTGATGTCAGATATATAGTACGGATTCCATACAGTTGAACAATACTCTGAGACTGGTCTAGCCTACGTTTTATAAGCTCCAATTAGCAATACAAGGTTTCCAGAAAAAGAGCTTCGCTTTTATCTGATCTTGTATTTCTGCCCAGTGTGGGTATTCATAAGGGCCCCTTTTTAATATTACAAATATAAGTGACCTCCGGTCCATTTAGTCTGTCCAGCTGACATATACAGCTCTTCAGAGTGTCAGACGGTTTTTTTTCTAATCCTGTATGGCTGTGTTTCTCAACCTTGGCATTTTTAAGATGCATGGATTTCAACTTTACTGCCTGGGGAATTCTGGGAATTGAAGTCCACGCATCTTTAAAATGCCAGGTTGGGAAACACTACTGTATGGAAAGATTGAAGACTGAATTGGGGATCTTGTGCTGGGGTTTTGCACCTCTGCAAGCACTACTGTCAAGTGAAAATCAAAATTTTATCTCTCGGGTGGGAATAGAAATAAATACAACTTAAATAATATTTTTGCCAAGTCAGGCTATTCATCCAAGTTAATACAATTAGGTGCTGCTATATACTGGCTAGAACTCTCAATATTCTCCTCTATACACACACTCAATCTGGAATTCTATCTGTAAATATTGGGAGTTGAACTTGCGGCTATTGCATATATGCCCTTTGAGAAATGATAGCAGTGTTTCAATATTTGAGGGGCTGCCACAAAGAACCTATTTTCCAAAGCATCTGAAAGCAGAATAAGAAGCAATGGATGGAAACTAATCAAGGAGAGAAGCAACCTGAAATTAAGGAGAAACTTACTAAGGGTGAGAACAATTAACAACTGGAATGGCTTGCCTTCAGAGATTCTGGATGCTTCATCACTGGAGTCTTTTAAGAGCCTAGACCCATGATGGCAAACCTATGGCACACGTGCCATGAGTGGCATGCAGAGCCCTCTCTGCGGGCACACCAGCCGTCACCTCAGCCTAGGCCACAACGCATATGCGCATGCCTCCTACTGGCCAGCTGGTTTTTAGGTCTCTCCCACGCATGGGGCAGGGGTGGGGCCGTCTCCGATCTCAGAGGTTCCACCCCCCCCCCAGCGCACCCTAGCTTCCTCCTGCATTTCTGCTGCCTGTGTCTTCCCCGATCTCCTCAGGCTTTACCCTCTGCAGGTGCCTCTCTGTGGCAGCAATGCAGGAGGAAGCCTAGTGCATTGGGGAGAGAAACGGCAAAGATTGGGGAAGGCACGGGAGGCAGGAATGCAGGAGGAAGCTAGGACGCGCTGGAGGGGAGGAGAAACTGGAGATCACGAGCCCCCCCTCCCACACCCCATTTTGGGCCTGAAAAGCCTCCTGCACCAATCTGGAAGCCAAAACGGGGGCCAGGGTTGTGGGGCAAATGCACAGGGAACGTGCACGTGGGGGCGGGTGCATGCTTAGGGGCGCTCGCATTGCATTTTGGGGATTGGGGCACGCGCACATGCATTTGCGCGCATGCGCTTTGGGCATTCGGCACCAAAAGAGTTAACCATCACTGATCTAGACAGACACTTGTCTGGAATGGTACAGGGTCTCCTGCTTGAGGAGGGGGTTGAACTAGACCTCCAAAGTCCCTTTCAACTCTTTTATTCTGTTAAAGTCAGCTAGGTAGAATATTAGATTTGCATGACCTAGAAAATGCCCTCCCCCCCACCCCCTACTGTATGATGCTTTCCTTCACTCCAAACTTAACCAATGCCGTTCAGCTCTGACAATACATTTCAGGCTTTTCCCCTTTGGCTCATGTTGTGCTTTCCTCGATGGAGTCCTTGCGGAGGGAACGAGACAGGAAATATTGATAAGTGAACCCAGAGGTGTGAGGCTGCGTTGAAAAGGCGGAAATAAGGTGAGATGTTAATCTGATTTATGATTCAGCGCCCAAGACTTCCCCAGTGTGCGTTTCTGTCTCCTACCAGGATGACTCAGCAGAATATGCTTGTTTCGTAAGTCACATTTTGAGCATTTGCAGTTGAAGAGGTGGTACTTTGCTCTCTGACAAGTTGAGGCTTAAGCATGTTTTCTTTGCAACTTCTTTTGTAGTGATGCCACCTGCTCCCTATTGCAAAAAATTGCTTTTATTTACATTTAAAAAAATACAGCTCCATTTAGGTTAATCAGGAACACAGACTATGGCTTTCTTTTCTTTCCTAAAAATCACTGTTTTTCTTTCTTTCTTTGGCCTTGGGAGATGCCCCAAGGGGGAAAAATGTGATTTGATTTTCATCCACCACCTGCTTCAGATGGTTGAATGCTGTTTTGTTTTAATCCCATCTTTCAAAACTGGTATTTCTTGTGAGATTTACATCTGAGAAGTGCCACTGAAATCAGTTAGTGACAGTCACCTGTTTAAGGCCTAGTTTTATTAACTAGGTTTGGCTTAATTCTACCAGCAGCGTACTAAGAAAGGTAGTGTAAACAGTAGCTGTATTAAGTTATATTAAACATATGTAGGGTTTTATTCAAAAGTATAGCTTCTCTCTTTATTTTGCAGCTTTTTACATGGCAAGCCTATGTCTAGATTTAAATAACTTGCTAAACTCCAGGATTAACAAAGGACAAGTAATGTTTATATAACAATGCTACACCCAAGGAAATAAACCATATTGCCGTAATATTATCCCAGCTTAACGCAAGGCTTTCAAACATGCAGCCTGCAGGTCACATGTGCTCTCCAAATAATTTCCTGCAACCCGTAACAGTAGTTAGGAAAGTAAATGTGCATCCCTCAGCCAGAAGGGAGGAGTACAGAGATAGCCTTGAAGAAGATAATTAGTTTATTTATTTGCCTCCCAGCAACTCTGGACAGTTTAGAAGTTGTTAAAACATTAGAACAAAATAAAGATGACCAAGATAACAAACCAAAATGGGAACAAAGAAAAAGAAAGAAAAGGAGATGGAGCTTTAATTATGCTGGCCAAAGGACTAGGGCCAAGAGCTAAGTCTCCAGTCCTTTTGAAATAGCAGTAAGTTGGGGACCTAGGAAAATGAGAAATTTCCACCCGGAAAATGCAATTTCTTGGGAAAACTAGATAGATGGATGGACGGATGGAATAGATAGATGGGATAGATAGATAGATAGATAGATAGATAGAGAGATAGAGAGAGAGAGAGAGAGAGAGAGAGAGAGAGAGAGAGAGAGAGAGAGAGAGAGAGAGAGAGATGGATGGGATAGATAGATAGATAGATAGATAGATAGATAGATAGATAGATAGATAGATAGATAGATGTTGTTAGTTACAAAGTCCTGTCCAGCCTATCGCAACCCCATGGACAACGTTCCTCCAGGTCTTCCTGTCCTTTACCATTCTCTAGAGCAGTGTTTTTCAACCATTTTTGTGCAAAGGCACACTTTTTTCATGAAAAAAATCATGACGCACACCACCATTAGAAAATGTTAAAAAAATTTAACTCTGTGCCTATATTGACTATATATAAAGTAATTTTCCCACGGCACACCTTACACTATGTCACGGCACACTAGTGTGCCACGGCACAGTGGTTGAAAAACACTGCTCTAGAGTCCATTTAAGCTCACGCTTTCTGCTTAGGTGACTCCCTCCAGCCACCTCATTCTCTGTCATCCCCTTCTTTTGCTGTCATCAATCTTTCCCAGCATTCGGCTCTTCTCCAGTGAGTCCTTTCTTCTCAGTAGGTGGCCAAAGTTTGTGAGTTTCCTCTTCAGGATCTGGCCTTCTAAAGAGCAGTCAGGGTTGATCTCCTCTAGGACTGACCGGTTTGATCGCCTTGCAGTCCAAGGGACTTGCAGGAGTCTTCTCCAGTAGGTAGGTAGGTAGGTAGGTAGGTAGGTAGGTAGGTAGGTAGGTAGGTAGATGATAGATAGATAGATAGATAGATAGATAGATAGATAGATAGATAGATAGATAGATAGATAGATAGATAGATAGAGTGGATGGATGGGTCTGTTATGTGTATATTTTAAAAAACTTAGTTTTAATTTCAAAAGATTAAAGATTACAGGTGAAACTCAAAAAATTAGAATATCGTGCAAAAGTTCATTTATTTCAGTAATGCAACTTAAAAGGTGAAACTAATTTATGAGATAGACTCATTACATGCAAAGCAAGATAGTTCAAGCCGTGATTATGTCATAATTGTGATGATTATGGCTTACAGCTCATGAAAACCCCAAATCCACAATCTCAGAAAATTAGAATATTACATGCAATCAATAAAACAAGGATTGTACATAGAACAATATTGGACCTCTGAAAAGTATAACCATGCGTATGTACTCAGTACTTGGTTTGGGCCCCTTTTGCAGCAATTACTGCCTCAATGCGGCATGGCATGGAAGTTATCAGCCTGTGGCACTGCTGAGGTGTTATGGAAGACCAGAATGCTTCAATAGAGGCCTTTAGCTTGTCTGCATTGTTCGGTCTCATGTCTCATCTTTCTCTTGGCAATGCCCCATAGATTCTCTATGGGATTCAGGTCAGGCGAGTTTGCTGGCCAATCACGCACAGTAATCCCATGGTCATTGAACCAGGTTTTGGTGCTTTTGGCAGTGTGGGCAGGTGCCAAGTCCTGCTGGAAAATGAAGTCAGTATCCCCATAAAGCTCGTCTGCGGAAAGAAGCATGAAGTGCTCCAAAATCTCCTGGTAGACGCCTGGACTTAATGAAGCACAGTGAACCAACACCAGCAGATGACATGGCTCCCCAAATCAACACAGACTATGGAAACTTCACACTGGACTTCAAGCATCTTGCAGTGTGCGACTCTCCATTCTTCCTCCATATTCTGGATCCTTGGTTTCCAAATGAGATGCAAAAGTTGCTTTCATCAGAAAAGAGGACTTTGGATCACTAAGCAACAGACCAGGTCTGTTTTTTTTTTAGCTCAGGTAAGATGCTTCTGACATTGTTTGTTGTTCAGGAGCGTCTTGACAAGAGGAATACGGCATTTGAAGCCCATGTCCAGGATCCATCTGTGTGTGGTGGCTCTGGATGCACTGACTCCAGCCTCAGTCCACTCCTTGTGAAAGTCCCCAACACTTTTGTATGGCCTTTTCCTGACAATCCTCTCCAGGCTGCAGTCATCCCTGCTTCTTGTGCACCTTTTTCTTCCACACTTTTCCCTTCCACATAACTTTCTATTAATGTGCTTTGATACAGCACTTTGGGAACATCCCACTTCTTTTGCAATTACCTTTTGAGGCTTTCCCTCTGTATGGAGGGTATCAATGATGGTTCTCTGCACAACTGTCAGGTCAGCAGTCTTTCCCATGATTGTGATTCCTACTGAACCAGCCTGAGAGACCATTTAAAGGCTCAGGAACCCTTTGCAAGTGTTATGGCTTAATTAGCTGATTAGAGTGGGACACTTTGAGCCTAGAATATTGCACCTTTTCACAATATTCTAATTTTCTGAGACTATGGATTTGGGGTTTTCATTAGCTGTAAGCCATAATCCTCACAATTATGACAAATCATGGCTTGAACTATCTTGCTTTGCATGTCGTGAGTCTATCTCATATATGAATTTCACCTTTTAAGTTGCATTACTGAAATAAATGAACTTTTGCAAGATATTCTAATTTTTTGAGTTTCACCTGTAAACCAAAGCTATTTGAGGTCCTCAGTCATTTTTAAGACCCATAAAGGAGTCCTGAGCCCAAACTATTTGAGAATTGCTGAATTGTTATATACTCTATAAACAATAAGATAGAGTTCCAGTAGTCCTGGGGAAGTGTTTCTTGACCAACTGCCATAAAGGGCTGACATGAGCAGACTAAAGTTTCACCCCCTGCTGGATTACTGGGGCAGTACCCAGAGGGATCTCATCCGCAAAGCCAACATCCTCACTGCTCATAGCTCTTCTCTGCATGAGACCCATCCAGTACACAACTAATTCCAAATGCTGCAGCAGCCCTAAACACCCCCTGAAGAGTCCAAATTAGGTGGCTAAAAAAAGAAGTTGATTTGCAATAGCTTAAAATTTTAATGCCATGCCACAATACTCTTTTTTTCTTTATTTTTACTCACGATTAGATTAGATTAACAGAGTTGGACAGGATCTTCTAGGCAGGGGTGGGCTTCAAAAATTTTAGCAAGGGGTTCTCTGTCCGGTTGCTGGGTGGGCGTGGCTGTGACAGGAGTGGCCTAGTCGGCCTCCTGCACCACAGGTAGGAAGGAACCCACCTCCGAGGGTCACCATCAGAATTTTGAATCTGGATGATAAGTACCTTCGGAAAGTCCACCATAACTTTGAATGGCTGCTAAGCGACAAGTTATAAGCTGAGGATCTGTACACAGTGGTGGGATTCAAATAATTTAACCAGTTCTCTGCTCTAATGACCAGTTGGGTAGGCGTGGCTCGGTGGTCATGTGTCTGGGTGGGGGTGGCCAACTCATTGTCACTCATGTCGATGGCCGCTTCGCCTTAGCTGTTACAATGTAATAAGGGTTAACTGGAGAGGCAGTTTCTGTAATCAGGGCAATAAAGATTAGGCTAGGAACAACACCAGAATGTTTCCTTCCTGCCTTCCTTACAGGATTAGCCCTGTAAAGTGGAGAAAAACAAAATGAGATTTCTTCCAACAACCGGTTCTCCGAACTGCTTAGAAAGTTAACAACTGGTTCTCCCGGATAAGTGTGAACCGGCTGAATCCCACCACTGCCTGTACAGGAAGTGCCATCAACAGAAACACAGAAGCGGATAGAAGTTGCATGGAAAGAAACAGAATCTTTGAACGTGAACCACGGATTCTAATAGAGCTACCAAAGGACAGGATAGCCAACGTGGGAGTTTGGTGGGGTTTTCAAAACAAAGCCAAAAGTTCATGCAATGCCAAAGTTTATAAGCAAGAGACTACACAAAAATATGGCAAATATCATACCAAGGTTTTTGCAGCTATCGTTAAGCATGGAAGCATCAGAATGCTACCAAATGCAGCCACATTTAGAACACTGCATGTGAAGCTCTTAAATATTAAGGGAGCTTTTCTGCATGGTTATTTGAAAGAGGAGAACTGATGTGCAAAACTGCAAAAATCCATATATGGTCTAAAACAAGCAGCCAAAGCGTCGTCTGATAAACCAAAGATTGAAAAACATGGACAAACAGGGAAATGCTGAACTATGCTTATAAACATGAATTAAAAATAGAAGATATATATTGTGTTGATAATTTATGTGCAGAATACAAAAGAATGAAGAATTTAAATTAAAAACCCTTTCTGGATTTCTTATCTACTCTCTTAGAACTGAAATAAAAAGGACCAAAGTGGACTTTATTTACTTAATCAAAAGACAGCAGACCTAAACATGTTTCTAGGTCTCAGTGAGGCAAAGGACCAGGGGTGGGTTGCAGGTGGTACGTCCCTGTACGGGCATACCGGAGCCTGCTTGGAGCACTGGGTACCGTTCCGGTACGGTGCTCCGGAGGGGCCACCCGCCTGCCCACGCTCCTTACCTGACTAAACTCCTCGGCGCTTCCACACACATGGACACATGCATGGCGCATACAGCGCCTGCATGATGCTACGCCGAGCAGCTGGAGGCATCGCTGGATGTTAAGATGCATGTGCACACATGATACACACGTTCATGTGGAGGATGCCGGGCCCCGTTGCAACCATACAAGTTGCAACGGGATCTGGAACCCACCACTGCAAAGGACTCAGGTGTAGCTAACCCTCACTTATCGACCTATTTAGTGATCATTCAAAGTTTCTACAGTGCTGAAAAAAGGAGGTTTACTACCAGTCTGAATTTACAGCCATCATAGCATCCCCACAGTTACATGATTGGAATACAGAATAACAGAATTGGAAGGGACCTTGGAGGTCTTCTAGTCCAACCCCCTGCTCAGGCAGGAAACTTTATACCATTTCAGACAACCGGTTGTCCAATCTCTTTAAAACTTCCAGGGTTGGAGCATTCACAACTTCTGGGGACAAGTTCTTCCACTGATTGTTCTCACTATCAGGAAATTTCTCCCTAGTTCTAGGTTGAATTTCTCCTTGACGTGCTTCTGGCCCTGCCCTCTGGTGCTTTGGAGAATAGCTTGACTCCCTCTTCTTTGTTTCAGCCCATCAAATATTGGAAGACTGCTATCATGTCTCCCCTAGTCCTTCTTTTCATTAAACTAGACATTCAAGCTTTTGGCAATCAGCATACATTTACAACAATAACAATGCCCCATGTTTATGGGATCATCATCTGCGACCTTGCCAGCCAACATTCGACAAACAAAGTCAACGAGGAAGCTGGCAAGAAGTAACAATTAGCAGTGATTAGCAACCTGCAGAGGTTTGTTTAATAACCACAACTGGAACTGATGTCATAAGTCAGGCATGGTTATGTGATGTTTCACTTTGAAACTGCATCATTTAGTGACTGAGTTGATGGTCCCAATTGCAGTCAGTAAGTGAGCACTACGCTTCCACCGATGGAAGGTAGATACCAGAACCAAAGAGGAAACCAAATTAGCAAGCAATGAGAATAGCTGTGAGAAAACCTACTATAGACACTGCATCTGGGAGTAAATACATACCTGTATTTTTCGAAGTATAAGACGCTCTGGACTATAAGACGCACCTAACTTTTTGGGGAGGAAAACGAGAAAAAAAATCTGCCTCTGCCTCCCAGCATCCATCCGGTATTCATCTGGCCCGTTCACCGCCACCTGCTCACCACCACCCATTTGCCACCGCCACCGCCCGTTCGCTCTACACATTTGACGCCACTGCAGCCTGTTTGCCATAGCCCATTGGCTACTGCGGCCTATTTGCCACAGCCCATTCTCTGCCACTCGTTTGCTGCAGCCCATTCTAGAACAGCTGGTTGGTGCTGCGCCAATCCTCCTCCCCCACACGGCCGCAACATTTGCTGTATAAGACGCACCAAAATTTTCACGCACTTTTAGTGGGGGGAGTGCATCTTATACTCCCAAAAATATGGTAACTAGTGAAATAGGACTACAGGTAGTCTTCAACTTACAACCATTCGTTTAACAACCATTCAAAGTTACAATGACATTAAAAACGGTCACTTACATCCAGAGGTGGGTTCCTACCAGTTCGCACCTATTTGGTCGAACCGGTTCGTCAAATCTACCGGACCGGTTAGAAGAGGTTCCACCAGTGGACCCGGAAAGGAGGCCACACCTACAGCAGAGGTTCCAAAAATTTTTGAAACCCACCACTGCTAAAGGGTTAGGGGTGCAAGGATCTTGTAACTTGACAGCTTTAAGACTTGCATGCTTCAATGCCAGAGTTCCTGAGCCAACGTGACTGGAGGAGGAATTCTGGGAGCTGAAGTCCACAAGTCTTAAAGCTGTCAGGTTTGAAGAACCCTAGTTTTTTTTCTAAAGGGTTAGGAGTGTAAGGATCTTGTAACTTGACAGCTTTAAGACTTGCATGCTTCAATGCCAGAGTTTCTGAATAGCTACTTGGACCGACCTAAGTACTAATTCATAATTTCATATCCGGTCACATGGGCGGCAAGCCACTCCCACAAAGGAGGCCACACCCAGTAGGTTTGAACAATTTTTGAAACCCACCACTGCTTACATCCCATACTTTTGGCCATTGCAGTGTTCCCACGATCAAATGATCAAAATTCAGGTGCTTGGCAATTTTACACATATTTACGATGGTTGCAGTTGTTGTGTGTGAAGATCATGTCATCATCATTTGCACCCTTCTCAGCTGGCTTCTGACATGCAAAGTCAACGGGTGAAAGCCAAAGTCACTTAACAGTCGCAGTGATTTGCTTAACAACCACAGCTAAAAAAAGTGGTGAAATTGGCCAGGACTCACTTAACAACTAACCTTTCTTAGCAAAGGAAATTCTGGCCTGAATGGTGGTTGTAACTTGAGGTCTACTTGCAGACAGGAATAAAAAGATTAGGCAGACATTTAAACACATCTCTACACTTTACTTCAAAACTTTCAATAGCAGATCATCCCAAATTGACATGCAGATTTTGATTGGGCTGGAGATAAATCTGATAGAAAAACTACAAGATACGTCTTCTTTTTGGAGGTGTAGCACCCATTGTCTGGTACAGCAAGAAACAAAGCATCATAGCCCCGTCATCTACAGAGGCTATCAATCAGAATAGAGCTGGAAGGAACCTTGGAGGTCTTCTAGTCCAACCCCCTGCTCAAGCAGGAGACCCTACACCATTTCAGATAGGTGGTTGTCCAGTCTTTTCTTAAAAACCCAGTGATGAAGCACCTACAACTCCTCAAGGTTTCAGGTTTCATTTTATTTATATGCCGCCCCATTCCCAGCGGGACTCAGGGCGGCTCACAAACCCAAAAGTGGAAGGGAAACACAAGAACTACAAATACAAGCATTTAAAATAGCCAACAGACACACAATCAAGAGGGGAAGGGAACTCATCACCCCCAGGCCTGCCGACACAGCCAGGTTTTAACGGCTTTTTGGAAGGCCTGGAGAGAGATGAGAGTCCGAATCTCCGCGGGGAGTTCGTTCCAAAGGGCTGGCGCTGCAACAGAGAAGGCCCTCCCCCGGGTCGTAGCCAGATGGCATTGGCTGGTGGATGGAACCCGGAGGAGGCCGACCCTGTGGGATCTAATGGGTCTGTGGGAGGTAATTGGCAGCAGGCGGTCTCTCAAGTACCCAGGTCCAATACCATGAAGGGCTTTATAAGTAATAACTAGCACCTTGAAGCGTATCCGGAGACCGATTGGAAGCCAGTGCAGCTCGCGGAGGATAGGTGTAACGTGGGTGTATCGAGGTACACCCACAATCACTCGCGCGGCTGCATTCTGGACAAGTTGAAGTCTCAGAATGCTCTTCAAGGGCTGCCCCATGTAGAGCGCATTGATTCCTCCTTCTTTGTGGCAGCCCCTCAAATACTGGGGTACTGCTACCACCCTTAGTCCTTCTTTTCTTTAGACTAGCCAAACCCAAATCCTGCAACCATTCTTCATATATTTTTGTCTCCAGGCCCTTTGATCATCTTAGTTGCTCTTCTCCGAACTCCGAGGTGGCGCAGTGGTTAAATGCAGCACTGCAGGCTACTTCAGCTGACTGCAGTTCAGCAGTTCGGCTGTTCAAATCTCACCGGCTCAGGGTTGACTCAGCCTTCCATCCTTCCGAGGTGGGTAAAATGAGGACCCGGATTGTTGTTGGGGGCGATATGCTGACTCTGTAAACCGCTTAGAGGGGGCTGTAAAGCCCTATGAAGCGGTATATAAGTCTAACTGCTATTGCTATTGCTATTTTCCAAACTCTCAACATCTTTTTCGCAATGGGGTAACCAAAGCTGGATGCAGTATTGCAGGGTGTGGCCTTGCTAAGGCTTTATAAAGCGGTTCTAATACCTCGCACAATTTTTATCCTGTGCCTCTGTTTATACAACCAAGGATTGTATAAATCCTATGCTGATGAACCAGCACGCAGGAAATTTAGGCAGTACAAACTACTGCTAGACTTCGTAATAAAAGAACTCATCCTAACCAAATTATCTGGGGAATACTGTGGGAAGTATCAGAACTGCACATCCGAAGAAAGGCAGACCTGGTATGAAGCATGCAGCCTTTGAGCTGCATGGTTCAAAAGACACGAAAGAAAAAGGGGAAATAAAATGGAAGCACCTTGTAGGAAGTCAGCACCCAGCCCTCTCCTAGAAGAATGAAATATCCTAGGAAATATTGAAAAGGCAGACTATTACATTTCCCTGGATAAAAAATGGAGAAACATGTTTTTAGACAGGAAACAGACTCACTCCTAATAGCCCCCACCTTTTTCAATAGGCCTGAGTCAGTCTATTCTACATAACAAAGATATCCCCCTCTGCTCCAGGGTGATGGGATTAAGACATGATAGTATTAGCCCTTTACCCATCTCACCACAGGGCACCTGGGAAGAAGCAATGCTCAACCAAACTTGGACTCAAAGCACAGCCTAGAGAGTTGCCTCTGCATGGCCCCATGGGAGTCTGACAACCAATCAGAATTCAAGATCAAAGGCCAGAGAGGGCATACAACCAGGGACTTTCAGGATCTCACTCTCCTTTTCTTCTTCACCCAACATCTGGAAGCATGTGATCCCCCTTTCCTGTTCAAGAGCTCAAGCCATGTGATCCTGCCAATTACCTCCAATAGACCGATTAGATCCCACAGACTAGGCCTCCTCCGAATTCCATCCGCCGGCCAGTGTCGACTGGCGACTACCCGGAGGAGAGCCTTCTCTGTGGCTGCTCCGACCCTCTGGAACGAGCTCCCCGTGGAGATTCGAACCCTCACCACCCTCCAGGCCTTCCGCAAAGCCCTTAAAACCTGGCTGTTCCGACAGGCCTGGGGCTAAAGAGCTGTTGCCCACCGTCTCAAATGGTATGACTGCTGTGTGTTTTTAAATTATGTATTGTTATGTTTCGTCTTTTTTATTTTCTGTCTGTACCCCCTTCCCTGATTTGAATTGTGAGCCGCCCTGAGTCCCCTTCGGGGGAAAAGGGCGGCATATAAATATAATCAAATCAAATCAAATCAATCAAATCCTGTCCACCATTAAACCATCTCTCCAAGCAGCCTCCATGTTTCCAGTGTCTTTTCCCCCACTTGGAGCTGAACCCAGAAGGACGTTTCTTCCCACAGCCCTATGAAGGAAATGGTGCAATATGCATTATTTCCTGAGGCCATGGGAGGCATTGGGATTTAGAGCATCCAGTGATGCAAGTGGCATAATTCATCATAGTGCATAATTTGGTGTACTAAGCTGAAGAGAAGAGGAATATTGAATACGTCATCCCAGGCACAAGTGGTTTCCTTCGTCCAGGATAGAGGAAGGATCACCTGGTGTCCTACTTTCCATCTCTGTTCAGCTGCCATTATGCACATAAAAGGGTTAAGTGTGGAAGAAGCAAAGGCCCCTCCTTTTGGGGCTAATCAATCACAGGATTCTTTCCAAGGACTGGAAAGTTCTGTGTGCTTTTGATAGAGATATTTAGGAAATATTTAGGAGCAGTGGTTAAATGCAGCACTGCAAGCTACTTCAGCTGACTGCAGTTCGGCTGTTCAAATCTCACCCGCTCAAGGTTGACTCAGCCTTCCATCCTTCCGAGGTGGGTAAAATGAGGACCTGGATTGTTGTTGGGGGCAATATGCTGACTCTGTAAACCGCTTAGAGAGGGCTGAAAGCCCTATGAAGCGGTATATAAGTCTAACTGCTAAATAGAAATCCTTGCCTTTTGTTCATCTTTCTCTCTCTTTCTGGTTTTGTCTGCCCTTTGTCCCTTTTTTGCCAATTAACTGTTTTGGATAGTTTGGGAGGTTAATTATTTGGATCCTGATACAGGGATCGACGGGGAGGGTGTTGGGTGCAAATAATAATAATCATCATTTTTCCACCAAGGCTGCTTTTCTTTCTCTTGCAACGGCTGCACGCGTCTGCTTCCGCACGCCAGAAAAAAAAGAAACGAGGAAGAGAAGGTAACAAATGGGGAGGGGCGCTCCGGTTTGGAGCTTTCTACAGAAAGGACTCTCTTGCCATAAAAGATTGAAAGCCAAGAAGGATCCCTTGCAAGAAAGAGGCCCCTGGAAGAGGACAAAGGCTCGGATTCACAGGAACATCAAAGCCGCTCAAAAGATTAGTGCGGATGGCTAGAATTCCATTGGAAACCAGAAACCTTCCTCGGCAGCCACTGTTGGTGGCATGCGGGGAGCAAACAGCAGATGCTGCACCATGACGGGGCTTTCCAATCCAAGCTGCCACATACCAGACAAACAGGCTGCGCTGGTCCACAAAAATTATCCACGGCTTTGTTGGCAGGCCAGGCAAACTGCAGGGTAAAACTTTTAAACAATCTAAGAATTGTGCAGCCAGGAAATTAAAAGAAACTTGCTCCTGGGGAGGAAAGCTATGGCAAAGCTAGACAGCCTACTAAAAAGCAGAGACATCCCCCTGCCAACAAAAGTGCCTATAGTCAAGGCTCTGGTTTTCCCAGTTGCAAGGAATGGCTGTGAAAGTTGGACCATAAGGAAGGCTGAGTTCCAAAGGATGGAGGCCTTTGAACTCTGGTGCTGGAGAAGACTCCTGCAAGTCCCTTGGACTGCAAGGCCATCCAACCGGTCAGTCCTAGAGGAGATCAACCCTGACTGCTCTTCAGAAGGCCAGATCCTGAAGAGGAGACTCAAAGACTTTGGCCGCCTAATGAGAAGGAAGGACTCCTTGGAGAAGAGCCTCATGCTGGGAACAATGGAAGGCAAAAGAAGAAGGGGATGACAGAGAATGAGGTGGCTGGATGGAGTCACCGAAGCAGTCGGTGTGAGCTTAAATGAACTCCAGAAGATGGTAGAGGATAGGAAGGCCTGGAGGAATGTTGTCCATGGGGTTGCGACGGGCTGGACAGGGCTTTGTAACTAACAACATCTATCTATCTATCTATCTATCTATCTATCTATCTATCTATCTATCTATCTATCTATCTATCTATCTATCTATCTATCATCTATCTATCTATCTATCTATCTATCTATCTATCTATCATCTATCTATCATCTATCTATCTATCTATCTATCTATCTATCTATCTATCATCTATCTATCCCAACTAACAACAACAACAACAACAATAACATCTACATCCCTCTCCCAACCACCATGGACAGAATCTAGTTTATTTATCGTGCCATGTCTTTTTCTGTTTGTAAAAGTCGTTGCGGTGGTTTCACAGCCAGAGAACAAAATACAAGTGCTTTCTAAAAATAAGACAAGACCTTATTTTCTTTTGACCCCCGAAATAAGAGCTTGGCCTTATTTTCAGGGAGATCTTATTATTTTTGAGGTGCAGGAGGGGGTAAGCGTGGTCACCTCATGGCTCCTGCTATGTTGCAATATTTTCGGGGAGGGCTTATTTGAGCCCATGCGCTCAGAAGCCTGATTGGGCTTATTACCCAGGGAGGCCTTATTTTCGGGGAAACAGGGTAGGCCTCAACTTACGACCATCCGTTTAGTGACCGTTTGAAGTTACAGTGGCACTGAAAGAAGTGACTCACAACCAGTCCTCGCACAACTGGCATGGTATCTTCATGGTCATTTGATCGAAATTTTGGCGCTTGGCAACCAGTATGTACAGGAACAATTAAGACCAGGATTTATGTTGCTAAGTGAGAAGTTTGTTAAGTGGGTTTTGCCCCGTTGTATGATTTTTCTTGCCACATTTGTTAAATGAATCACTGCAGTTGATGAGTTAGTCACCCGGTTGTTAAGAGAATCTGGCTTCCCCAAGACTTTTGCTTGTCAGAAAGTCGCAAAAGGGGATCACGTGTCTTTGGGACACTGCAACCGTCATAAATATGGACCAGTTGTCAAGCACTAAATGTAAATCAGGTGATCCTGGGGATCAGGGGTGGGTTGCTAATCCCGTTCCAACCGGTTCGGTTGGAACGGGGGCATCGTCGTCCTTGTGCACGCGCGCAGTTCACGCATGCGTCTTAGTGCCTGCGCGATGCTCCAGCTGCTCACGGAGAATCGCACAGGCGCTGTATGTGCCATGCGCCTGCATGGAAGCGCAGAAGCCTTCAAAGACCGTTAAGGAGTGCGGGGGCGGGTGGGCGGGCCCTTCGCCGTTCCCGGAAATTACTTACTTCCGGGTTCGCTGACCAACCGGTTCACGGGGACCGCCGCGAACTGGTTGAAACCCACCCCTGCTGGGGATGCTGCAAAGGTCATAAGTGTGAAAAATGGTCAGAAGTCGCTTTTTTCAGTGTCATCGTAACTTTGAATGTTTAAGTTTTAAGTTTAAGTTTTAATAACATTTGTATGCCGCCCAATCCTGTAAATACAATACAGTAAATCAAAAAAGGAGAAGAGGAAAGAAAAAATAGATTAAAAAAAAACACATCATGCACTCCATTCTAAGTGGATCATATTTTGGGGTCAACAGCCCCAGGCCTGCCGGAACAGCCAGGTTTTAATGGCTTTACGGAAGGCCGAGAGAGTGGGAAGGGTCCGGATCTGTACAGGAAGATCGTTCCACAGGGCTGGAGCAGCTACAGAGGAAGACCTCCCTCAGGTAGTTGCCAACCGGCATTGTCCGGTCGACGGTACCCTAAGGAGGCCCAATCTGTGCGATCTTATAGGTCACTGAATGGTCACTGAATGAACCGTTGTAAGTTGAGGACCTGTCTTTATGATCAGTTGCAGCATCCTGGATGATGTGACCTTTGCGACCTTCACAGCCATCTTCTCACAACCAAAGTCTATTGGGGGGGGAAGCCAGATTCAGTTAACAAGAGCTAGATTCTTAACAACTTAACAACTGCAGTGATTTTCTTAGCAACCATGGCAAAAAGAATCATAAAACTGGGCATGACTCCCTTAACCACCGCCTTGCTTAACCACAGAAATTCTGGTCCCAATTGTGGTTATAAGTCAAGAACTGCCTGTACAAATCTAGGCTGCAGGATTGAGGAATAAATGCCAATGCTGCAGCAGTGACAAGATACTGTATACTTCATGATGTCACCAACAAACTTTCCTTCCGTCCTTGCGTGTCACATCACAACATAAGTGCAAAGGCTTTTTCCTCATATTGGCCATGCATAATAGAATAACACAACCGTAAACATGAAAAGACAAAGTTAAGAGCTCTGTGATTGGAATAATTCATGTCAATTGATTAAAATCAATTCAACATAATAAGGAAAAACCAAAGTAAGCATTTGGAAGGAAAAGAAGACCACAATTCCAACTGTGTTCAGAAACCCAGCATGCCCAGAGTAGCCTGCCACTCTTTCTTCAGGAACATAGAAACTAAATGTTAAATTCTGAAAATTGGAAATTAAAAATTCTATGGGAAAGTATTTCCATACAAATGTGTTGTGGACCAGCAGGAGCCGTTGGAGCTGCAAACAGACTCCGATAGTGAGGGGCGCTCTGAGTCAGCTCTGGAGGATGTGGACTCGTGGAGGACCCTGGACAGGGTTCCGACCCCAAGCAGGGCGCAGAGAGGCTGGTTGGCCACCAGGAGGCGCCTGAGCCTTGGACCAGTGGGGAGGAGACAAGGGAGAGTGATCCGGACGCCAACAGTGAGTTGTTCCTGGATGCCCGGCACCGAAGAGGTAATAGGCATCAGGAACAGTTGTGCAGTTACAGAAGGTAATTGCACTCAGCTGGTGGTCATTAGGCTCCTCTCCAGACTATAAAAGGACGGCTTGTGCATATGCCCTTTTTGCAGAAGTCAATGCATTAACTAATGTTTGATGAACAGTATTGTGAGCTTGGCAGGCTTGATTGCTGCCCCGGCTTATCTGTGCCAGTTTGCTGCCAAGGACCTGTCTGTCTGTGAATAAATTCTGTAAAGTATCTTTGGCTTGGAATGTTTTGGTGTGGGACGAGGGGAGTCAGAACACAGATGTATAGACACAATGCAGTAAGATACATTTATTTTGGCCTTTTGGGTAAACTCAAAATACAGGTCATCCTCGACTTACAACCACAATGGAGCCTAAAAAAAATTGTTGTTAAGTGAGACATTTGTTACGTGAGTTTTGCCCCACTTTACAACTTTCCTTGCCACAGTTGTTAAACGAACCACTGCAGTCAATTCGTTAGTAACCTGGCTGTGAAGTGAACCTGGCTTGTGAATCAGAATCGTGATTCCGATTCAGAGAAAGCACCTGAATCTTGATCACACGATCCTGGGAATGCTACAACGGTTGTAACTCTGAAAAATGGTCACAAGTCCCTTTTTTTCAATGCTGTTGTAACTTTGAACGGTCACTAAAGGAACTGTTGTAAATCGAGGACTACCTGTACTGGATTAGTTAGTGTGGTTTAAGATGCTACAGCTTAACCCAGGATATGAAATTATGCAGAAAAAAAAGGTAGACCAATTAACCATTTGGAAGCACGTTTATTTAATCTATGTATTGGCCTCCTCAATCATATAAGCAGCATGGATTTTATAGGTTTTGATATCTCAAAAACAGCTATAACTCTTTGTTGTGGCTTTCCCGGCTGAATTCTCAGTCTGCCACGTCATGCCAGAATCTGCAGGTCTTGTTAAACTACTGGTAGTGCTTCCGTCTCTGACATAATGTTTTTAAAACTACCAGGTTTCCTAATGTATGAGGAAGAGAAGCGTGCAGGGGTGGGTTCCTGCCAGTTCTAACCTCTTCTATAGAAGAGATTCCACAAATCTATAGTGCTGTTTAGAACCGGTTCCAGCTCCCTCCCCACACCAACTCCCAGAGGAATTCTGGGAGTTGAAGTCCACAAGTCTTAAAGCTGTCAAGTTTGAACACCCCTGGGTTTTTTTTCTAAAGGGTTAGGGGTGCAAGGGTCTTGTAACTTGACAGCTTTAAGACTTGCGTGTTTCAATACCAGAGTTCCTGAGCCAACATGACTGGAGGAGGAATTCTGGGAGTTGAAGTCCACAAGTCTTAAAGCTGTCAAATTTGAACACCCCTGGGTTTTTTTTCTAAAGGGTTAGGGGTGCAAGGGTCTTGTAACATGACAGCTTTAAGACTTGCGTGCTTCAAATGCCAGAGTTTCTGAGCCAATATTTTGGTTGCTAAGCAAGAGCGTTGTTAAGTGAGTTTCACCACATTTTACAAGTTGGCCACGCCCATGCAGTCACATGACTGCCAAACCACTCCCACTTGGTCACATGGCTGGCAAACCACTCCCACCCAGTCACATGGCCGGCAAGCCACTCCCACAAAGCAGGCCACACCTACAGAAGAGGTTCTAAAAAAATTTGAAACCCACCACTGGAATTATGCTATTAGTATAATTATCAGGGTCATACAATTCTAGGGACAGGGAGAACTGCTGCTGCCAATATGATTTATGGATCTAGATTGACAATGATGATAAGCTATATATATAAAAAGCCAAATACCACTCACTCATCACAAAATCTCCAGAACTGTAAAGCCTACAAACTTGAAATTTGGCATATATGTTCCTCTTGGCTTTTAGGTGCTCGCTAAGAAAGGAATTTTCAAAGTGACCATCAGATCATTAGTATTTCTTATACTGTATTATATTAACACGCTCTGATGCTAAGGAGTTAGACATTCTACTCCCCCTCCCCACCTGAAAAGAACTCTGTTCCAACTGCCAGTTGCCTTATATTAACATGCTCTGATGCTAAAGAGTTACACATTCTACATTAATTTTCAAGCTTTAAGTGTCAAGCCGTAACTACTCATTAATTTTCAAGCTTTAAGTGTCAATTTATCATGCCGATCACAAAGTTTCATAGTGAAGAATGGGTATCCAGATAGTGACCATGAGATCATTAGTATTTCTTATACTGTATTATATTAACACGCTCTGATGCTAAGGAGTTAGACATTCTACTCCCCCTCCCCACCTGAAAAGAACTCAGTTCCAACTGCCAGTTGCCTTATATTAACATGCTCTGATGCTAAAGAGTTACACATTCTACATTAATCTTCAAGCTTTAAGTGTCAAGCCGTAACTACTCATTAATTTTCAAGCTTTAAGTGTCAATTTATCATACCCGATCACAAAGTTTCATGGTGAAGAACGGGTATCCAGCTAGTGCTAAATCAAACTCCATATTGGCAACAGGAAGGGCATCCGGCCAATAAACACTCAGCTCCATTCAGTTGCCCAGACTCCACCCCACAAGGGATTATGGGGTCATTAAAAGATGATGATGATTAACTACGATGATAATGCTATCCATTCAACTGAGTCCGACTCTTGGTGAATCTTGGTCTCCCCACATCTTCTGATCTTGCGCTGCTTTGAGTTTTTCTCTGACCTCTGGCTGGTGTCAGCTTTGATGGCGTTCAACCCTTGTGCTCCTTGGCGACCTGGTTTCCTTTTGTCATTAACTCTTTCCTACACAATCACTTTCTCCAATTGTATCTAGCTTATATGTAAACACATGTCTAGTTCTGGGATGGCGAACCTATGGCACGTGTGACGGAAGTGACACGCACAGCCATCTCTCTGGGCACACAAGCCGTCGCCCATTTCTCTTCCGGGTTCCAGCACACGCTGGCCAGCTGGTCTTCAAGCACACGGGAGCACCAGAAACTGGAAGGGCAGCTGTCCTCTGCGCATGCGCATGCTGGGAAAATAAACTTCTGATTTCTGGCGCGCATGTGCACCGCCCCCCTGGTCTTCTGGTTTCTGGCATGCATGCACGGGCAAAAACCAGCTGGCCAGTGTGCATGCGTGCACCGGAAACCGGAAGATCATATTCCCCACACTTGCATGCGCACTGAGAGGCTGCTCTTCCAGTTTCCTGCACGCGCCCGCACGCCCGCTCCTGTTTTCGGCATTCATTTATAGTAGTCCGAAATGAGATATTTCCCCCCCTCCAGTGCAGATATAACTCTCTATCCATTACATCGTACTGCCCCTCAGATAAGATGCCAGCCAAAACCAACCACGAAGAAAGCTCTTGGGAGTGGTTAAAGTTTCCTGCTAATTTTCCTGCTTAATTAACAATAGCCACTCCATTTCGGCAATATAATTGTTCCCCTGTTTAATTTTGCAGTGATGGTGGTTTTAATTAATATTTATTTACAGCTCTTTAGGCCTGCTCTTCAGGCAAAGGAAGTTTCCAGAACGACTTAACAGATCGGAAACAAACCAGGCATCACCTGTCCTTCCAGGAGTATACAGGCAACAGTGTTTTGTTCCCCTCCGCAAGCAAGATGGGCACTCATACTACCAGTTTGCCATCTTGCACATTTTTTTGTAACCAAGTTTTTATTTTATTTTTATACATCTCATAATTACATGAATGGTTTAATTCCTGGGTGTCATTCAGTTCAATAACAATAAACATAACAGTATTATCCAGTGGTGGGTTTCAAAAATGTTTGGAACCTCTTTTGTAGGTGTGGCCTGCTTTCCGGGTCCCCTGGTGGAAC
The DNA here is from genome assembly GCF_051295495.1 of Thamnophis sirtalis. Classification (NCBI taxonomy): domain Eukaryota; kingdom Metazoa; phylum Chordata; class Lepidosauria; order Squamata; family Natricidae; genus Thamnophis; species Thamnophis sirtalis. Next base: position 5,440,287 of record NW_028261386.1, on the reverse strand, counting down.
CTCTTCTAACCGGTTCGGTAGATTTGACGAACTGGTTCTACCGAACTGGTGCAAACTGGTAGGAACCCACCTCTGGTATTATCCCTAGTAACTACATTTCATTTTTAGTTTTACGAGCACACAATCTGGGTCCTCATTTTACCAACCTCAGAAGGATGGAAGGCTGAGTCAACCTTGAGCTGGTCAGGATTGAACTTCTAGCAGTGGGCAGAGTTAGACTGAAATAGCACTTAGACTTATATACTGCTTCACAGTGCTTTACAGCTCTCTCAAAGCGGTTTACAGAGTCAGCCTATTTTCCCCAACAATCTGGGTCCTCATATGAAACTCAACTTCCAGCAAAGCCATTTTCTAATGGTCTTGCATGCAAAGACAAAGGAAGTTTCAGATCAGCACAGGATGACCCCTTTGACATAATTTCTCGAAAGGAAAGAGCAATAGCAATAGCAGTTAGACTTATATACCGCTTCATGGGGCTTTCAGCCCTCTCTAAGCGGTTTACAGAGTCAGCATATTGCCCCCAACAACAATCCGGGTCCTCATTTTACCCACCTCGGAAGGATGGAAGTCTGAGTCAACCCTGAGCCGGTGAGATTTGAACCGCCGGACTGCAGATAGCAGTCAGCTGAAGTGGCCTGCAGTACTGCACTCTAACCACTGCGCCACCTCGGCTCAGAAAAGGACAAGGTGATCCAACAGAGTGGATCTTCTCTTCCTGTCCTGGAGAATAGAGCAACTAGTGCTGAATTAAGAGCTCTCCATCCATCCTTGAATCAGTTCAAGGCCAGCATTGCCAAACCAGGGGTGAAATCCTTCCAGTTTGGCCCAGTTCGGCTTAACCAGTAGGGATGATTGTTGTTGTTTCTGTGAACCGGTAAGTAAAAAAAAAAAAAGCTTCAGAGGATCACGCGGCTCAGCTGTGTGAGCTGCACGATTGTCGGAAATTTCCCTCCCGCTTTTGAAAACATTTTTTTCCCCTTCTCAGGTGGTCACAAAAGAGGATCACATGACCCCCCAGAACCCAGGAACGGCCGTAAGTATGAGTCAGTGGCCAAGCGTCTGAATTTTGATCACAGGATCGTAGGGATGCTGCGAAGGTCGTAACTCTGAAAAATGTTCAGAAGTCGCTTTTCTCAGTGCTGTTGCAACTTTGAACGGTCACTAAATGAAACCGTTGCAAGCCGAGGACTACCTGTACAACAGCATCACGGAGAAAGGGTAAAAATGGGAGTAAAGCAGGATAAAAACAACAGCAGCCTAGTGGCAACTTTCCTGAATAAGAAATTTAATTAGCTTCTATCCCGTGTTTACTACACCTGGGCAATGCTGCAGCCTTTGGTGGAATCCCAGCTGCCCATCTGGCTTCCCACCTCCACCCTATCAGGATCCGCTCTTGCTGGATGAAAGAACCACTAATTACTCCCTTGAACACTCGGGAGGGGAGAGGGAAATATGATTTTGGTAATGATGACACAGCTTGTTTGTAGCAAGGGGTCCACAGAGAGATTTCAGAAGGTCCATGAATTCTGATATGGCAGGGGAATTCTTAGAGCGTGGCACGACAAAACCGCGCTCGTCAAAATCGCGGTGATAAAATCGCGGCGCTAAAGCCGTGACGTCATCACTGCGCGTCATCACCGCCGTGACAACAGCGCGGCAACAGAAGGGCGCTTTAAAACGGCGCCGCGGCAGAAAGCTGATTTCAATTAAGGTAAGGGTTAGGATTAGGTTTAGGGGTTTATTTTAGGGTTTGTTTTAGGATTTGTTTTAGGGTTAGGTTTAGGGTTAGGGTTAGGTTTAGGTTTAGCGTTAGGTTTAGGGTACTGAGTGCTTGGGAATGCGCGGATTTGCCCTCCGCGATTATGTCATTGCGGTAGGGTCGCGTTTTTCCTTAGCGCTTCGAACGGCGTGAATTAGTCTTCGCGCTTATGTCTCTGCGGATAAGGGCTTCGCGGATTTGTGGTGGAACCTTTTTAGAGAGCCGAGGTGGCGCAGTGGTTAGAGTGCAGTACTGCAGGCCACTTCAGCTGACTGCTATCTGCAGTCCGGCGGTTCAAATCTCACCGGCTCAGGGTTGACTCAGCCTTCCATCCTTCTGAGGTGGGTGAAATGAGGACCCAGAGTGTGGGGGCGATATGCTGACTCTGTAAACCGCTTAGAGAGGGCTGAAAGCCCTATGAAGCTGTATATAAGTCTAACTGCTATTGCTATTGCTATTGCTATTAACATTTAGTTTTTCTAGTCAATAATTTATGTCAACAACATAGTAATTTATGGTCTAGACTCCAAAAATATTTGTTACCTTGACTGTTTACCTAGTTTGGGTAACCAAACCTCTGCAAGAAAACCACCAAGCTCAAAGAGCATCAAGGACTCTACAATTCAACCCTGAACTATAAATATTCACATCTATCCAAAATGATTACTGCATTTTTTGGACTATAAGATGCACCGGAGTATAAGACACACCATGATTTTAAAGAGGTAAATTTTTTAAAAAAAAATTTTTTTCCCACTCTGCAGGCCTCCCAAACCCTCTGCATGCCTCGTTTTTTGCAGACTTTGAGAGACTTGTAGAGTAGAGTGCTCCTGGGGGCTGAGGCAGTGGTGGGATTCAGCCTGTTCGCACCTATTCGGGAGAACCGGTTGGTAACTTTCTAAGCAGTTTGGAGAACCGGTTGTTGGAAGAAATCTCGTTTTGATTTTTCCCACTTTACAGGGCTAATCCTGTAAGGAAGGCAGGAAGGAAACATTCTGGTGTTGTTTCTAGCCTAATCTTTATTGCCCTCCTTACAGAAACTGCCTCTCCAGTTAACCCTTATTACCATTGTAACAACTAAAGTGAAGTGCCCATCGACCTGAGTAACATTGACTTGGCCACGCCCACATGATCACATGACCACCGAGACCCGCCTACCCAGCTGGTCATTAGGGCAGAGAACTGGTTGGTAAATTATTTGAATCCCACCACTGGGCTGGAGGGAGCAAAAACGAGCACAAACAGCCCATTTTGTGCTCGTTTTTGCCCTCCCCAGCCCTCAGGGAGCACTTTGCAAGCCTCCCAAACCCCCTGTATGTCCATTTCTGCAAAGGGGGCAGAGTTTTGGTAGGCCAAAAGTGCTGTATTCAGTGTATAAGACTCACCCAGATTGTCACCCTCTTTTTGAGGGAAAAAGGTGCGTCTTATACTCCGAAACATACGGTATATACCCTAAGAGCATAGCTCTCACTTTTAACAGATTTAAAAAGAAGCATATCAAGACTCTGGAGGCTTTAGTTCTATGTACCAATGGGAAGAGCCCATCCTGAACTTGTCAAAAAAGAGAATATATATATATATATATATATATATATATATATATATATATATATATATATATATATATATATATATATATATATATATATATATGTGTGTGTGTGTGTGTGTGTGTTTTTATTTGTGCTGATAAATAAGTATGACTTTAAGTATATATATATATATATATATATATATATATATATATATATATATATATATATATATATATATATATATATATATATATATATATATATATATATAATGTGTGTACTGGAAAGGCACAGCCTAAATGACCATGGAAGAGTAGAGTCCAGTGACCAAATGGCAAGCAGAGCATCCTGTTGGGCCACTAAGAGCCCAGCACATCTCCCCCAGAGGTGATTATTTTATACCCTGTAGAATGGGACCTCCCTTTCTATACTAAGAGGAAACTTTATGGTCTCATTAGATGCCCCATTAACTCAGCATCATCCACCCTGACTGAAGCTGCATAGGATAGGATAGGATAAGATAGGATAGGATAGAGCAACACAGTTGGAAGGACCTTGGAGGTCTTCTAGTCCAACCCCCTGCTTTATTGGTGTGCAGTATTTATATTCAGAAGAATGGAATGGAATGGAATAGAATAGGAATAGGATAGAATAGAAATAGAATAGAGGAATAGGAATAGGAATAGGAATAGAATAACAGAGTTGGAAGAGACCTTGGAGGTCTTCTAATCCAACCCCCTGCTTTATTCTATTGGCGAATAGAATAGAATGGAATAGAATAGGAATAGGATAGAATAGAAATAGAATAGAGGAATAGGAATAGGAATAGAAATAGAATAACAGAGTTGGAAGGGACCTTGGAAGTCTTCTAGTCCAACCCCCTGCTTTATTGGCGTGCAGTATTTATATTCAGAAGAATAGAATGGAATGGAATAGAATAGGAATAGGGTAGAATAGAAATAGAATAGAGGAATAGGAATAGAAATAGAAATAGAATAACAGAGTTGGAAGGGACCTTGGAGGTCTTCTAATCAAACCCCCTGCTTTATTGGGGTGCAGTATTTATATTCAGAAGAATGGAATGGAATGGAATAGAATAGAGTAGAATAGAAATGGAATAGAGGAATAGGAATAGAATAACAGAGTTGGAAGGGACCTTGGAGGTCTTCTAATCCAACCCCCTGCCTAGGCATGAAACCCTATACCGTTTCAGACAAATGGCTATCCAACATCTTCTTAAAGACTTCCAGTGTTGGAGCATTCACAACTTCTGGAGGCAAGTTGTCCCACTTATTCATTGTTCTGTCGGGAAATTTCTTCTTAGTTCTAGGTTGCTTCTCTCCTTGATTAGTTTCCACCCATTGCTTCTCGTCCTGCCCTCGGAGGTGCTTTGGAGAATAGCTTGACTCCCTCTTCTTTGTTTTTGAAGTTTGGTGCCTTCCAAATGCCTTGGACCTCGCTTGTCAGCATGCTCTTTCCATCTGATATTTCTCAATGAACTCCTGTTCCTGTTGGGAGTCTAGAACAGTTTACACTTGAAGAAAACTTGCTGCTGCTGTTAAGAGAAAAGTTCAACCTGGTTCATGGAAGTGTGGGAAGTTATCATCCAGCCCTCTCCCAGAAAAAATGAAATATCCTAGGAAATATTGAAAAGGCAGAATATTTCTCTGGATGTGAAAAGAAAGAAACATGTTTTAAAAGACAGAATAGTTGCCTGTAGCTTCCTGCCTACCCCCACTTTGTCAATAGGCCCATCAAGACTAGCCAGGCTAGCCCACTTTACATAATAAAGACTTCACCAGCAGCTACAGAAAGGCATGATAATATACTCAACTGACCACAAGGCATCTGAGAACTCATCACAGCCTAGAGAGTAGCCCCCTGCATGGCACCATGGGAGTCTGACAACCAATCAGAATACATTTCTTACACAGGAACAGAAAACAGAGAGGTGGGACTAAACAGGGTATAAAAAGCCTAGCAAGCCCCTCCCTCAGCTCTTCGCTTCTTCTCCACCTACATTGAAGCATGTGATCACCTTTTCTGGTCAGGGCTCAAGCCACGTGGCCCTGTCCAACAATAAACCATCTTTCCAAGCAGCCTCCACGCCTCCAGTGTCTTTTTCCCCACTTGGAGCCGAACCCAGAAGGACATTTCTTTCAACAGAAGATTCTACACAGATAACATAATCTGCATTTTCCTTTTTTTCTCACTAGGTGGCTACAGCAGGCCACTGTTTCAGTTCAGAAAGCTAGATGATCGCAGCAGGACAGCACAGATCTAGAACTTTCCCACAGAGGGGGGACGTATTCAAAATAATTGAAATTTAATGTCATTATCTCTAAATCTTCATTTAGATTTATCAGATATGAACAGGCCAAGGAGAAATGTGCAGAGATGGAAAGGACAAGGCAGCTGTTTAACGTGGTGCCTGCAGTAAAAATTGCAGTGAAAAACTGCAGAAAGAAATGTATTTAACCCTACGTCAGTGGTTCCCAAACTTGGCAACTTTAAGACTTGTGGACTTCAACTCCCAGAATTCTCCAGCCAGCAGAGCTGGCTGGAGAATTCTAGGAGTTTAAGTCCACAAGTCTTAAAGTTGCCAAGTTTGGGAACCACTGCCCTATGTGTACATGAAATCCCCTTTTCCGGCATCAGAAAGTCTGGTTTTTCAACTACAATATTATTTATAACAAATCATTTTCAGTTATAACATGTGGTATTAATAATACAGAATCGACAACACCATCAATGTTCATCTTTCAGCATAAAAGCATGCACAATGCGTCAAGTGTGTTTTACCAAATACAGTAGATGTGAAGGGGCTGGTTTGAAGCCGATTGCTAGAATCAGGAAATGAGATAAATCTAGGCTGCTGAGAGCCTGCCAATGGACAAGGGAAAGGGAGCAGCAGGCATTTTACGAGGTCACCATGCCCTCAAGTTTGAATTATTGGTGTGAAAACAGCCCCAAAATGTAAAAAAAAACACAGTAAAGAAATAGAAGGATGTTTGCATTTTGGCTGTGGGAAGAAATGTCCTTCTGGGCTCAGTTCCAAGTGGGGAAAAAGACACTGGGAACATGGAGGCTGCTTGAAAAGGTGGTTTAATGGTGAACAAGATCACATGGTTTGAGATCCTGAACAGAAAAGGGGGAATCAAATGCTTCCAGATGTTGGGTGAAGAAGAGACCGAGATGCTGAAAGTCCCTGGTTTTATGCCCTCTCTGGCCTTTGATCTTGATCTTGTATTCTGATTGGTTGTCAGCAGAGGTAGGTTCCTACCAGTTCGCACCTATTCGGTAGAACCGGTTCGTCAAATCTACCGAACCGGTTAGAAGAGGTTCCACCAGTGGACCCGGAAAGCAGGCCACACCTACAGCAGAGGTTCCAAAATTTTTTGAAAGCCACCACTGCCACACACAAACACACACACACACAGAGAGAGAGAAAGAGAGACAGACAGACAGACAGACTGACAGAGAGAGAGAGAGAGAGAGAGAGAGAGAAAGGAAGAAAGAAAGAAAGAAAGAAAGAAAGAAAGAAAGAAAGAAAAAAGAAAGAAAAAGAGTGAGAGATATGAAAGAAAAAAAGAAAAAAGGAACAGAGAGACAAAAGGAAGGAAAGAGAGAGAGAGAGAGAGAGAGAGAGAGAGAGAGAGAGAGAGAGAGAAAGAAAGAAAGAAAGAAAGAAAGAAAGAAAAAAAGAAAGAAAGAAAGAAAGAAAACACATGGCCGGCAAGCCACTCCCACCAGGTCACATGGCTGGCAAGCCACTCCCACAAAGGAGGCCACACCCATAGAGTAGGTTCCAAAATTTTTTGAAACCCACCACTGGTTGTCAGACCCCCATGGGGCCATGCAGGGGCAACTCTCTAGGCTGTGCTTTGAGTCCAGGTTTGGTTGAGCATTGCTTCTTCCCAGGTGCCCTGTGGTGAGATGGGTAAAGGGCTAATACTACCATGCCTTAATCACATCACCCTGGAGCTGAAGGGGGAGATCTTTGTTATGTAGAATAGACTGACTCAGGCCTTTTAATGACCTATTGACAAAGGTGGGGGCTATTAAGAGTGAGTCTGTTTCCTGCCTAAAAACACGTTTCTCCATTTCTTATCCAGTGAAATAGAATAGTCTGCCTTTACAATATTTCCTAGGATATTTCATTCTTCTAGGAGAGGGCTGGGTGCTGACTTCCTACAAGGTGCTTCCATTTTATTTCCCCTTTTTCTTGCGTGTCTTTTGAACAGTGCAGCTCAAAGTTTGCATGTTTCGCACCAGGTCTGCCTTTCTTCGGATGTGCAGTTCTGATACTTCCCATGGTATTCCCCAGATAATTTGGTTCTTTTATTACAAAGTCTAGCAGTAGCTTGTACTGCCTAAATTTCCTGCGTGCTGGTTCATCAGCATAAGATTTATACAATCCTTGGTTCTATAAACAGAGGCACAGGATAAAAATTGTGGGGAGTATTAGTACCGCTTTATAAAGCCTTAGCAAGGCCACACCCTGCAATACTGCATCCAGCTTTGGTTACCCCATTGCAAAAAAGATGTTGAGAGTTTGGAAAATAGCAATAGCAGTTAGACTTATATACCGCTTCATAGGGCTTTCAGCCCTCTCTAAGCGGTTTACAGAGTCAGCATATTGCCCCCAGCAACAATCCGGCTCCTCATTTTACCCACCTCGGAAGGATGGAAGGTTGAGTCAACCCTGAGCCGGTGAGATTTGAACAGCCGAACTGCAGAATTGCAGTCAGCTGAAGTAGCTTGCAGTGCTGCATTTAACCACTGCGCCACCTCAGAGTTCGGAGAAGAGCAACTAAGATGATCAAGGGTCTGGAGACAAAAATATATGAAGAATGGTTGCAGGATTTGGGTTTGGCTAGTCTAAAGAAAAGGACTAAAGGTGATAGAAGTATCCCAGTATTTGAGGGATCGGTTTTAACTTCCTACAGAAGGAAATGGCCTCTTTTGCTGCACATGTAGTAAGGCTTCCTTCACTGGACACGTACTTAACTATTTTCTTCTGGTTCCTGCAAGGAACTTTTCAAATAGGTCAGAATCCTTTAGTTACTTACATACTATATTTACTACGCTGCCTATTCCCAAACTTTCCGAGCAGCTAACGACCCCAAGTAATTTTTTAAAACCCAAAACAAGAATCAGCCCACTGAGAAAAACAAAAATTTCAACAGCATCAGAAAGGAGAGTTAAAAAAAAAAAACACAGAGTTATGCGACTGCCAATGTATCCCAACATTCAAAGCATGACTGCCCCCTTGGGGTGGATGGAACTGGTGTTCCCTGTTCACCTGAAGCCCAGGAAGAAAGAGATAGATGGTGGATCTCAATAGGGAGGAGGGAATTCCAAAGCTCAGGAGCAGCTTTTTAAAATGCCCATTTCCTAGGTCCCATCAGAAGAGGAGAAGAAAGTTGATCCTATTAGATCTGGTCAGACGAGTAGGTGAATATAGGAAGCCAGGTAACTGTAGCCTGGGGTGTTAGATAAACTCCCTGTTGTGAGAGAGTACGTTCAGAGAAGCGTTGTGAGAGTTGTGTTGGAGAACACACAAACCAGCATACAGAGACACTGCAGTTTAAATAGGCTTTTACTTTCGTGGAAATAGAGGTATCAGAGTCCATTAAACAGTCATACATGGATAAGACAGTCAGTAATCAATATCTTTCAGTTAAGGGATAATCCAAATAACATAGTCCAGTATCATATAAACAGTCCAGCACACAAAGTTTGCTAACAGTTGCAAAACTTACTCAGATCAGATCAGCCCAGCATCTAACGAACAGAGACCTAACAGTCATTCTGGCTCCCTCTTATGGCCGATTGAGGAAACAGCAACCAATCACATTTTACAGTATGATTTGAAGAAACAGGTACAACATTGTTACATGATTTATATATTGCCAACCCAACCATTAGAATTATATTCCTAACATGATTGAGTGCTCATGTACATTTTCTTAATAAATAAAATAAATAACTAGGTCTGAGACCATGCAGGGCTTGGAAAAGGATCATCAGCTGTTTGATTGCATGCAGGATCAATTGGCAGTCATGCAGTTTGTGAAGCTGTGGGATCCTGAAGTTTTAATGGGAAATACCCATCACTGCTAAAGTTGCAATTTTTTTCTTTTAAGTTATAGGGCGCAAAGTGCTTTTCAAGGGCAGCCCCATGCAGAACACGCTGCAGTAATCCACATTCAGCATACCGTAGGTGACTGTGTGAACATGCTTCCCAATCTAGGAATGGCAGCAGCAGGTGCTGAAGATGAACTTGGACAGAACATCCCACCGATTCTGGTATTGTGCAATAACAGAATGTCCAGAATTGTCAAGGTGTAGAGTACTTCTACGTGGTAGCTCAGTGGCTAAGACGTGGAGCTTGTCGATCAGAAAGGTCAGCAGTTTGAATCCCTAGCGCCCCGTAACAGAGTGAGCTCCCGTTGCTTGTCCCAGCTTCTGCCAACCTAGCAGTTCGAAAGCATGTAAAAATGCAAGTAGAAAAAACAGGAACCACCTTTGGTGGGAAGGTTAACAGCATTCTGTGCTCCTTCAGCATTGAGTCATGCTGGCCACGACCACAGAGACGTCTTCGGGCAGCACTGGCTCTTCGGCTTTGTAACGGAGATGAGCACCACCCCCTAGAGTCAGGAACGACTAGCATTTATGTGCGAGGGAAACCTTTACTTTTACCTTATCTGCCATCACCAACCAGTTCTCAAGTTGTATCTGGTTGATGTCTTTGTTGTATGACCCCAATCAGTTATGGCTCATTCAACAAATTACACTACTTCACATTCCAGGGGTGAATTCAGCCGGTAGCTCTGATGATCAGCTGAGAGCGGTTGATTAGGTGGGCTTGCCTACACTATATTTTATTTGAAGCGCAGCTGATAGGCATGGCCAAGCATATTCCCGCGTCTCAGCTGTTTTACTCACCGGGGCTGCAGTAGCTAAGTTTTTGAGCTGTTTTCAAATGCGCTGCATGCACACTCCACAAACCGATTGAATCCCACTGTTAGGAATATAATTCTACAGGTTGGGTTGGCAATATATAAATCATGTAGCAACTGTGTCTTTAAATCATGCTGTAAATGTGATTGGTTGCTTTATTTCCTCAATCGGCCATAAGAGGGAGCCAGAATGACTGTTAGCTCTCTTTGTTTGTTAGATGCTGGGCTGATCTGGAAGTGCCGTGAGCTATTTTAAGTTTTGCAATTGCTAGCAAACTTTGTGTACCAAACTGATTATATGATACTGGACTATGTTATTTGGGCTATCCCTTAACTGAAAAGACATTGATGGCTGACTGCCTTATCCGTGTATGACGTGGACTTTTTGATTGACTCTGATACCTCTATTTCCACGAAAGTAAAAAGCCTGTTTAAACTGCAGTGTCTCTGTATGCTGGTTTGTGTGTTCTCCAACACAACTCTCACAATGCTTCTCTGAACGTACTCACTCTCCCAACAGGGAGCTTACCTAACACCCACCACTGATTTTAGCCCAATATTGTTTATTCTGGCTGACAGCCATTTCACATCATTTCAGGAGCTTCGTGTTAGCTCCAATTCTGTTAAATTGTGCTACTAGGCAGTATCGGAAGTTTGTGTTTTAACTACTGTGCGAACTCCACCCTCCCATCTCATTGCTCATTGAAGAATTCTTACCCTTAAGAGGGTGGGATTCCCAGTTTTCCAAGGGGAAAGAATGGTTGTAGTCCTCAACTTGCAACCATTCATTTAGCGACCATAGTTACAGCGGCACTGAAAAAAGTGACATGACCATTTTTTCACACATGGCCATTGTTGCATTCCCTGTGATCACAGGGAATGCAAATTCAGACCCTTGGCATCTGATTCGCATTTATGACGGTTGCAGGGTGCCGTGGTCCCCCGCCAGCCAATCATGCTGGCTGGGGAATTCTGGGAGCCGAAGTCCACAGGTTTTAAAAGCTGCCAAGGTTGGACCCCCCCTATCCTAATAGAGAAAACTCTCAAAACTCCTATTGGGAGTTCGCTTCCTGCTGGCACAGCCTCTCTAGTTAAAATTCACAAACTCAATTCTGTAGGACAAGTTAGTATGATTCTATGAATGGCCTAAAAATTACAGAGGGAAAGAAACACACAAAGGAGAAAGTTCAAATTGCACTTATGATAACAAACGGCAATTTTATTTATGCATTTCAGCCATGAGGCTTAACAATCGAAATCTCTAAAAAATACAGTATACTTAGAGGCACAGTAGGGCTTATTCCAGGCCTGAGAACTGGGTGGGAAGGTATTTTTGGGAATCGGTTCTCTTTTGAATTTGTGGAGGTTTAAAATAATCTCTTGCACACTGATTTTGAAAGTCACACAAAAATGTGCCTTCGTCTGATGTTACAAACTTATGCTGGTTAAAAGCAGCAGCAGAATCATCATCTACAGTAAAGCAATTTTGAAGCGCCATGATTCTGTAGTGGATACATTAAGATTTGTACCATGGAAGTTTAAAAGAAACATTGCACAAACCAGGCACAATAATTCTAAATGAACCTATTCTTTATTGACACTACTTGCGAGACCCTTTTGAGGAGCCTTTTAGAGAAATATTTGTAATCTAAGATGTCTGTGGTCATTAACTGACTACAATTTAATTTACAGATTGGCCAGGCAGGCTAAAGATAATAGAGGAACTAATATTGACTTATTTCCAATTCCGGTATATACAATAATACAATACGATACAATAGCAGAGTTGGAAGGGACCTTGGAGGTCTTCTAGTCCAACCCCCTGCCTAGGCAGGAAACCCTATACCGTTTCAGACAAATGGCTATCCAACATCTTCTTAAAGACTTCCAGTGTTGGAGCATTCACAACTTCTGGAGGCAAATCATTCCACTGATTAATTGTTCTAACTGTCAGGAAATTTCTCCTCAGTTCTAAGTTGCTTCTCTCCTTGATCAGTTTCCACCCATATCACACTAGATATACTGCTCTCAAGTTTGTGGACAGACACCCATCTATTTGCTCAGATTTCTCTTCCATGTATAAAAAGACAAGCCATTTTGTACATGTTCTGCTGTCAAACTCCTCGGCTCAAAACCTGTGCAAAAAGACTTTGTCAATCATTCAAGCTGCACATTAAAGGAAACTATTTAAGGAAGGATGTCAAAGAATCAAGAGAAGGAAACGGGTGATTTCTCTAAGTCTCAATCAAAGTTGTAGGCAGGAAAAAAAGATTGAAGAAAACTATCAAGCTTAAACTTTAAGTAGGGAGGGATCCAGTAAAAACTTCCTTCAAATGGTATTTTTTTAGAAGGCCTACACCAGGGATGGTGAACCTTTTTGGCACTGAGTGCGCAAACTGGATTGTGCGTGCATATTCTGGAACACCAGAAATGCCTGTTTTTTTGCTGTTTTTCAGCTGCTCTTTGCGGGTTTCTGAACACCGTTTAGAGCGTTTTCTGGTGCTCTGGCACCCACGAAAACCAGCTGGCAAGTGCCAGAAACCATAAGAGCAGCTGGCGATGGCTCGCATGTCCCCATAGAGGGCTCTGCATGCCATCTCTGGCACGTGTGCCATAGGTTTGCCATCACGGGCTTAGACACATGCCTACTGTGATTATTCTACTCTAGTACAGGCCTCCAATCAACTAAAAGTACTACTAAAATTCAGAAACTGTTAAAAGCTAGTCCAACTAGCTATGCAAAAAACTGGATGTTTTCCGTTATCTTAACTATGCAAGGCTGCATCCTGACTTCGCAGCCAAAATTACACCCCCCCCTCTATATTTTCACATTTTCCCACCTCTGCTTTTCAGGTGTTCTAAAATCCAAACGTTAAGAGGAAAAAATACAATGGGTGAGAAGATTTTTCGAAGGCATTGCTCAAACTGGAGTGCTAGACCTCAAAAAGCAAAACAAGAATAAGTCTGACCTCACTGGTCAGAAAATGCCTTTCTCTCTTAAGTAGTTTATATCCCAAAAAGGAAAAATAAAAAAAGTGAAATTAGGTTCCTTAAAAAGGCAGCCGTGTTCATTGTAAGAAGATTGGGGCACCACCATGACCTTACATTAAAGTATTTTAAGAATACCATATATTTAAAAGCCATTATATATTTCGGATGTGATCTACACAGAACATAAACCATTTACTGTAACGAAAATAAACCATTTGAACTAGTCTTGGGGTTTGGTGTCTGGAGCCCCAACTTCATCCATTTCTTGTAGATCCTTTGGGACTCCCGTCATGTACTTCTGTTTTGGTGCACCACGTTTTCCAATTTGCTGGAGAACAGATGAGCGCGCGACAGAAGGGAAGAGGGGATATAAGCTTTGCAGAGTGGAAAATTCTCAGAGATAGAGACAGGCCGTTTCTGGGCAAAGCTGGAATTTCAAGACCCTGTCACGAAACTCCTACAAAAATTATCAAAAGGCATGTTTATTTACAAAAAAGAATCCTCTGATTCAAGCCTTATAACCATTCACCAAAAGCAAACTGGGGGACTTGTGTCTTCCCACCCCCCACTCGGTACTAACATTTTCTCTACAAATTTACTGTATTTTTCGGAGTATAAGACACACCGTTTTCCCTCAAAAAAGGGTGAAAGTCTGGGTACATCTTATACACTGAATACAGTATTTTTGCCCTCCCAAAACCCCGCCCCCCCTTTGCAAAAATGGTTGTGCATAGCCTTTAGGAGTCTTCCAGAGTGCTCCTGGAGGCTGGGGAGGATAGAAATGAGCAAAAAACTTGCTCGTTTTGCCCCCCCAGGAGCACTCTACAAGTCTCCTAAAGGCTATTCATGCCCTTTTTTGACAAAAAAACGGGCCGTTTTTGGGAGGTCTGCAGAGTGCAAAAACTAACTCTAACTCTGCCCAATGCTAGAAGTTCAATCCTGACCAGCTCAAGGTTGACTCAGCCTTCCATCCTTCTGAGGTCAGTAAAATGAGGACCCAGACAGACTGTTGGGGGCCTCTTCAAAATCTTGGTGCGTCTTATACTCTGATAGCTCCGGTAGCTCATTGCGATCCCTTTTTGCAGTTGGATTCACTTCCAAGTGCTGTAGTACAGCCACCCAACAACTCCTATGAACTATTTATGTGTGACGCTCTTTAGCATCCAGTTAAATAAGAATTATGCTACGCTAGAAGCTAATGCTTCATTGCATTACCAAGTTGTTTGATCTTTTTCTTTTTTGAAAAATTAGAAGGTGTCCCACCTCTGTCTTTTCACTGGCTCGGAAGCTAAGCAGGCTCAGGCCTCCTTCACACTTGGGGATGGGAGCTTAAGAAATGCGTGTGAAGTCTGCAGGCTAGGTTTTAAAAGTCAAAACGCAGACAAGACTGTTAAGACCTTAGAAGTCAAACTCAAAGCAGACTTTACCTTAAATGGACGGTGAAGGCTGATGGATTCCAGCAGCGCTTGTCCACTGGCACATACCTCCCTCATTCCACTGGGATCTAATGCTCTCCAGATGTTGAGCAGAGCTGCACATCAGGCTAATGGTTTGAACAGTTGCTAGTAGAGATGTGCGCAGCCCATTACGGTATCAGTGTATTTAGAGCTTATGTTGATGGGCACCTGGCCTGTAGATCATCCTAGCCTGACCCACAAAGCAAGCTACCAACCACAATCACATCAGGTCTTTCTGATGTGGGGGAACTGCAGTTAAGAGCCGAGATGGCACAGTGGGTAGAGTGCAGTACTTCAGCTGACTGCTAGCTGCAGTTTGTCAGTTCATATCTCACCAGCCTTCTGAGGTCAGTCAAACGAGGACCCAGATTGTTGGGGCCAATAGGCTGACTCTGTAAACCGCTTCGAGGGCTGTAAAAGTACTGTGAAGCAGTATATAAGTCTAAGTGCTAGTGCTATTGCAGTCTGACTCTGCCCACTGCTAGGAGTTCGGTCCTGACCAGCTCAAGTTTGACTCATCCTTCAGAGGTTGATAAAATGAGGACCCAGATTGTTGGGGGCAAGATGCGGAATCTGTAAACCGCTTAGAGAGGGCTGGAAAGCATTGGAAAGTGGTATATAAGTCTAAATGCTATTGCAGTCTAACTCTGCCCACGGTGAAGAGTTCGATCCTGACCGGCTCAAGCTTGATTCAGCCTTCCATCCTTCTGAGGTTGGTAAAAAGAGGACCCAGATTGTTGGGGGCAAAATGCTCTCTCTAAACCGTTTAGAGAGGGCTGTAAAAGCACTACGAAGCGGTATACAAATCTAAGTGCTATTGCTATTTCAAGATATTCATTACCACAGCCGAAGCCCCCAACGGCATCCTCTGTCCGGCCAAGAGTTACAGTCCTTTTAACTATTGCAATGCCTACACAACCTCCCCTTGGGAGATGGGTTCTTGAAAACACGATGGCAGTATTGCTGCAGAAATGTTAGCCTAATATCTCCCACCAATCAAAACTGGACTCCTCCTCCTCCTGCAGGGGTGAACCGTTCTGCAAGGGAATGTAAAGGCGGGAGGTTTGTCTTTTGGACAGTCAAGGCTCCAAGTGCAAATCATCCACTAGCAGAAGTCCAGGTCTCCATGCATGCACCAGTCATCAGTTAACAGGAATGATATGCAACCTAAGGGCAGCCAGGGAGCTCAGCTTTCATTTCCTGGTTCTCCTGGTTATTTTCTGAACGGTAACATGGGGGGGAGGGAGAGGAAAAAAACAGCAGGTTAAACAGATTAACAAAAGGCGTCCAGAAGTCCATGTAAGCCTAGCCTGCCCATCTATCTCACATGCTAGGAATCACAACAAAAATTACTAAATTCTGACCCACCCACAAACCCCCGATATTAGAGTAACACCTTGTCTGTTGAACACATCTATTCTGTTAACTCTTGCTGGTATTATCTGTCTACCTAACATCTAATCCAGGTACTTTAATCGAACTGTTTAGTCGATTTTCTTCTAGACATCTCGATAAATGTATTTGTGATGTGATAGAAAAAACTTATTTCTGCTAAAAAATTTCAACGTCCAGTTTGGACAATTCATGACTGACTCATATAATGCACAAGACTGAAGGTAACCAATCCTTCAGAGATAAAGGAGCATTGCAAAGACAGTCAGGAAATCTCCAATAAGCAAGGCAAAAGACAGACAATCCAGAGGATTATGGATACAGGTGCACAGCAGAAATAAACCACAGGAAGCTCTTTCCACAATACGCGAAGCAGAATCTGGGAAATATTCGCCACAGCCTCACATACTATAGTGATTTACCCATCACTCCCTTTTCTGTCAGTTCACATTTTATACTCCAAATGATTTGTAAACAGAGATTGTTCTAATGTACATTTCAGCCATATGCATCCTTGTTTTCTATCAGCTGCACCGCATTGAAAAGATGGCAAGGAAAATCAACAAAGTTGTATGAATATTCAGCTAACATGGAACCAACCCCAATTAAAGGGAATGCATAGAAATGTTTACTAGCAAGCAATATACATGCTGGAAAATTTCCCTTTAAGCAGGTTTGAGAATTTCCAACGTGCGTTCTTGTTTTTCTTGCCAATTTCTTTAATCAGGACTTTCTTGCTTTCTCTGTTCCAGTGGCTGGATGGGAAGGGGAAAGCAGCTAGAGAAATGAGACAGCCATCTATGGTTATTCCATGTAGCTACCATGTGATAAGAAAACAATAACACTGCTATTCCCTGTTGATACAAGGCTGAAGCACTGAATAAAATGCCAGTAATATCCTGGAAAAATAAGTATTATTTACAAATAGTTGAAAGGGACAAAGCCCCATCACCTGAGAAGTCAGCAACAGATATCCTATTGTTTTTTAAAATATCCTCCCCTCCCAAATATACTATATTTCCTAACTCAAGCAAGGGAAGAATCTGGATAGTGACAAGTATGCAAACTTAAAATCAGACTAGAATAATTTTCCAATTTCTCAAACAATTGGAAAGCAGTAAATAGGCAACTTTTCAATGGATTGATATATGTACAGTAAAAATAATCTCGCCACCCACTGTGATGTTACCTGGGGACTGTTATCAAAAGGAAAGTTACATTTTTTTCTAAAGGCAAAACTTTAGATTTTACCCGATTCAGATAAATTTACTGTCTGTTAAAGATCGGTTATTTTGCTGGTTATCTCAGGAGCAAGGGGCATAGATATGCACTTGACTTATTTCTTGATATATTTTAGGAATGCCTGTAGCAATTTTTAATGCCTTTAAAAAAAACAAATTAGTCAGGTTCCATGTAAGTCAGTTTGTACATTTTTTTCCCTCCCAGATCAAATTAGACAAAAACTTTTGCCAACTTTTCTTCCTTCTTTTTAGCACCATAGAGTATTATAAAATTGAATTTGTCATTTGAGGCACGAAATATTTCCCTTGCAAGGCACGTTAGGCCGTTTAACACACTTTATTAGAGGCCCATATCAGGGGTGAGTTCTAGTAGGCGCTACTGTCGGTTTGCTCCTGGGTGCACTTCACGTGTGCATGCACAAGGCAATAAAAATTGTTCTGCGCATGTGCAGAAGCAAAAAAACAAGATGGCGGCACCTATGGCGCTGCCCAGAGAACTGGTTCGGGAGCATGGTTGGCCTGGGTCGCTACCGGTTCCTGCGACCTAGACCGCCAAACTGTTAGTTTGGCTAAACTGGTCCGAACCAGCAGGAACCCACCACTGGTCCATATTCCTATTTATTTAATAAATTTCTATGCTGCCCATCTCATTGACAAGAGACTCTGCAATGAAGCAGGCTTATTCCATAATTATCCTCCATTGTTAAATTAAAAACTACAGCACAATTCTCCATGCTGCCTCCAAGACTTCATGACCTTTTGATCTATGCAATGATTTAAAAAGAATAAAAGGAAAACATATATCTCCCCAACAGTGCTCCGTATTCTAGGCTAGGCTAGAGCCAGGCTGTCAAACTCCTGGCCCGCAGGCCGGATGCGTCACGTGATGGCCACGCACACGCCCGGTTTAGCAGAGTAAAAAAGTCGAGGTACATCATGTGATGCTGCCATGACGACTCGAGTTTGACACTCCTGCTCTAGAGAATGGGTGTCCAACTTTATTATGCCTTGCCTGGGACACAGAGTGAAGAGGAAGCTTCTTGGCCCACATATCACATATATTATTCAATGTATATAAATAACAAAGTATATATATATATTCAGTATATATTTTAACCGTCTTGTGGGGCCGCATTATTAGCTGCCCAGGATTGTATGCAGCCCTTTGGCCACAGGTCAGACACGCCTGGTCTAGAAATCACTTGGCCTCAGAAGTCCTATTTTTCCATTGCACAGGTGCATATACAAAAAAGGAGGGGGAAAAAAACCTCCACCAAACTTAGTAATGTGACCACAGGGCAATTATACAAAGCTATCATTATCAGCGTCAGCCTAGGTGCTCCCCAGAGCTTACAGAGGCTGAAAACCTTTAGCCTGAAGCTGCAGAATCGGGCGTTTACAAAAACAAATCACAATCTAATTACAGGTTTGATTTCCCAACTTTCCCCTGCTACACCTATGGGCTGATCTCGGTTATTGTGCTTTTTTAACCTTCAGTAAACAAGCAAGAGATCTTTTCACTAGAATACTATTCAGCTCTGTAGCATTTTTCTACAGCAGTTACTCGAAGGTTGGTTTTCAAATTTTGTGTGGAAATTTAAGAGTGTAAAGCAAGTGATTTACATGAGGAATTTGAAGCTATCAACATTTCAAGTAATGTTCCAGGGAAGACATGATTCTTTCAGTAAAGTCCTCATTTAACAACTCCCACATTGATAAAATACCAAAAAAGCAACTGCCTCTTTTAGTGACTATTTAGTTATATGACTGTTCAGTTATATGAGTGATTAAAAAAAAGTAAAAACCAATCCTCATATTTATGACTATCAGAGATTGTATGGTTCTCTGAACCGTGAAACCAAAGGTTGTTAAGTACTTGGTTTCAACTAGTGCCCTCGTTTAATGATCAGTTGTCGGTCCAAATAGTTGCTAAATGAGGACTATGTTAACACTATAAACATGAGGTGTTGTCAAATCTTAATAGGTTTGGCCATAAATTTAGCCGACCATAACAGTAACCAGGATTCCTGAGAGTAGGGATCCCTACCCAATTTTCAATCTCAATACGTATCATTAAACAGAAAACCTAATAGGGAAAATAATATATCAAGAGCTGCTGAAGAATTGTGTCATCCTAAAGTATTTTGGATTTGCCTAAGGACTCAGTCAATACTTTTAACACTTCAAATGTCTTGCTTCCATTCTCTATTTTGAGAGGTTTAGTCTTTCTTTGATCTTTTAAAACAGCTAATAGTTCAACAGTAACCAACCTTGACCAGTATCTGATGATCCTCACGTAACTAGAATCTGAAATGCAAGGTACAGATAGTTCTCAACTTACAATTAGAAGTGATTGAGGCCCAATTTTATGAGAGTTTCTGCCATGGTTAAGCAAAATCACTGCATTTGTTAAATGAATCTCACTTCCTCCATGACTTTGTCAGAAGCTGGTTGGGAAAGTTGCATGTCATGATCATTATGACCTGGACACAACAAATATATGCCGGTTGCCAAGCTCCTTAATTTTTATCATGTGACCACAAAGATGATTTAATGGTCAACAAGTTGGAGGCCTAGTCACCTTTTTCAGTTCCATTTTAACTTTGGTCACTAAAACAAATGGTTCTAAGTCCAGGACTATCTGTATATGTATAGTTAGAACCAACTGTTTATCCTCCCACCCACCACCAAATCCTGGACTTAAATGCTTGTCAACTGACCAATACTTTTTACAGTTGGTGGCTTTAACACTGTTATTGTAAGGACTGTTATTTTTATCTTTTTTGAGAAGAATCTAGAGATAGCCTCAGTATCTAATATAGGGCAGATCAAAACAGCATGACCTGAAATGATTTATGCAAGTGCAAAATCAATTCTATCTATACCTTTAAGAAGCATGTCAAGAGATCCACATCCTTGTTTCCGCAGGGGCATAAGGAATCCTAAACTATTTTACACCATGGTGTTTTTTTTGGGTTGGAAGCCAAGTTCAGCCAGCTTGCTAAGATCTTTGATAGGAGATTATTTACTGTGGTACCTCAATTGCTTTGAAACTCATCCAATCTTTGGCACTGAACACATTTTGACATGAAAATTTTGTCCTGGTACTCAATTGATGCCCAACGCACAAGCGAGAACCTGTTGATGTCAGGTGCCTTGTGACTCACTACATTATTCCTTTATGGGGAAAATTTGTTTGGTACTCATCACACTTCCCGGAACCAATTAATGATGAGTACCAAGGTACCACTGTATTAGATTTATATGCTACCTGATTCCCAGTAACTCTAGGCAGCCTCTGAAAACTAGAGTTGTAAACTGTATTAGAAAAGCAGCAATAGAAAACCATTTCCATGCTACAGTTGGAGAAGTTTTTTTTTAAATAAAAACATTGATGGGGTTTACTAATGTGGCACCAAGATGGAAACAGGGCTTGCTAAGACCATGGGCCAAGTATTTTCAATAACCCATTAGGAAATTCCATTAATTTTTAATCAAGTGCCACCCGTTAACAGACTTTAAAATTTCTGCAAGAATGTTAATTATGTTACAGATGTTAACTACTGTTAAACCTCAAGGATTATCCAGGTGAAGCTAAAGCAACTGTTTTACCCCCCAGTCCAACTTGATACAGAATTCCGTAGCACTTACCTTTATCATCCACATTCTGCGGTGGCCAAGTTGCACGAATCCTTGGCTACGTATCCTGCTAGAGCAGCCAAGTATTTCCTTCCATGTGCCTGACCATGTAAGAAGCCCCAGGATGTTTATTATCTTTGTTCTCAACCCCTTTTCATTAGGGCTTATTTGTGCCCAGGCTACTACCAGTGCTCCGATGCTTATGAATGGGCCACACAGAGCACAAGATGAAGCCCATCAATTACCAGGCTAGGAACTTAACCAGGGAATTCATCATACCAGAAGAGCAGCATATATGGGCATTATTCAATACAACAAAACCACCATGCACTTTTTTATAAAATTTTATTTGTCAAAAAGAAAAAGGCAATAGCCAATTGAAAGCCTACTTAATCTTAAAAGATTCCAATTTCTTTGCGTTGTTAAATTTAGGTAAATGACTTATTGGTTTAACATTTATAAACAACCCCGCCCCTTTTTTTTCCCCTTTAACATTTACCATCTATTTGTGCTGAATCCTTCCAAGGAGAATGCTCCAGCGTACCTCTGCAGGTCCTTGCTTTGCTCCTTTTACAAAAATAAAAAATGAAAAGAAAACTCCATCGTGCATGGGCTCCAATCGTCAAAAATAGGAAAAAAAAAATCTTTGGAATAGCCAATTGAGTTGAATAAAACTCCATACGAGTGCGGTTTGGTTGGGGCAGGAATCCACTCCTATGTTCCTGGTAATCTGATCCCGCTCCATGAATCCTTGAAATTGATCCTCCCTATCCTATCCACATTATGATTTGAATCCAATGATCCAGCTCCAAGGATTGGGATCCAGTGAGCCCTCTCCAATCCAAACCTTTATAACCAGCAAAACCAAAAAAGAGGAGGCAAAAAGTTAGATACCGTAATGAAAAATAGGATTCTGGGGAATGATCAGTTATGTCTGCCGCTGAATAATAAAAACAGGCATTGATAACTATCAGTTCCCCAAGACAAACTTTTGTATTGTGAAGCTCAAATTTTAGCAGTTAATCATTTGGAAGAAACATTCTAATATTTACAAAGGATAACTGATAATTTCAACATTTCAATTACTATATGTGCATTACAGGTTTTGTGGTTGGAAAAAAAAATGCTACGAAGTTGTCAAATCCTGCTGCTAGAACTATCCAGGCCTAAACTAAAAGCTCATTATACTCAGTTTAGAAGTGACAAGATTAACTGAAGTTATCAGAGTCAGTTTCTCATTTATCTTGCAGGGGAAGAGGGAAGATGGAAAGAAATCCCCAGTGTGCTCCCCCACCACCACTTCCATTCCATTACTTTTAAGATGAAAACAGCAAAATGCTCTATCAGTCACACAGAGGACATGCAGATTTTAGCAGTATTGAGATTATACTTCCATGTCTGAAAAACCTGCATGTTACAAGGATAGAAACGGGCAACATCTGTAAGCAACCGACACAGTGGATCCCCCACTCCCCCATGCATCCAGCTAAGCCACAATTGTCATGATGGTAGTCAGAAATCTTCAACTGACTAGAAAATGAGTGGAACAATAGAGAACAGGCGTGCCTATTTCACTATTCTCTCTGTATAAGGTCAATACTGCCAATTTAATCTGTGACAATAGCACTTGGAGTCATACCATTGCCTCCATTTTTGATCTGATCCTCCTCAATCCTCCTTTTGACAATCCTAAAATGATTGACATGTGCTCCACAATCCTTTAATCCAAAGCATTCTTAATCCATCTCTTCAGATATGTCTACAGAAAGACACATGAAAAGGCAAGATAAAAATGTAAGCTCCCCCAAAAGAGACAATTTAAACCCCCCAACATCCCAAGCTTGTATAAACCATAGCTGAACAAAGACATTTTAATACAGCAATATCACAGTTGGAGGAGAGTGGGCAGCAAACTAGCTAGAAAGAACCCTGACTAGGACATGTTAAAATACAATTTATGAAAGATGCAAGGGAATGTTGATGTTAAAGAACAAATACTCACTAGGGATATCATACAAAACTGCAATTCAACACTTTAGCCAATTTTCAGTAAAACAGTTTCAGTTCTGTTCCCCCCCCCCCAAAGAATGGACTATTTATGGGCAAATGAAAACTGCATACAACATGGAGAAATTCTACAAAAAGGAGCACTATTAAAGATCGTTTATGTACGAGAACGTGATCTGCTGTGGCGGGGAGAGTAGCGTGGAGATCCTCTGCTTCGTCTCGGGGAATAACTGCGACTTCTGCTGTTGCTTCGGCTACGGCTTCTGCTACGACTACGGCTGCGGGAACGAGATCTTCCATAACTCGGACTTCTTGGGCCATCAACTTTAACACGGATGTAGGCAGTTTCTCCCTATCAAATAGACACAACTTTCGATTGAAAGGTCTGAGTTTTTAAGCAGTCTTTTGCAGGCATGCTGATAAACTGGTTTTTTTTTTTTTTAAACAAGAAAAGTTGCATTACTTCTCCATACATTACTTAAGCATGATATCCATCTTAGCCCTTTCTACATTTTTAAACACTATAAACAGAAAAGTTGCACTTCCTTACCTTCAGTTTTACTGCATCCAAATGCAACCCTCTGAATCCAATTCTTGCTAAAATATTAAGTGGAAAAACCTACCTCATGAGATCTAAACTTAGTGTTATCCAGTTTTCGCACTGCGTAGGTCATGTCTTCTTTCCGAACAAACTCCACGACACCAGTTCCATCTCGGAAAACATCAGCATAACATACATCACCTGCTTCACGCATGTGATCCTTTAAATCCTGCCAGCTTCCACTGGGAGGCAATCCTGAACGAGAGACAGTTGTTAAGTTATTGCTAGTGAAATACAGGTATTCCTCAACTTAGTCCTTCCTGTGCACACTGGAAACTAATCATTTCACCTGTTAATCATGGTTTAAAACCTATATATTCTTTCAAATTATAGGTAGTTTTTGACTTTTGACCATTTCAAGAAGTTTAAATAAACTGCCTGTAAAGAACATCCAAGTGCTGCACAATGCCCTACCGCATGGTCATGTGACCACGATCTGGTTGCTTGGCAACCATTTGCACTTGATCCTCATTTATCATCATCTTTGCAGCTGCCAAGAGAACTCCCTCTGGTCTCAGGGGGCAGCCTGAAAAAGCTGTAAACTGCTGGAGATTTTATCAATCCAAGTAGACATGGAGCCGAAATCCTTAAGAGCAGGGAGGCTCCAGAGACGATGAGGATTTCTAGAATTTCCTGAGTATAAGGACACTGCCTATGCTGGATCTCCCCCGTTCTGAAGCACCCCATGCGCATCTGTAGTTCCATCCATGTAGTGTTCTAAGATTATGGTAATGCATGCTACTTAAGAACTGCTTTGAAGAGTCTACAGAATCTGTAACAAGTTAGAATGCAAATGAGTGCTTGCTTAGGGGATTATGTTATTTTAAACTGTATACTGTATTTCTCAACTAAGTTTAAAGCATGTGGGTGCTTATCCTGAAAGCCCAAAGGGATTTCACGTAAAATATTTTAATCATCTCCTCCAAAATCAACTTCTCTTCTTAAAATGTTCAATTATCTGCACATTCTTTCATAATTTTTGATTCTATTATTGCTTTTCATTGTTAGTAGTTTTGAAGCGCATACATGCAACAGGAACATAAACTTTTGAAAGCGTATTTATAGTTGTTTAAAGTAAGCAAACTTATCTCGATTAAACCAGATCTAGTATTTTGGGGGCAAATGATGAACAATGTACAGATTTTCAAGATACTAAATCGTGAGTTAATTAGATACCCAGAAAACAACTGAAAGATGGCTTAGATAAATATACACCATCAACAATTTTATTCAATTTTTAACCAGTCAAATCATTTTCAAAATGAACCTGGAGAAATTTGTTTTAGCCCAAGGGGAAAAGCTTACCTGATACTATCACTCTGTACTCAGAACGCCTCGATGGGGGTCCATATCTGCCCCTTGGGGCCCCACCACCTCCACCGCCTCCTCCTCCTCTGCCAGTGCCTCGACCACTTCGAGGGAACTCCACCCGTAGACGGTACCCATCATAATCATATCCATCCCGTCCATACACTGCATCTTCTGCATCCCTGCAAGAAGAGAAAAAAACAACAACCAGAGCTTAGATCCAGGATTCCTGAAAGACAGCTACATCACAGGCCCTCCAGGAACACACTGCAAGCAGGAAGTTGGCCTTTATCTTCAATCTACAAAATAAGAGAAGACTTTGTCCCAACAGAATTACCACACAATTTTTTTTCTGTAAATAAGCAACTAAGGTTCTTCCACTCTTGACATTGCAGCACAACTGTACAAAGAAATGCATTACTTTTTAGCATATGTATAAAAAGCAATGCTGTTTGTTTAAACTGGGAAGCAATAAAGTAACATACAGAACAACCTTAGACATTTTAGATTCCAAGAGGGGAAAAATCTCAATGCATACATTTTGGGGAGCAAAGGTGAATTACAATATTACCTGCCCAGTAAGTGTGATTATAGAAGATTACTACTATTTTCTCTTACTAGTTTTCATTTTCCCCTTCTGAGTGTTCATTAATAGAAAATATTTTTTTTGATAAAAAATAGTCTACGTGGTTATTCAAATATCAATTTAGAATCTAGCTTAATAGCAATGAATACATAAATCTATAGGTAACCACTGCAAAATAATGGATTGGAACTCATAAAAATGTAGTTGACACTTAAGTCACTTTCATTCTTAACTTCAAAATAAAGTATTTTAAAGTGGCCTAACTGCAAGCAACATTACAAGAACTAGAAATTAAGTTATGCCACTGTTTTGAAATAAGCCTTTGGACTCCAAATAAACTTTCCCAAAACTTGGTGGATTCCACTTCACCTTAACACAGGCCAGAGATCATCATTCTTGGATTTGATCCCTCTTTCTCAATTTTTGCAGGACCAATCCTGCAAAGTATACCCTGTTAAGTGTCTAGGGGAGATGTCAGTCATCCAGGTCATGGTTGTAGTCCCAAAGATGTTTTTCTCAAAAGGCAAATGGACTTGTTTTTCCTTGAAGACACGTTTTGCTTCTCTCATTCAAGAAGCTTTTTGAGAAAGGAAGAAGCTTCTTGGACGAAAAACAAAACATTTTAATATCTTCAAGGAACAACAAAGTCCAATTGCCTTTTGGGGAAAAAAATACGTTTGGAATTTACCTGTTACAGTACAAATGTTGCAGAGGGAAAACAATCTACAAAAGAACCTCCCATACAAAAACTTCCGAATGGATTTGAACCCTCTACCTTTAATAAATTCACGGCCTATTTTTCCCATTAAGAACCTTCCCATGTTCTGACCATAAGTTTGACCTTCCTGGGGACAAAAACCAGGCATGACTGGGGTGCAGAGACACCTAGAAAACAGCAGGTGCCACATGCATGGGAATTAAACAGAATAACAATTGGAAGGGACCCTTGAGATCTATTAACAAACACCCAGTGGAACAACTTGTCTCCAGAAGTTGTGGATGCCTTCCAACTGTTACTCTGCTTGTTTCATTCTAGTCAACCCCCTGCTTAGGCAGGAAACCCCTTATCATTTCAGACAAATGCTTGTGTCTCTTCTTTAAAAACTCCCAGTGTTGGAGCATCCACAACTTCTGAAGTCATTCCACTGTGTTTTTGTTAATATGATTTATTGGGTATGGACTTTCTGTCTCCAGTGTGAGTTGCATTGTGTTGGGGGGGGAGTGCACTGAGGGAGCTCAACCAATCTCATTGTACATATGTTGTGCACTGAGAAATAAATTATCATTATCATCACTGATTAATTGTTCTGTCAGGAAATTTCTCCTCAGTTCTAAGTTGCTTCTCTCCTTGATCAGTTTCCATCCATTGCTTCTTGTCCTGCCCTCAGTACTTTGGAGAATAGCTTGATCCCTCTTCTTTGAGGCAGCCCCTGATATACTACTGGAAGACTGCTACCATGACTCCCCTCAATCCTTCTTTTCACTTCACCACCCCAGGAGTTTGGCCACTTCCTCCCAACCCGTCTATTATGCATGCAGAAGCATTCATTACAGGGCAGGAACCGTTGAAAAGCCTCCCGATGTCCCCAGGAGGATGTACGGCAGCGCCTTTTATTCCAAAACGTTATTTTCTTTTATCCCACAATATCCCAACACGGCTTCCCACGCCCCAAAACGGAGCGGCTTTCCCGCGATCGAGTTCTCAAGTCCCGCTCTTCCCGCATCGCCTCGATCGCCCGACACGTGTTAAGGCGAGGATGATGGGAGCTGGAGTACCGGGCGCGGAGTTGAAGTCCGTCAGGCCTAGCCTGGCCTAAGAGAAGCTGCCCACCCATCCCTTTTCACGGGCGGCTATTCCCGCCACCCACGGGGCGATTTTCCCCCCACGCGCGGCATCCCGTTCCGTCCCGTCCACTGACCTGGGGTCCTCAAACTCAACGAAGGCGAAGGGCGGCCCCCCTCGGCGGTTCTTGAGATCGATGTCCCGAATGGCTCCGTACTTGTAAAAGACGTCCTCGATGTCCTTGGTGCGGATGTCCGGCGGCAGGTTACCCACGTAGATGCGGCAGTCGTTGTTCCCGGCCGGGCCGCGGATCACGCCGCCACCAGACATGGCGAGGTCAGCAATGGCTGCGGTTGGGGTTGGTCGGCGCGTGAGAGAAGAGGCGGAGGAGCAAGGGCGGGAAGCAGCCCAAGTAGGAGCGGGGGTGAGGAGAAAAGAGGAATTCAAAAAAAGAAAATCCGGCAACGATCCGATCCAACCGAAGGCGGAAAAAAGGGGAGCGAAACGGGGTAAAAAAGCGTGCGAGGCCAAAGGGAAACGACAAGAGCAGCAACGCCTCCTCCCGCTTCGGCTCTCTCAGCAGCCACAAAATGGCGGTCCACTCATGCGCTCTACTTACCCTGCGCAAGGATCCTTCCGCGCTGTTGACGTCACACTCCCGAGGGTGGGAGCTGAGGCGAGTGCGGCCTTCCCGCCTTTTGTAAGGCGCATGCGCAGCTCTCCAGATTTTTTTGTCACCACCCCCGCCCGAAATATTTATTTCCAAAGTTATTATCGAATAGCTTATGGGATGCCGTTCGATATTTACCGACCTTAGACGCGGCGTTTTTTAAAGTCACCCTCTTGGGCTTTTTACTTGAAAGAAAACACCTCATTTCAAAACGGCCTCGTGGCTGAGGACTTCCGTTAGCCTCCAGGGGGCCGCGAACCGTTACAAGTGCGCGCGAAGAAGATCCGGCTTTTTATAAGGAGTTGCACAAAGGAGGAGGGTGAGTAATCCCACAATGCATCACGCGAAGGGCCGCCTTGGCGCCAAAGAGAAGAATGTTCCCATAATGCATTGCGAAAGAACGAGAGCTGCCAATAAGATTTCAGGTCAGGCGGCGACTGGAAACGAAAATTAAAATGCGGACACGCTGACCCAAAAAAACCCATCTCGGGAGGCCTCCTTTCCGCGTAAAAGAAAGTTACGTTTGAGGAAAACAAACGGTATCTTTGAAATAGAGGCTCAGCGGACGCATCACCGGATTTAAAAAAATATTTTTTAACTTTAAAAAAACATTTTTTCAAAATAAATATTCTCTCCATGGTGCAGTTCGTTAACGTAAACACAGAGAAAACACGTGTTTATATTCACGTG
This sequence comes from Thamnophis sirtalis, assembly GCF_051295495.1. Lineage (NCBI taxonomy): Eukaryota > Metazoa > Chordata > Lepidosauria > Squamata > Natricidae > Thamnophis > Thamnophis sirtalis. Next base: position 5,411,663 of record NW_028261386.1, on the reverse strand, counting down.
TGTGTTGCAAAAGGAAAGCTTGCAATGCCCGGATGTATGAATGCCCCCCCCCCCTCCGCCTCCCAATTACTAGAATGTTGTTAAGGTTGCATTTGTTGCATACTCTTCAGTTGTCTGGATTTGCCACTTTATTAATTTATTCCATTACATATTTTCATTTGCTTTCCTTATATTGGTAGCTACCTGGGCTTGGGCAGTGCTGAAATCAATAAACTGAAGCCAATGTAACAATCGTGCACACTTCAATCCCCAAAATACCCTAAAGGCAGAAGGATGCAAATGACCAGCTGTCTGCAAAGAGTATAAATCCTTCCATTCACCACCATTCAGTCAGAGCTGAAGAAGCTTCTTGAATGAGAAGGGAGACATTTTCAAGGGGGGGGAAAAAACAGAAAGTCCAGTTGCCTCTTGAAAAAAGCACCTTTGGGACAATCTGGATGGCTGAGACTCTCCATAGATTAAGGCAGAATAGCAGTTAGACTTATATACCACTTCATAGGGCTTTCAGCCCTCTCTAAGTGGTTTACAGAGTCAGCATATTGCCCCCAACAACAATCTGGGTCCTCATTTTACCCACCTCGGAAGGATGGAAGGCTGAGTCAACCCTGAGCCGGTGAGATTTGAACAGCCGAACTGCAGAAATGCAGTCAGCTGAAGTAGCCTGCAGTGCTGCATTTAACCACTGCACCACCTTGGCTCTTAAGCTTGTTCACCCCAAGGATAAAACACTCAAGACACAAACTGAGCAACTTGGTATATATGCAGTACAATGCAGAGAGCCATGTGCAGATCTGCACAGGTAGTTCTCAACTTAACAACAGTTCATTTTAAAGTAGAATAGAATATGGATTAAAAAATATAAGAATGGAAGACGTGGCATAAAAAGGATAGTTAGAAGCTTGTGTTGAAAGAAATGTCCTTCTGGGTTCGGCTCCAAGTGGGGAAAAAGACACTGGAGACATGGAGGCTGCTTGGAAAGATGGTTTTAATGGTGGACAGGGCCACATGGCTTGAGCCCTGAACAGAAAAGGTGATCACATGCTTCAATGTTGGTGGAGAAGAGAAGGGCTGAGGGAGGGGCTTGCTAGGCTTTTTATACCCTGTTTAGTCCCACCTCTCTGTTTCCTGTTCCTGTGTAAGAAATGTATTCTGATTGGTTGTCAGACTCCCATGGGGCCATGCAGGGGCTACTCTCTAGGCTGTGTTCTGAATCCAGGTATAGATGAGTTCCCATGCGGAGAGTTGAGTAAAGTTCCAACATTATCATGCCTTTACTCCCATCCCCCCCTGGGGCTGCAGTGGAGAAGTCTTTATTATGTAAAGTGGGCAAGCCTGGCCCATTAACAGTGGGGATGAGCAGGAAGCTACAGGCAATTATTCTGTCTTTTAAAACATGTTTCTTTCTCCTCACATCCATAAATATTCTGCCTTTTCAATATTTCCTAGGCTATTTCATTTTTCTGGGAGAGGGCTGGATGATAACTTCCCACACTTGTTTAAAAGAAATGTCATCATTCTCTAACCACAAGATGTTCTAGCCGACGTCCCTATGTCAAAAGTCCAAACGACAAGGTTCAGATAAAGTTCGTTAATAACACGTAGTCCATACCTGTAAGAAAAGGAGAAGTAAGATCCCATCTCCTTATAAGGCTTTTCGCTCAAAGTAACCAATAAGAAATGAGTTAGTGTTTCCGTGTTATGCTGCCTTTGAGAATGTATAAGAACGTGTGCTTCAATAATGAAGGTTGTTCAGAATTTGCAATGTTAGCCTTTTCACTAACTTTCTGAACCTGGCTGCCAAATAAACTTTTCCTGTATCCTGAGAAGTCTAAAGCCTGTCATTCAGTGACCATTCAAAGTTACAACATCACTGAAAAAAGTGAGACTAGACTAACTTTGTCACTTTGAATGTACATCAATCGGCGTACATTAAAATGAAATTTCGTTGCATACAGCTCTCAAAGGATCACCTCCAATGGTTCCACCACAAAACCGCGGTAGACAAAAGCGCGCTCGACAAAAGCGCGTATGTGACGTCATCACAGCGTGACGAAAACATCGTGCTGTGAGCGGTAAATTTAAAATTAAAGCGAAAACCTTACCCTAACCCCCCCCAAACCTAACCCTAAACCTAACCCTTAACCTAACGCTAAACCTAACGGTAACCCTTAACCTAAGGCTAAACCTAATCCTAACGCTTAACGTAACCCTAAACCTAACCCTTACCTTTATGTGAATCGGCTTGCTTTAATTTTATTTTAATTTTAATTTAATTAATTTTTTAATTTTTTTCATCGCGCTGCTGATGACGTCAGGTACGCGCTTTCGTCAAGCGCGGTTTTGTCGAGCGCGGTTTTGATGGGTCACGACCTCCAATATACACTATATAAACGTGACAAAATAAATACAAAATTATGCAGACGTTATGACCATTTTTCACACTTACAATCGTTGGAGCAACCTTGTCATGTGATTTACATTTCGACACTTGCCATCTGACTCATATTTATGACGGTTGCAGTAACTTCGGGTCATGTGATCACCTTCTGACGAGAAAAGCCAATGGGGAAACCAGATTCACTTAACAACTGTGTCACTAATTTAACAACTGCAATGATTCACTTAGCAAATGTGGCAAGAAAACTTGTAAAATGGGGGCAAAATTTACTTAGTCAACTTTGTCTCTTGGAAACATAAATTTTGGGCTCGGTTGTGGTCGTAAGTTGAGGACTACCTGTACATTGGGGAAACAAGACAACCACTTCACAAACACATGGCATAGCATGGGAGAACAAAAGCATCAGGACTAGATTCAGCAGTCCATCTGCATTTGAAAAATAAGATGGCGCCGATGGCGCTGTCCGGAGAACCAGTTCGGGGACGTGGCAGGCTTGGGTCTCTGCCGGTTCCGGTGACCCAGGTCACCAAACCACTACGGGTTCAGTTGAACCGGTCCGAACCGGTAGGAATCCCACCACTGATGTGATCCCTTTTGTGACCCGACCTTTCTGATCAACAAGCTTAGTGTCTTAGCCACTGAGCCACTGCGTCCCTTTGACAAAGGACAAGACTACGCACCCCCCAAATATAGTACCTGAAATACATCACAAAAAAGAAGGTCAAAACCTTTGTTCAGAATGCACAGTCTGGAAAATGGACTTGTAAATTACAGGAAAGAGAGATTTTGATTTAATGTTGGCTGTGTTCCAGCGGAGGCTAGAGAGCCATCTGGAGGAGTGTTTTTAATCTGGACTCCTTCAAATCAAATGCATTCAGAAACTTCCCAAGGATGAAAAGGACAGTGATTCCCCTTTCTGCTCTTCTCCCCAGAGAGCAGTATTGAATAGGCTTATGCAGGGATCCAAATTCAAAGGCAAAATGTGAGATTCGGAGCAGATGTGAGCAGACACATAACCCTCATTGCAGACTTCTTAAACCTCTTAAAGCTTGTTTAAGAACCGAGGTGGCGCAGTGGTTAAATGCAGTACTGCAGGCTACTTCAGCTGACTGCAGTTGTGCAGTTCGGCTGTTCAAATCTCACCGGCTCAGGGTTGACTCAGCCTTCCATCCTTCCGAGGTGGGTAAAATGAGGACCCGGATTGTTGTTGGGGGCAATATGCTGACTCTGTAAACCGCTTAGAGAGGGCTGAATGCTGTATGAAGCGGTATATAAGTCTAACTGCTATTGCTATTGTTGTGGGGAAAATAGGAAGAGGAGAAGAAAGGTACATTGGATATGTTTGCAGTCACGAATTATCTGTAAAAAAATAGTAAAGGCAGGACTAGCTATAATCTATCTATCTATCTATCTATCTATCTATCTATCTATCTATCTATCTATCTATCTATCTATCTATCTATCTATCTATCCAGGAGCCAAGGTGGCGCAGTGGTTAAATGCAGCACTGCAAGCTACTGCTAGATCAGCAGTTCAGCGGTTCAAATCCCACCGGCTCAGGGTTGACTCAGCCTTCCATCCTTCCGAGGTGGGTAAAATGAGGACCCAGATTGTTGGGGGCAATATGCTGACTCTCTGTAAACCGCTTAGAGAGGCCTGAAAGCCCTATGAAGCGGTATATAAGTCTACTGCTATTGCTATCTATCTATCTATCCATCCATCCATCCATCCATTCTTTGAAAACCACTAGTAGCTAAATTTGAAAGCCTGACATAATTTCTCTCATACTAAAGAGAGTCAAGGCAATGCAATCTTGAGTTTCTTCCTTACAGTTTCCTGCTTTCCCAGGAAATTGCATTTTCCGGGTGAAAATTTTGCATTTTCCTAAGCCCCCAGCTTACAGCTATTTCAAAAGGACTGAAGACCGGTAACTCTTGGCCCTAATCTTTGGCTAGCATAATTAAAGCCCCCCTTTTTTTCTTTTTCTTTGTTCCCATTTGGGTTTGTTATCTTGGTCACCTTTATTTTGTTCAAATGTTTTAACTATTTCTAAACTGTCCAGAGTTCTTTCGATTTCTTTTTCCACAGTCGCTCAACTTCAATTTGCAAGTCCCGGTACTTTGTTGTGATTTTTTCTTGCTGCTTATCTTCAATTCGCACATCACCAGGTATTGCAATGTCAATGAACCAAACTTTTTTTCTTTTCAACTATTGTTATGTCAGGTGTGTTGTAGGCCAAGTGCCTGTCAGTCTGAATTCTGAAATGCCACAAGATCCTGACTTTTTCATTCTCTAGAACCTTCTCAACCTGATGTTCCCAGTGATTTTTGCTGTACTCAAATTCAAACTTCTGGCACAATTTCTTACATATAAAGTTTTTTATTTTTTCATTTTCATAAAATATAATCACATGTATACTATTACATAACCAACATCGCATTATACTATTAAATGTTTACATCAATTCATCTTACCATCAACTCCCAAAAAGAATTATTGGCTCTTCTGCTCTCCATATACCATATTTGTACCTTATCCATCACTTTCTTCTCCCTTTCTCCTCCCTCTCCTTCCTTCCCTCTGTCATCTTTCTCTTCTCAACTTCCTCTTCCTATCTCCTCCTCCTCTCTCCTCTTTCCACTCCTCCTTTCTCTCCTCTTCCCCCCACCTTCTCTCCTATCCCTCTCTTCTTCCCTTACCTCTCTCTTCCACTTCACACTCTTCATCACATTTACTTGGTGTATTTCAGCTTCTGAGCAAGCTCCATTTTATGTTGATGGTATTTATAATTCCTTTTCAATATGCATATTTAATATTAACATATATCTTCCTCCTTTTAAAAAAAATAGAGCAAAAAAGTATACATATATAGTAATTGTGCTTTTAATCTCCCCCCCCCCCCGCCTAATTTTGGTCGAGATGTAGTCCTGATTATAATTCCCATCTATTCTCATCATTATATAATTGTATATCCTTACTCACCCCAATTTGTGATTCTGTCTTCAAATCTCAATAGTTTCCCATTATAAGTATATTTCAGGTTCCCTCTCCATTTTTTCCATATCTTGGATTAGATTACCCTTAATTTTCTATAAATGGCAATCCTTACTGTTCAATGTTCATTACAATTCCCTTAATCTACTATACAAAAAAACAAACAGTAAACATCTCACTTTGTTCAACATCTTAAATGTTCTATATGTATCCATGTTTCATATATTTTAACCCATGCTTAATTGTCCTTCTATTGTCATATTCAATCAATTAGCAACACAATTTAATTATCATGTATAAAAGTGAATCACAAATCTGAAGGCAATGCAATCTTGAGTTTCTTCCTTACAGTTTCCTGCTTTCCCAGGAAATTGCATTTTCTGGGTGGAAATTTTGCATTCTCCTAGGCCCCCAACTTACAGCTACACTATATTGCCAAAAGTATTCGCTCACCCATCCAAATAATCAGAATCAGGTGTTCCAATCACTTCCATGGCCACAGGGGTATAAAATCAAGTACCTAGGCATGCACACTGTTTTTACAAATATTTGTGAAAGAATGGGTCGCTCTCTGAAGCTCAGTGAATTCCAGCGTGGAACTGTGATAGGATGCCACCTGTGCAACAAATCCAGTCGTGAAATTCCCTCGCGGCTAAATATTCCACAGTCGACTGTCAGCTGTATTATAAGAACGTGGAAGTGTTTGACAGCAACTCAGCCACGAAGTGGTAGGCCATGTAAACCCGTCCAACATCAGTGTGTGACCTCACAAATGCGCTTCTGGAAGAATGGTCAAAAATCCCCATAAACACACTCCTGAACCTTGTGAACAGCCTTCCCAGAAGAGTTGAAGCTGTTATAGCTGCAAAGGGTGGACCGACGTCATATTGAACCCTATGGATTAGGAATGGGATGTCACTTACAGTAAGTTCATGTGCGAGTAAGGGCAGGTGAGCAAATACTTTTGGCAATATAGTGTATTTCAAAAGGACTGAGGATTCTTTTGAATCTTTTGTATTTTCAAACCCAATTCTTTGGTGGTTATGAAGGCTGCTGCATACATCAGCTGGTTTGTTGTTGTTGTTGTTGCTATTGTTGTTATTTACTTTATTCATTAAACATGAAACTCAGCCAACTGAACATTCAAAAATGCATTACAAATACCAGTGACTGGTGCTAATGGTTGATACGGTTTGCTGCCAGTGTCCTAGGTATCAACCAAATACCTTCTTAAAATATAAGATGTTCCGAGTAGCGCAATTTTTTGCCATTCCGTTGGTTTTATTGCAGGAAGCTGCAATTTGTTGATGTATCTTGTAAAATTCTTGGACATGGTGCCAAGTGCCCCGATGACAATGGGCATCACTGTTACATGCTTCATCCATAGCCGTGTAGTTTCGATGGCCAGGTCGCGATATTTCATGATTTTTTCTAGTTCTTTTTCTTCGACTCTGGCATCTCCAGGAACAGCGATATCAATAAACTGAACACTTCGGCCCTCTACAACTGTGATATCTGGCGTGTTGTGCTCCAAATGACGATCCGTTTGTATTTGAAAATCCCACAAGATCTTCACCTTCTCATTTTCGATAACTTTTTCCACTTTATGTTCCCATGACTTTCTGGATACAGGTAAATCATATTTTTTACATAATGACCGGTGGATTAATTTAGCAACTCGGTCGTGTCTAGCTTTGTAATCAAATCAATAGTTTGTGTGATTTTGCTGCATTCAGATATTACATGTGAAATAGTTTCGACTTTGTTATTGGAAAGTCAGCAGTTTGGGTCATCAGTGGATTTTTGTATCTTTGCTTTCATGGCATTACTTTGTAGTGCTTGTTCTTGAGCAGCCAGTATTAAACTTTCCGTTTCTTTCTTGATGGTTCCCATCTTACTCCATGTCCAAGTCAAGTTGTCATCACATTTTCCTTCAATGTTTTTCAAGTGCTATCCATGCAAAGCTTTGGTTCTCCATCTATTTAATCCGTCATCCAGCTGTTTTTCCTTATATTCTTGAGCTTGTCCAAATTTGTTGGAATTTGGGGTTGGGATTTTTCTTTTTGCACAGTCCCTTCGGATCTCTGCATTGAATTCAAGTACAGGTGGTCCTCCACTTACAACAGTTCATTTAGAGACCGTTCAAAGTTACAACAGCACTGGAAAAAAGTGATTTAGGACCGTTTCTCACGCTTAACAACGGTTTCAACATCCCCATGGTCCTATGATCAAAATCCAGAGGCTTGGCACCTGGTTCATTTTTTACGGCTGTTGTAATATGCCATGGCCATGTGATCACCTGTGCTCTGCCAGCAAAAATGGGCTCCCGAATTCTGTTTTCAGCTGCGACAGTCTCCTGCAACCCTCTGCCAGCGAAAATGGAGTTCAAGAGGGCCGCCCATGGCCCTTGTAAGTTCCGTTTTCGGCTGCGATGGCCTCCTGCAACCCTCTGCCAGCGAAAATGGATCTCTGTTTTCGCTGGCAGAGGCACTGCAGGGCTGGTCCTTTGCTGTTTCCAGGGCAGCCAGATCTAAGCACCCTGCGGCCGGATCCAGCCCCTTGAGTTTGGCGGTTCCACCACAAAACCGCGTTTGACTAAACCGTGCTCGACTAAACCACGTAGCTGACGTCATCAACAGCGCGACAACAGCGCGGAGACAGAAGCACGCTATAAACGCTAAACCTAAAATTAACCCCTAAACCTAAACCTAACCCCCCTAAACTTAATCCTAAACCTAACCCTAAACCTAATCCTAACCCTTAACCTAAACCTAACCCTTAACCTAACCCTAAACCTAACCCTAAACCTAACCCTTACCTTAAGTTGAATCGGCTTGCTTTCAAAGCGCTATTTAAAGCGCCTTTCTTTCTCCGCGCTCGCTGTTGTCGCCCTGTTGATGATGTCAGCGACGCGGTTTAATCGGGCGCGGCTTAGTTGAGCGCGGTTTTGTCGTGCCACGGAGTTTGGCACCCCTGTTCTAAGGTGACTGTTGGTTCGTATTCCATGAAAACTGAGTGACAGAGTGGTGTGTTCCACAAACAATATAGGAAAGCAGGAGAAACAGCCTTAAAGCAGGGCACAAAAAAAGGAAGCAAGAATTGTGCACCTTAATAAGGTGTTTCAAACACCAGAATTAGGAAGTGAGGTACAGAATCTTAGAAAGTGTGAAAATCCTCATTGATTAGTCAGTATATCTTTCATTGTTCTGAATTCCTTCTTTCTGATTTTTGCAGACATTTTGTAAGCTGCCATGAATGAGATGAGCTACTAAGGAACTTTTTATCTCTTGGCTATTTGTGTCTGACAATCTTTACTTTCCAGACTCTGCCTTCACTCTCACTCACACTCATCAGCAATTGGCAGTTGAATCAGAATCGAGCTGGAAGGGACCTTGGAGATCTTCTAGTCCAGCCGCCTGCTCAAGCAAGAGACCCTCTACCGTTTCAGACAAGTAAGAGCCGAGGTGGTTAGGGTGCAGTACTGCAGGCTACTTCAGCTGACTGCTATCTGCAGTTCAGCGGTTCAAATCTCACCGGCTCAAGGTTGACTCAGCCTTCCATCCTTCCGAGGTGGGTGAAATGAGAACCCAGACTGTGGGGGCGATATGCTGACTCTGTAAACCGCTTAGAGAGGACTGAAAGCCTTATGAAGCGGTATATATAAGTCTAAGTCTAACTGCTAAGTGGTTATCCAGTCTCGTCTTAAAAACCTCCAGCGATGAAGCACTCACAACATCTGAAAGCAAGCTGTTCCATTGGTTAATTGTCTTCAGGGTTGGGAAGTGTCTCCTCAACTCCAGGCTGCTTCTGTCTTTGATTTGTTTCCGTCTGTTGTTTCTTATCCTGCCGTCTGGTGCTTTGGAAAATAAGTCGACCCCTTCTTCTTTCTGGCTGCCTCTCAAATACCGGAATACTGCTATCATGTCCCCAACTAGTGCTTTTTTTCTCTAGACTAGCTGTTGTGGCCCGGCAGGAGCCGTTGGAGCTGCCACCAGACTCCGACAGCGAGGGGTCTTATGAGTCGGCCCTGGAGGAGGTGGAGGACCCTGGACAGGGTTCCGACTCCGAGCAGGGCGCAGAGAGACTGGTTGGCCAGCAGGTGGCGCTTGAGCCTTGGATCAGTGGGGAGGAGACAAGAGTGAGTGATCCAGAAACCACCTGTGAGTTGTTCCGGGATGCACGCCGTCGAAGGGCTACTCGGCGGCAAGAACAACTACGTAATTACAGGAGGTGATTACGCTCAGCTGATGCTCATTAAGATCCTTTCCTGATTATAAAAGAGACTGCTTGTGCCACGCCCTTCTTGCAGAAGTCTACATTAGGGACTAACGAGAAACAAACTTGGCAGGCTGGATTGCTGCCAGAGTTTGTTTGCATTGCTGCCAAGGTTTGTAGGACTTGCTGCCGGAGTGCTTATCTCTTTGTTTATGTGGCTTTCAGCCAACAAGAGTCTGAACTGATTAAAAAAACATTATCATTTATGTTTGTTTTGGCTTTCGTTCCTGGACGGAGCGGGGGGGGTGGGGGGTCAGAACAACTAGCCAAACCCAAATCCTGCAACCGTTCTTCATATATATTTTAGTCTCCAGGCCTTGAATCGTCTTAGTTGCTCTTCTCTGCACTCTTTCCAAAGTCTCAACCTCTTTTTTGTAATGTGGTAACCAAACGTGGATGCAGTATCCCAGGTGTGGCCTTACTAAGGCTTTATAAAGAAGTACTAATACTTCATGTGGTTTTCATTCTAGGCCTCTGTTTATACAGCCCAGGATTCTATTAGCTTTTTTTGGCTGCTGCCACACACTGCTGGCTAGATTAGCCAAACCCAAATCCTCCAACCGTGCTTTGTAGTCTCCAAGCTCCAAGCAAGCTGGCGCAAGTGGGTAGAGTGCAGTACTGCAGGCTACTTCAGCTGACTGCTCTCTGCAGTTCGGCGGTTCAAATCTCACCGGCTCAAGGTTGACTCAGCCTTCCATCCTTCCGAGGTGGGTAAACTGAGGACCCAGACTGTTGGGGGCGATATGCTGACTCTGTAAACCGCTTAGAGAGGGCTGAAAGCCCTATGAAGCGGTATATAAGTCTAATTGCTATTGCTATTGCTATTGCTATAATCGTCTTAGTGGCTCTTCTTTGCACTTTTTCCAATGGCAATCAAAAGTTGCTTTCCCAGTGGCATAGAAATACAGGTACTCCTTGACTTACGACCATTTGTTTAGTGACTGATGCTGGGGGAAAAAAGCAACTGATTATTGATCCTTGCACTTAGCAACAATGGCAGCATCCCTGCACACCAAAAAAATTAAAAAAAATTGGAGACCCTTGGCAACCAGCATGTATTGGTGATGGTTGCAGCATGCCAGGGTCACATGATCCCCATTTATAATCTTCCCAGGGTGCTTCTGATGAGCAATATTGACACCACCCCCACCCCGACCCCCCAATCTTGATCTTACTTCAGTCCTCCAGACAGGACAATCAAGAAAACGGGCGAACCAGTGTGTAAGATCAGGACAAGCTGTGTGAAACACAACCCTTATCCTCCACCAGAGGGCAGACCAACCAAGAAGAAACATCTATGAGATGCTTACCTGGGCCCTTTTGCCTCTCTCTATCTCAATTTAAGGCTGGTCCTTGTCTTTTTTGAAAACACCAGATGCCTCTGGGTCATAAAATCCTTTGTGACTTTTGGTTACCCAGAAGCATCTAGAGGTGACACACCAGTGGTGGGTTTCAAAAATTGTTCGAACCTACTCTGTGGGTGTGGCCTCTTTTGTGGGAGTGGCTTGCCACCCATATTGACCGGATGGGAGTGGCTTGCCGCCCATGTGACCGGATATGAAATTATGAATTAGTACTTAGGTCGGTCCAAGTAGCTATTCAGAAACTCTGGCACTGAAGCATGCAAGTCTTAAAGCTGTCAAGTTACAAGATCCTTGCACCCCTAACCCTTTAGAAAAAAAACTAGGGGTCTTCAAACCTGACAGCTTTAAGACTTGTGGACTTCAACTCCCAGAATTTCTCCTCCAGTCACGTTGGCTCAGGAACTCTGGCATTGAAGAATGCAAGTCTTAAAGCTGTCAAGTTACAAGATCCTTGCACCCCTAACCCTTTAGCAGTGGTGGGTTTCAAAATTTTTTGGAACCTCTTCTGTAGGTGTGGCCTGCTTTCCGGGTCCACTGGTGGAACCTCTTCTAACCGGTCTGGTAGATTTGATGAACCGGTTCTACCGAATAGGTGCAAACTGGTAGGAACCCACCTCTGTGATACACATATGCCAGAGGTGGCACACAGAGCCCTCTCTGTGGGCATGCGCACTGTCGCCAACTGCTCTTGCGGTTTCCAGTGTGTGAATGCGCACTGCCCAGATAGTCTTCACGCATGCAGAAGCACCGGAACCCCAAAGACTAGCTGGCCAGTGAGCACATGCAGCTGGCCTTCGCACCAGCCAGCATGCATACCACCCCATGGTGTGCACCAGCCAGTTGGTCTTCAGGTTTCCAGCGCTCTGGGGCATGTGTGCATTCTGGTTTGGGTACTCGCTGCCAAAAAGGTTCGCCACCCCTGATCTAGAGGAAAAACTGAAAGGAATGACCAAAAAGAAAAAGAAAAACACCCTTACATTGGTGCAGTGCAAATTCTGCCCCTTTCTATTCATGCACCATGATGTTGCATGCAACTGCGCAAGAGGCCGATGTGTTGCAGTGTGCAAACCCAAGGCTGCTGAAGCCGCTTTGATGATCCTTTGATGCTGCAGATGCTTCTGCTCCCGCTGCAGCAAACGTCGGTCCCTCCCTGCCTTCCTCCTGGGCAGCTGGGCACCCTTCCAAAAGTTCTCGATAGAGCAGTCCACCGATCTTGCTTTCCAAGAATCCCTCCGGGTCCCAGAGACATCTTTTATCTTAAGAGGATCGCAGAAACTCACACAACTGGGCAACGTTCCAGCTTTCCCTCGTTATCATATAAGACGATACTTTCAAAAAATAAAACCAGAGGAAGTGGAGACTCTCTACCTGGATACCAGAAGAGGTTATTTATGAATATGGTCATACCTACAGTCCCCATACAGCATTGCTCACCCATTCCTTAAGGTGACCATTACAGCAGGGGGTGGACTGCTGGGGGTTCGCAGGGGTTCGGGGGAACCTCTAGCTAAGATTCTGTGCAGTTCAGAGAACCCGCCAAATCCCACTCCTGGCTGGCCTCGCCCACCCCTCCCCTCCTCTCCCAGGAGTCCCCACACAGCCCGTATTGGATGCAGGTAAGTGCAGGGTGCACACAGAGGCTCGTGTGGGGCAAAACACAGGCCTACGGGAAGTTCGGGAAGGCCAGAAATGGGCCCCAGAGGGTCTCCGGAGCCTGGGGAGGCTGTTTAGGCCCTCCCGGAGGCTCAAGGAAAGCCTCTGGAGCCCAGGGAGGGCAAAAATGCCCCCTATCTGCCATGGTGCAGGAGGCCAACTAGGCCACACCCACCATGGTCACGTCCACCCAGCAACCTGGCAGAGAACCCCTTGTTAAAAATTTTGAAGCCCACCCCTGCATTACAGGTAGTTCTCTCCCGTTGAGCCCAAAATTTCCATTGCTAAACGAGAGAATTGTTAAATGAGTTTTGCCCCGTTTTACAATCTTTCTTGCCACGATGATTAAGCGAATCACTTCAGTTGTTAAGTTAGTAATACAGTTATTCAACGAACCTGCCTTCTTCTGCTGACTTTGCTTGTCAGAAGATTGCAAAAGCCGATCGCGTGACCCTGGGTTACCGCAACCGTCATAAATACATGCCGGTTGCCAAGCATTCTGAATTTTAATCGTGGGACTACGAGGTCTTTACCTGTGAAAAACAATGTAATTCACTTTTTTTTCAATGCCATTTAACTTTAAACAGTCACTAAATGAACTTGTTGTAAGTCAGGAAACCTGTAACATTTTATCAGAGAACTATTGGATGAGACTCTAGAACAGGGATGGCTAAACTTTTTGTCCTTGTGTGCCAAAAGAGGGCGCATGCCCACACCCATAATGCGATACATTCGTGACACCCCGCCTACGCAGCCCTCCCCCTTCCCCCGTGCAGATGTGCGCGCCCCCTCCCCCGCGGCCCTTTTGGGCCTAGCAGGCCTCTCTGAATCCACATGATACCAAAAATGGGGTGCAGGGAGGCGCACCCAGGCATGCACGCGTGACTCCCCCTGCACTCATGCACGCACATCTCGTGCATGCGCGGCAGAGACCTAAAAATCAGCTGGCTGGCGGGAGGTGTTAGGAATATAATCTAACGGTTGGGTTGGCGATATATAAACCATATAGTAATGCTATACCTATTTCTTTAAATCATAATGTAAAATGTGATTGGTTGCTGTTTTCCTCAATCGGCCATAAGAGGGAGCCAGAATGACTGTTACTTCTCTGTTCGTTAGATGCTGGGCTGATCTGATCTGAGTGTTTTGGAAGCTGGCTGTTAGAAAGTGCCGTGAGCTATTGTAAGTTTTGCAACTGTTAGCAAACTTTTGAGTACTGAACTGATTATATGATACTGGGCTATGTTATTTGGATTATCCCTTAACTGAAAGATGTTGATGACTGACTGTCTTATCCGTGTATGACTTGGACTGTTTGATGGACTCTGATACCTCTATTTCCACGAAAGTAAAAGCCTGTTTAAACTGCAGTGTCTCTGCATGCTGGTTTGTGTGTTCTCCAACACAACTCTCACAAACGCTTCGCTGAACATACTCGCTCTCCCAACTTACCTAACAGGAGGCACATGCACAGTGGAGCTGAGCTGGGATGATTGCTTGCATGCCTGCAGAGTGGGCTGCGTGTGCCACTTGAGTCACATGTGCATAGGTTTGCCATCATGGCTGTAGTATAATCCAGTCTTAGAGCAGGTATTATTTTATCTTCTCTTTGAAATCATCTCTCTAACCACCAGACTGGGATTATTTCATAGCCCCCCCCCCAATGTTTCTGCATCCTGTACAGATGGTCCTCGCCTTACAACCATTTGTTTAGTGACCGTTCGAACTTACAACGGCCCTGAAAATGCAACGTATCACCAGTTTTCCCATTTACGACTGTTGCAGCACCACCACCCCCAATGGTCATATGATCAGAATCCGGGTGCCTGGCAACAGGCAAGTGCTTACAAGCGTTGCACTGTCGATGAGAAAAGCCAGATTTGCTTAATGACTGTATGATTCCCTTAACAACTGTGGCAAAAAACGGTTGTAAAATGGATCAGAACTAACATAACAACTGCCTTGCTTAGCAATGAAAAATTTGAGGGTTGTTAGGAATATAATCTAACAGTTGGGTTGGCAATATATAAATCATATAGCAATGCTATACCTGTTTCTTTAAATCATACTGTAAAATGTGATTGGTTGCTGTTTCCTCAATCGGCCATAAGAGGGAGCCAGAATGACTGTTAGCTCTCTGTTTGTTAGATGCTGGGCTGATCTGATCTGAGTGCCGTGAGCTATTGTAAGTTTTGCAACAGCTAGCAAACTTTGAGTACTGACCTGATTATATGATACCGGACTATGTTATTTGGATTATCCCTTAACTGAAAGACATTGATGACTGACTGTCTCATCCGTGTATGACTTGGACTGTTTGATGGACTCTGATATCTCTATTTCCACGAAAGTAAAAGCCTGTTTAAACTGCAGTGTCTCTGTATGCTGGTTTGTGTGTTCTCCAACACAATTCTCACAACGCTTCGCTGAACATACTCGCTCTCCCAACGGGGAGCTTACCTAACAGGGGTCCATTGTAGTCACAAATCAAGGACTATCTCTACTTTGGACACATTGGCATTTCACTCAGCGTCTTTGAGTTGTCCTACCAAACCTCTTCCATCTTTCTTTTTCCAGATCATAAAAAAAAAACTTGCTTATCGTGCTTTGAATTTAACCTTGCCTTCTCCTTTCCTGTCTCCTCTTTGAGTTCCTGAACACCAGGGGAGGCGGTTTGAAATGACATGCAATAAAGGCTCACCATGTGCTATCTGGGGCTCAGGGTTTTTTTGGCTGGTAAATGTATTCCCACCGAAGAGGCATTCCAGTGATCATATGATGCCTGGAGCAGCCCGTGGTGTCCTGCACTCTTTATTCTAAAGCTTTTGGCAGCACTTTAAAAAGGAAAGAAAGAAGAGAATGTTCTCACTGGATGTACGAAAACATTTTATATGGGAAGTCCTCGAGTTACGAATCCAGGGGTGGGCTACTGGGGGTTCGGGAGAACCTCTAGCTAAGATTCTGTACAGTTCGGATAACCCCCAAATCCCATTCTTGGCTGACCTCCCCTCCCCTTTCAGGAGTCCCCACAAGGCCCGTTTTGGATGCAGGTACCATATTTTTCAGAGTATAAGATGCACCTTCCCCCCCCCCCCAAAAGAGGATGAAAATTTGGGTGCGTCTTATACACCCAATGTAGCCCTACCCACCCACCCACCGGCTCCAACCCTTTGGCCTCTGCCTCCCAGCAATTTACCTCTTTGCAGCAAATGGGGGCTTGCGGAGGCTTCAATAGGTTGTAACAATCCCTGCAGCCTGAAACAGCTGATGATCGGGAGAAAGTGAAAGTGAAACTTGCTGTTTGCTCCAACAGGCAAATTGCTGGGAGGCAGAGGGAGATTTTTTTTTCTTGTGCTAATCAGGCTGCTTGCTGTTTGCTGCAAGGAGATAAGTCAACAACTATAAACGCCTATAGAATGCTCAAATGATTAGACTTATTTTTTTAAAGGCTGCTTTATTATTCTAGACAACTTAACAAAATGAAGAAGCTTTTTAAAATAAATCCTTGATCTGAAGAGGCCTAGTCCTGTTGTTTTAAAAAGTGCTATTCTTTGAAGATAGTTTTTCTTTTAGCAGAGAATAACGTAGACTTCCAGAAAGCACATCAATTTTAACAGCATCTGTACAAGTATAGTCTGAAATGTAACACTACAAACAGTGTATATTTTCTATACTGTTTGCTGTTTGTTGCAAGGAGGCAAATTGCTGGGAGGCAGATATTTTTCCCTTGTTTTCTTCCCCAAAAGCTAGGTGCGTCTTATACTTTGGAGTGTGTTTTCTCTTGGCGTGTGCGGAAGCTCGGGGAGGGCAAAAAACAGGCCTACCGGAAGTTTGGGCCCATTTCTGACCTCTGTTTTCGCCCTCCCGGAGACTCAAGGAAAGCCTCCGGAGCCCAGGGAGGGCAAACACCCACTCCCCGCCGTGGTGCAGGAGACCGACTAGGCCACACCCATCATGGCCACACCCACCCAGCAACTGGACAGAGAACCCCTTGCTAAAAATTTTGAATCCCACCCCTGGTTACGACCACAATTGAGCCCAACACTGATGTTGCTAAGCGAAAGATTTAAGCGAGTTTGCCTCATTTTTACAACTTTTCTTGCCATAATAATAATTGAGTCGCTGGGTTGTTGACTGAATCTGGCTTCCCAATTGACTTTGCTTGTCAGAAGGTCGCAAAAGGGGATCACAGGACCCCCGGGGGACACTGCAACCGTCACAAATATGAACCAGGGCCAAGAAGATAAGGATATGTTAAGTATATTGATATGGAAGCGGAAATACACCAATGAGAGGAAGAGTGGGAAACAGAAGGGAGAAGAAAGATGGGAAGAGAGGGATAGGAGAGAGGGTAAGGGGGGGAAGATGAGGAGGATGAGGATAAGGAGGAGTGGAATGTAGAGAGAGGAGAAGGAGAAAGGAAGGGGAAGTAGAGTAGGAAAGGATGATGGAGGGAAGATAGGAGGTAGGAGAGAGGGAGAAGAAAGAGGTGTATGGAGAGCAGAAGAGCTAATAATGGGTTTTTATTTTTCTTTGGGCGTTGATGACAAGAGGAACTGTTGTAATTACTATTTAATACTATAGGATACTGGCTATCTATAGCAGTGTTTCTCAACCTAGGCAACTTGAAGATGTCCGGACTTCAACTCCCAGAATTCCCCAGCCAGCGAATGCTGGCTGGGGAATTCTGGGAGTTGAAGTCCGGACATCTTCAAGTTGCCTAGGTTGAGAAACACTGATCTATAGTATACATGTGATCGTATGTTATGAAAACGGAAAATAAAATAAAAAATTTAAATAAAAAACAAATATGAACCAGTTTTGCCCAAACATCTGAATTTGGATCACGTGACCATGAGGATGCTGCGACGGTCATTAAGTGTGAAAAGCGGTCCTAAGTCACTTTTTGCAATGCCATTGTAACTTTGATCACTAAATGAACTGTTGTAAGTCGAGGACTACCTCTGTATGAGTTGGAAGGGGCCTTAGAGATCATCAGATGCAATCCCCTCTTCAGTAATTACCTTATTTTTCAGACTATAAGACTCACCATTTTGTCTCCCAAAAGGGGATGGAAATATCTCTGTATCTTATAGCCCGAAAATTGCTGAAGCTCTGTCCCCCACTTGGAGGCCATTATTTGGCCTCTGAACACCCCATTTTTGGGCCTTTTTTCAGCATTTTTCAGGCCTTTTTTCAGCCCATTTTTGAGGCTTTTTGGCCTGTTTTTGAGGCTTTTTTCGACCCTTTTTATAAAAAAAACGGCCTGAAAAAAGCCTCAAAAATGGCCTGAAAAAAGCCTCAAAAACGAGCTCAAAAAGCCTAAAAAATGAGCCCCCCAAAGCCTCAAAATGGCCTGAAAAAAGCCTCAAAAATGGGCTCCCAAAGCCTAGAAAACAGCCAAAAAAACCCTCGAAAACGGTCCCAAAAGTCTAAAAAACAGGCTGAAAATGCGACGAGCCCAAAAAAAATTTTTTTGTTAGTTTTTTCCTCTTCTAAATTTAGGTGCATCTTATAGTCAGGTGCGTCTTATAGTAAAAAAAAATACGGTACTTTGATTTTTGTCATTCCCATTTCATTTTGGCCCTCCTTTGACCTCCTTTCTTTCACGATTCTATTCCATTATTTCTTCGGTGTTACTGTAACTCTTGTGCTGCGGGGACTTATCCTGCGAAGGGTTGGCTGTGGGCCCCTGCATGGCTTGTTCATATTCATCTGATGTTCCGTTAAAACCTCCAGATTGATTAATTGATTATATGCCATCAAATCAATGTCAGTTCTTAGTGACCACGTAGCTCGATTTTTTCTATAATAATCTGTCCCTACTTTGGTTTTCAAATCTTCCAACGGTGCAAACCTTTCTGCTGTGACAGAATCCATCATCTTCTCCTTCTCTTTTCTTCCACCTTTCACAGTGTTAAAGCTTTCTCCAGAGAACTGGGTCTTTGTAAGGTCTCCAGAGTAGGGTAATGATGTGGCCCGCCAGCAGAGCTGGCAGCAGATTCGGATAGTGAGGAGGTTGGGGAGGAAGATGGGCCAGTCCTGGAGTCTGGGGAAGGCTCTGATGAGGGCTCTGTGTCGGAGGCAGAGAGGGGGCCAGAGCCGTATGCCAGTTATCAGCTGCCTTCAGAGTCAGACATCAGTGAGGCAGAGGAACAGCTGGAGCCTGTTCCCAGTGTGCGCATGCACAGAGTTGCCAGACAAAGGGAACAGCTAAGGAACAAGGATCGACTTGGGAGTAAGGCCACAGGTGGACAGTGAATGGCCCCTCCCATAGGGAATAAAAGAGGAGCGAAAGGGGAGTGGAGTTTGCAGGAGACAATTAGTTCATTCCTGCATTCTTGGCAAGTATTACAGCGTCTGAAAGATATGGGCCTGGCCACTCTCCAAGCCGGATAAAGGTCGGTAATGGTGAGCTATCTTGAAAGACGGTGGGAGAGGAAAGACTTTGCTGGAGGGGAATAGCAATAGCAATAGCAGTTAGACTTATATACCGCTTCATAGGGCTTTCAGCCCTCTCTAAGCGGTTTACAGAGTCAGCATATCGCCCCCACAGTCTGGGACCTGGGTCCTCATTTCACCCACCTCGGAAGGATGGAAGGCTGAGTCAACCTTGAGCCGGTGAGATTAGAACCGCTGAACTGCAGATAACAGTCAGCTGTAGTGGCCTTCAGTACTGCACTCTAACCACTGCACCTCCTCAAATTCACTATCAATTAAATAAAAGGGGTTTATCGGGACAAGGACTTGACTTTGTGGTGTTGAGGAAGCCTAGGTCAGAACAGGTAATTTTACCTGGTTATTGTGGTTTGAATGAGAACTCTGGGTTGGTTGGTTTTGTGATCCTTTGGTTCGAGGTGGCTCAGTGGTTAAATGCAGCACTGCAGGCTACTTCAGCTGACTGCAGTTCTGCAGTTCGGCTGTTCAAATCTCACCGGCTCAGGGTTGACTCAGCCTTCCATCCTTCCGAGGTGGGTAAAATGAGGACCCGGATTGTTGTTGGGGGCAATATGCTGACTCTGTAAACAGCTTAGAGAGGGCTGAAAGCCCTATGAAGCGGCATATAAGTCTAACTGCTATTGCTATTGTTTTCTTGGCTGTCCACAGCATTTCTCTGGGGTCTTCTCCAACATCCAGAGTTCGAAGGCCTCAATGCCCTTCCTATCCTGCTTCTTCGAAGTGTAACTTTTGCTTCCATAGGACGCCAGGGGGAATATCACAGCCTGTTGGATGCTAAACGTTGAAAGTATGCATCATTTCATCCGAATAGCTTGTACAAGGCCTTCAGGGCTGCTCTATCGGTTGGTTGGTTGGTTGGAAGGAAGGAGGGAGCAAGGGAGATGAGGGAGAAAGGCAGGAAGGAATGGAAAGGAGGAGGGAAGGAGGTAGAGTGGATTAGGGAAGAAACAATGGAAGCAAAGGAAAAAGGAAAGAAGGAAGCAAGAAGAGAGAGAAAATATGGGGAATGGAGGGAAGATAGGAGGAAGAAAGGAAGGGGGGAGGGTTAAGGAAAGGACAGAAGGAAGGAAAAGGGAGGAAGGTAGGGAAGGAAGGAGTAAAAGTTCACATCATTTCAGAATTTATTTCAAACCAGAAGGGGGGGAAATGCTTTTTTTTTTTGTATTTCCATTACATGGCTTGATTTAAAACCTTCTGCCCCCATCTTTTCTGCCATAAAGAGATGGCAATCATTTTTTCTGGCTTCCTGTTGCTTTGTGTTAAATCCAGCCCGGCCCCTTTCCCCGACTACCACAGCATTATTTTCTATTAAAGCAGTGCAAAAACATAAACAGTCAGCACATGACAATACCAGCAGCATCTGGCATTCGATTCGAGCCCCAACTGAATAGCGCCTCTGTGTTTCTGTGGGAAGAGGCAGAAGAATTCCAGGCCAACGTTTCATAAACAGACGGGTTTTTGCTTAGATGAACTGCCTAGGCTGCCTCTACCAAATAAATACACGGACAATCAATCATCGTGTTTCCAGTAGAAGATCGAGCCCAGCATATGCCATGCATATTTAAAAGGGAATATTTGTAGCTCAGGGTTGAACTCCTTGATGCTCTCTGAGCTTGGTTGTTTTCCTTGCGGACGTTTCATTGCCGAACTGGATAACATCATCAGTGCACTGATGATGTTACCTAGTTTGGTAATGAAACCTTCTCAAGAAAATAAAGAGCCGAGGTGGCGCAGTGGTTAGAGTGCAGTACTGCAGGCTACTTCAGCTGACTGCAGTTCTGCAGTTGGGCTGTTCAAATCTCACCGGCTCAGGGTTGACTCAGCCTTCCATCCTTCCGAGGTGGGTAAAATGAGGACCCGGATTGTTGTTGGGGGCAATATGCTGACTCTGTAAACCGCTTAGAGAGGGCTGAAAGCCCTATGAAGCGGTATATAAGTCTAACTGCTATTGCTATTGCTAAGGTCCCTGCAGCTGCATATTTACTGAAATAGCTTTGCTGGCCGTTCCTATTTTCCACATGTACTGGACATTGCCAAGGCTGGGGATGATGGGACTTACACAGTTCCTCCACACAGCCCTCTAACTTTGCCATGAATCTGTCCCATAACCTCTTCTTTGGGCCATAACTTCATAATCTCCTTTCCGGCTGACCTTTAAGGCAGATTAAAGCCATTTTTAGTTCCCTTAGGGGTAAGGCAATCTTTCTCCTCATCTAAACCAGTGCTTTCCGTGGGCACAGTCTAGTATGGTTTCCCAAGGAAATGGGGACATGTGATGGGGACAGAACCTGTCCAGCTTCTCTTGGCCACTTTAGGTGGAACACTGTCGGGTGTTTGAACTATGGTGCTGGAGAAGACTCCTGTGAGTCAATTGGATTGCAAGGTGATCAAACAAGTCAGTCCTAGAGGAGATCAACCCTGACTGCTCTTTAGAAGGCCAGATCCTGAAGATGAAACTCATGTACTTTGGCTGTCTAATGAGAAGGAAGGACTCCCTGGAGAAGAGCCTCATGATGGGAAAGATGGAGGGCAGAAGAAGGGGACGGCAGAGAATGAGGTGCTGGAGAAGACTCCTGCAAGTCCCTTGGATCTCAAGGCGATCAAACCAGTCAGTCCTAGAGGAGATCAACCCTGACTGATCTTTAGAAGGCCAGATCCTGAAGAGGAAACTCAAAGACTTTGGCCACCTAATGAGAAGGAAGGACTCACTGGAGAAGAGCCTCATGCTGGGAAAGATTGAGGACAAAAGAAGAACGGGACGACAGAGAATGAGATGGCTGGATGGAGTCATTGAAGCAGCAGGCGTGAGTTTAAATGGACTCCAGAGGATGGTAGAGAACAGGAAGCCCTGGAGGAACGTTGTCCATGGAGTCGCGATGGGGCGAACACAACTTCACAACTAACAACAGCAACTGTCTGGTTCTCCCTTCTGGCCCCTGGATACCTGCTCTCTGTGGGCCTTTTGACTTGGCCTGGTGCAGAAAGATAAATGTGGGGAAGGAATAGCAGCCAGGGGTAAGTAGCACTGGATTTAAAAAATGAATAAATAGCTGTTCTGTGTGTCTCCTTGGAAACAGACAATATTTCTTCGTGAGGGATGAGAAAAGAGAGATTTATACCTCCTTTGTTCCAATAAAAACAAATGATAACATGGAACTCTAAAAGGAAAGCCCCAACAAAGTTTTAAGGATATTTCCTTTCCCCCCCTTGTTATAGTCCTTTTATTTTTATTTTTCCCCCCACCACAGATTGGAGATTTCAGATTAAGGAAATTTGCAAGTTGAAGAAGTTTGCAGCAGTTTGGAATTGAACTGGCTACAGGTGATTTTCCATTGTTCCCAGTCCTCAACTTAATGACTACACATGGAACCAGAATTTCGGTTGCCAAGCGAAGCAATTAAGTGAGTCACGTCCGCTTTTGTGACCATTTTTGTTGTGAAGCGAATCACTGCAGTTGTTAAGCTAACTGAATCACACAGTTAAGTCCATTGGGCTTCCCCCATTGATTCTGCTGGTCAGAAGCCATCTGGGAAAGTCCCAAATGGTGATCACATGACCCTGAGATGTTGTAATTCATGCCGGCGGCCAAGCGCTTGAATTCTGATCATGTGACCGTGGGGATGCTGTAATAGTCATAAGCTCAAGGATTGGTCATAAGTCACTTTTTTCCAGTGCCGTTGTAACTTAAAACAGCCATTCAATGAGTGGCTATAATCAAGTGATCATCAGGAGGATGGACATCGGGACTTCAAATCCAGGTGGTAAATCTCATTTTTGGGGTAACGTAGTAACTTCAAATGGTCACTTAACATCTGTTCATAAGTCAACAATGACCTATAAACTCCAAATGTAAATCTATCTTGACTTTGTGCCTAGATCTGCAATTCCCCTTCACTTTTCTAATAATTATTCTTTTGGAAACATACCGATAGTCCTTGACTTTCAACAGTTCATTGAGTGACTGTTCGAAGTTACCACATCACTTTAAAAAGTGACTTATGTCCTGTTATGGCCCCTCTAGCAACCAAATCAGATGAGAAGGTGGCATGGGAATCAGGGCTGAAGAGGAAGAGGGAGTGGAACTGTCAGAGACAGAGGGGCCGTCCGTCAGCCCTCAGATGGAGAGTCAACAGCCCCCAGGTCTGGAGGTGGCTGATGAGGAAGAGGAGCAGTGGTGGGTTTCAAAAATTCTTCGAACCTACTCTGTGGGTGTGGCCTCCTTTGTGGGAGTGGCTTGACGCCCATGTGACCGGATGGGAGTGGCTTGCCGCCCATGTGACCGGATATGAAGATGCCGACGACACTTGCCAGAACCACCTTAAATGACCTCACACACAGCACTGGCATGCATAAGAATATGATGTAAACTTGTTTTTTAAAAGGCATCTTTGGTTTGCGTTAAAACAACTTCAACACACCCAATGTTCTGATTGCACCACAAACGCAGTAGTCATCCTTACCTTTCACAGAGGCACTGAGTTTTATAAATATGAGCTTGATAGTGTAGAATAATCGTATCCAAGGACCAGTGGTGGGTTTCAAAAATTTTTGGAACGTCTTCTGTAGGTGTGGCCTGCCTTCCGGGTCCACTGGTGGAACCTCTTCTAACCGGTTCGGTAGATTTGACAAACCGGTTCTACCGAATAGGTGCGAACTGGTAGGAACCCACCTCTGAAGAGGAGGAACAGCTGGGTCCAATGCCTGATGCACGGATGCGCAGAAGGGAGAGGAGAGCAGTGGAAATCTGTGGGCTGGCCCTTGGGACAGAAGAGCCACTGCTGCTAGCGAAGCCCCACCCTAGTTTTGGGGATAAAAGGCAGGGGGCAGAGATGAATACATGTGGCAGAGAACTATTGATCTCCCTGCCTGACAGACTTTTTGGCCGGTGAGAGAGAGAAACTTTTTGCCAGGGCTGCTGGCGCTCCTAATAAAGGAATCTTTGAGTTCACTTTAGAGGGTTTGTTGTGTTTGGGGAGCTGACTCAGAACATGACCATTTTTCACACTTACGACCCTTGCCGCGTTTTTACTGTCACGTGATCAAAATTCAGCTGCTTGGCAGTTCAGATGCTCAAAATTCAGGTGTTTGACTCATACTTATGACCTTTGCAGTATCGTGGGATCACGTGATCCCCTTTTATGACCCGACAAGTAAAGTCAATGGGGAAGCCAGATTCACTTAACAATCACGCTACTAACTTAACAACTGCAGTGATTCCCTTAACAATTGTGGCAAAATTGCCACAACCTTAAGAAAGGTTGTAAAATGGGGCAAAACTCACTTAACAAACATCTCACTGAGCAACATAAATGTTGGGCTCAATTGTGGTCATAAGTTGAGGACTACCTGTATGAGAAATATTACCTTGGCATGTTGCCATTCAATTTGAAAGAGGCTCCATTTGATTTTTTTTTTCTTCTTCTTCTTCTCCTTCTCCTTCTTCTCCTCCTTCTCCTCCTCCTCCTTCTTCTTCTTCCTCCTCCTCCTCCTCCTCTTCCTCCCTCCAACTTTCCCCTAAATCCTGTGTCTCTCTATACACATTTGCTTCCAGATGGAGGGCGTCAGTCTAGCTGATTCAGCACTTTGCCACAAGCCAGATGGGAATTGCAGAATTTTGGCACAAGTTGAAAGGAAGAACATTTTGCAAAACTTCTCTCTTACTCACCGCCTTTCTATGAGTTTTCTTTTTTTAATATCCCACCTGGAAGTGGATATCTGAGTAAAACCTTGCCCCCGTGAACATATATGTGCATGTTTTCACTGCCTACAACCTACACAAAATAATCTACCACTAAAGCTATCCAAGATTCTTTCTGGTGCCTTCCAACCTACAGATTCTGAATTTCAATTCCTCCGGAGGTCACTAAATTGGAAAATATTTTTGTGGACTGAGCATCTCTCACAAGTTGCAGCCAAGCAGCTTGTAACTACACCATAAGCTGTGATTTTTTTGGTTTTCTCTTGGCAAGCTGTGTGCCAAGTAAATCATGGCTTTGTATAATGCATACATGGTGTGCATTCAGTAAACCATGGTTTAATGTACTGTGGTTTTGCTCAGCTGAAATCAAATCATCGAGCAATAGGCCATTGAAGCTTCTTTGAGAAATCATGGTTAACACAAGGACTTAGTGCCATGTGGGAATATTAACTCATTGTGACCTCCCAACCAGCCAGTTTTTCTCCAGGATCAACTATTCAAGAAACCTCAATTAACTCAACTGTATTTCAGAGCAATGTATAAACTCAGCTAAAATCATTTGGAACTGTTGATTGAATGCCTTTCGATGGGGGAAGCCAGTTGAAAACTCAGCGGAGACCACATTCCAGAGCAATAGCAATAGCAGTTAGACTTATATACTGCTTCATAGCGCTTTCAGCCCTCTCTAAGCGGTTTACAGAGTCAGCATATTGCCCCCAACAACAATCCGGGTCCTCATTTTACCCACCTCGGAAGGATGGAAGGCTGAGTCAACCCTGAGCCGGTGAGATTTGAACAGCCAAACTGCAGAACTTCAGTCAGCTGAAGTAGCCTGCAGTGCTGCATTTAACCACTGCGCCAAGCATTGCTACAAACTTTTCGGGGGTCCAGACAGATGGCATTGTTTCATTGTTGGATCCTGGAGTGTGCTAACCCTACAAGATGGAACCAGTGCCACTTTCATTTCGAACAGTCACTAAACAAATGGCTAGAAGTAGAGGACTACCTATGCACAAGGGCTGCAGTGGTGGAGTGGTTAAAATGCAGTACTCCCGGCTACTTCTGCTGACTGCAGGCTACCTGGCCTGTAGATCATCCTAGCCTGACCCACAAAGCAAGCTACCAACCACAATCACATCAGGTCTTTCTCTACAGACGTTGAGGGGCACTGCAGTAAGAGCCGAGGTGGTGCGGTTGTTAGAGTGCAGTACTGCAGGCTCCCTTCAGCTGACTGCTAGCTGCAGTTTGGCAGTTCAAATCTCACCAGGCTCAAGGTTGACTCAGCCTTCCATCCTTCCGAGGTCGGTAAAATGAGGACCCAGATTGTTGGGGGTAAGATGCTGAGCCTGTAAACCGCTTAGAGGGGGCTGTAAAGCATTGTGAAGCGGTATATAAGTCTAAGTGTTATTGCTATTGCAGTCTAACTCTGCCTACTGCTAGGAGTTTGATCCTGACCAGCTCACGGTCGACTCAGCCTTCCATCCTTCTGAGGTTGGTAAAATGAGGACCCAGATTGTTGGGGCAAGATGCTGAACCTGTAAACCGCTTAGAGGGGGCTGTAAAGCACTGTAAAGTGGTATATAAGTCTAAGTGTTATTGCTATTGCTATTGCAGTCTAACTCTGTCCACTGCTAGGAGTTCGATCCTGACCAGCTCAAGGTCGACTCAGCCTTACATCCTTCTGAGGTCGGTAAAATGACGGCCGAGATTGCTGGGGGGCAAAATGCTGACTCTGTAAACCCCTTAGAGGGGGGCTGTAAAAAGCACGATGAAGCGGTATATAAGTTATTGCTATTGCTACGCCAACCACCTTTCTGACATTTTTTGGCCAGAAAGAGCCTACATTCAGATATTTCTGAAAGGTTTTATCAACAATTTGAGAACTTAAGACTTCCGCATTCATGTTATTCCCACCTCAAAGAGGCAGGAAAACATGGTGCTGGTTCAGACAACCGTCTTCTAGAGAAGGGATTAAAAATGTCAAGATGGCAGCCGCAACCATATAATTGAAGCTCCCGTCTCAACTTCATGTTTTTGACCTTTCCAAGGATGTCCCTGCGTCTCACCAGGAGGTATACGTGCAGTTGCCCCAAGTGAATGGGGGAAAATCCAGAGTTCAATTTGGGTAATAATAATAATAACTTCAGTATTATATGTTCCTGTACAGGAAGAACAGGTTTTGTTCTTTGGTTTTTCTCTTCTCTAAACAGCCATGCCTACAACAATCAGAAACGCTGTTCTTGATAGAGATGTGTCTCAAAAGAGGATACCCCGTTTCCCTGAAAAGAAACCCTCCCCCCAAAATAAGCCCTCCCTGAAAATATTGCAATATAGCAGCAGCCATGAGGTGACCACTCTCGCCACCTCCTGCACCTCAAAAATAGTAAGACCACCCTGAAAATAAGGCCAAGTGCTTATTTCAGGGGTCAAAAGAAAATAAGACCCTGTCTTATTTTGGGGGGAAACTTGGTAGGAATCCTGTCAAATCCAAAACTGAAATAAAAGACTAAAATAAAATAAAAAATAAAATTGGCAAAGGGACGTGGTGGCTCAGTGGCTAAGACACTGAGCTTGTCGATCAGAAAGGTTGGCAGTTAGGTGGTTCGAATCCCTAGTGCTGCGTAATGGAGCGAGCTCCCATGACTTGTCCCAGCTTCTGCCAACCTAGCAGTTCGAAAGCACATAAAAAAGCAAGTAGAAAAATAGGAACCACCTTTGTTGGGAAGGTAACAGCATTCCATGCACTTTTGGCATTTAGTCATGCCGGCCACATGACCACAGAAACGTCTTTGGACAGCACTGGCTCTTCGGCTTTGAAACAGAGATGAACACTGCCCCCCCTAGAGGCATAAAGGACTAGTACCAGAGGTGGGTTCCTACCAGTTTGCACCTATTTGCTAGAACCGGTTCGTCAAATCTACCGAACCGGTTAGAAGAGGT
The DNA here is from genome assembly GCF_051295495.1 of Thamnophis sirtalis. Classification (NCBI taxonomy): domain Eukaryota; kingdom Metazoa; phylum Chordata; class Lepidosauria; order Squamata; family Natricidae; genus Thamnophis; species Thamnophis sirtalis. The sequence continues at coordinate 5,383,882 of NW_028261386.1, read as the reverse complement.
TCTACCTTTGGACCCGGAAAGCAGGCCACACCTACAGAAGAGGTTCCAAATTTTTTTGAAACCCACCACTGGTCCTTGAATATGATTATTCTACACTATCATGCTCATATTGATAAAACTCAGTGGCTCTGTGAAAAGTAAGGATGACTACTGTGCTTGTGGTGCAATCAGAACATTGCGTGTGTTGAAGTTGTTTTAACGCAAACCAAAGATGCCTTTTAAGAAACAAGTTTACATCATATTCTTATGCATGCCAGTGCTGTGTGTGAGGTAATTTAAGGAGGTTCTGACAAGTGTCGTCGGCATCTTCATATCCGGTCACATGGGTGGCAAGCCACTCCCATCCGCTCACATGGGTGGCAAGCCACTCCCACAAAGGAGGCCACACCCACAGAGTAGGTTCTAACAATTTTTGAAACCCACCACTGACTAGTACATATGTGCAATGGGAACCTTTACCTTTAATAGTGGGCAAAATTTAGAAAGAGTGAAGAAAAAAGACTCAGTTGGGGATTTACAGGCAGAGAAAAAAAAAGAATTAAGAGGGATTGAAATGATTTTCAATTTCTTAGAATTTTTCACTTTTAAAGGAAGATAGGAAAAACATGCAGAGGTGACTGATAATTACAGGTAGTCCAGTCATAAGTGGGTTTTGCCCCATTTCACGACCTTTCTTGCCACAGTTGTTAAGTGAATCATTGCAGTGGTTAAGTTAGTAACATGGCTGTTAAGTGAATCCACCTTCCCCATTGACGTTGCTTGTCAGAAGGTTGCAAAAAGTGAATATATATGACTCCAGGACACTGTAACCATCATAAATATGAACTACTTGCCAAGCATTTGAATTTTGATCATGAGACCATAGGGATGCTGCAATGGTCATAAGTGTGAAACATGGTTGTAAGGCTATTTTGCAACTTTGAACAGTCACTAAACAAATGATTCTAAGTCACGGACTACTTGCATACAATTTATAAATATAGGAAGTCCTTAGTGATAGTCATAGGTTACTAATAAGCAATCAAATCATACTAGGAAACAAATAAAAACAGTATAAATCGTAAAGATACAAGCAACATGGTTATAGTCATAAGTAGGGAGAGACAGATACCAGGAAGGAAGAGAATAATAATAGTAATGCAGTCTTAGTAGGTAATTTGACAGTGTTGTGGGAATTAGTTGTTTAGCAGAGCGATGGCATTTGAGGAAAAATCTCTCCTTGTGTCTAGTTGTTCTGGTGTGCAGTGCCCTATAGTGTCGTTTTGAGGATAGGGGTTGAAACAATTTATGTCCAGGTTGCAAGGAATCTCTAGATATTTTCATGGCCCTCTTTTTGACTCGGGATCTCTGGGGATGCTGCGATGATCATAAGTATGAGGACCAATTTTACGACAAAAACAGTTTTTACCACTACGGATTAAAAAAAAAGTTCGGAGATTTTGTTCCCAGATCAAAGAGAGGAAACCTCTTTGTGAAGTTCCGTTAGCTCTCAGAAAAAAGGTAACCAAACACAAGAGAATTTCAGAATAAATATTTTATGCGGACACAGTCATTGATCCTCAGGGTAGTTCAGCCACTTTTCAGCCAACAGTGCTGTGTCGTGTGGTTATTCAATGGTTGATTGTGTCATGCAGATCCAGGAAATTCGGTCAATGCAATAAGCGATGGATAAATTATCCTCAGGACAACATGTTATGCAAACACGGTGACATGCAGAAGAGGACACGTTCTCCACTTGGCCTGGAATGTCTTATCATCCAAACATTTTTTTAAATTTTCCTAATAAATCTCCTGCTAAGCATATTTTATGAGTGTTTCTATCTTCCAAATGCCTGTAGTGAGGATATTTCAGTATGTTTCCTCTGCTGTTGCTGAAGATGAGCAATCTGGATGCTTTCGGGATCAATGTTTTATTTATAGCTTTTGTACAAGGCAGGAGTCCAGAAGACACTTGCAAAAGAAAGAAACTTTAAAAAATTTAAATTATACAAAGCATGTGACCCAGATACATATGCATAAGGTCTGAAATATATATATATATATATTTACAACCCCTGGTAAGCCCCAATTATGGGAGGAAGCTAACTGCTTCCATCATCTGTCAATCGGCTCGTCACAAGAGTCCATCACGACAGAAACCCAATATTTTTACTGTTGCCTTTGTTATATTTTGTGTTTTTTTTATTTTATTTGGTGATGATGCAGCTTCCTCCCATAATTGGGGCTTACCAGGGGTTGTAAAAATCTAATAGATACCTTTCACCCTGGCTTCGCTGATAATGGATAAGAGTCTGTGGCCTAATGGCTAAGATGTCTGCCTAGTATGTAATATAGCCCAGGTTCAAATCACAGTAAGGGTATGGCTAGCTGATGAGAGCTAAATAGCTTGAGATAGATCTATACTAGTCTCCCTTTATTTATTTATCAGCACAAATAAAACACACACACACACATATATATATAGTGTCACAACCCCTGGTATGCCCCAATTATGGGAGGGAGGAAGCTAACTGCTTCCATTATCTGTCAATCGGCTCGTCACAAGAGTCCATCCAGACAGCAAGCCCAATATTTTACTGTTGTCTTTGTTACATTTGTGTTATATTTGTGCTGATAAATAAATAAAGGGAGACTAGTATAGATCTATTTCAAGCTATTTAGCTCTCATCAGCTAGCCATACCCTTACTGGGATTCGAACCTGGGCTGTATTGCATCTTAAGCAGACGTCTTAGCCGTTAAGCCACAGGCCCTCCTCCGTATCAGCAGAAGCCAGGGAGGAAGGTATATATTTACTAGATCTATTTCAAGCTATTTAGCTCTCATCAGCTAGCCATACCCTTACTGGGATTCGAACCTGGGCTGTATTGCCTATTAGGCAGATGTTTTAACCACTAAGCCACAGCTTTGATCCATTATTAGCTGAGCTGAAAATCTACTATATATATATAGTAGATTTTCACGGGTGTAGGTATACTGGTCTTGTTGTATTTGGGTCTTTTCTATCACTAAGAAAGACGGCAGCTCCAATCACACTTTAAGCCCAAAACCCAGCCTGAAGATGGCGAGTGAGACCTCACTGAAACGTTGCCAAGACAATCTCAATTTTACACGGGAAAAAACCCGAATACAAGAAGACCAGCGTATGTATGTATGTATGTATGTATGTATGTATGTATGTATGTATGTATGTATGTATTGAGAGAATCTTGGCGACGTTTCGACAAGGTCCCACTCGTCATCCTCAGGCTGGTGTCTTTGGCCTCGTGCCTGTGCGAGCAAAGTGTGATCGGAGCCAGCCTGATTATGATAAGTGGGACCTCATTGAAATGTCGCCAAGATTCTCTCAATCTTACACGGGAAAAGACCCGAATACATCAAAACATACATACATACATACATACATACATACATACATACATACATACATACATATATATATATAGTGTGTCACAACCTCTGGTATGCCCAAATATGGGAGGGAGCACACTGCTTCCCTTTTTCTGTCTTTCGACTCACCCTAGGAGCCATCCAGGCAGAAAGCCATTTTTTTATGTTGCCTTTGTTACATTTGTGTTGCATTTGTACTGATAAAAAAATAAAGGGAGACTAGTATAGACCTATTTCAAGCTATTTAGCTCTCATCGGCTAGCCATACCCTTACTGGGAATCGAACTTATTGGGAATCGAAGGTTCAATTCCCAGTAAGGGTATGGCTAGCTGATGAGAGCTAAATAACTTGAAATAGATCTATACTAGTCTCCCTTTATTTATTTATCAGCACAAATGCAACACACACACACACACACACACACACACACATAGTGTGAAGCTGTGCAGGATCTGGGAAGGGTAGCTTTGAAAGAAGAGATCTCATTATTACTACTTTTTTTATCCTGCCTTATTACTTTTTTATAAGCAACTCAAGGCAGCAAACATGCCTAATTGTACTTCATCCTTCTATTTTCCTCCACAACAACTCTGCGAAAGGAGTTGGGCTGAGAGAGGGTGACTGGCCCAAAGTCACCAGCTGGCTATCAGGGTTCCAAGTAACAGACCCAACGCAATCAAAACTCCGCAGCCAAGGTGCTCCTCGAAGTCCAAATTTATTAGGCACGTCATATTGGCACATCTGGTGAAAACCCAACTCTGAAGGTCCCAAGGTTTTCCCCACTTAAGTAAAGTTTGAAGTTTCTTCCCCCCCCCCAGTCCACATGTCCATCACATGCTCCATCCCGGTCACAGTCCCACAGTGCAGTCCACGTCTCCCCAGCAGGCGTGGTGGGAACATCCTTGACATTAGTAGGAACGTCCTTGACTCCCAGGAGAAAGAATTTTATTTTGGCTACAAGTCAGAGGTGGGTTCCGGCTTCTCTTACTGTCGGTTCGCTTGGGGATGCACTTCTCGCGCATGCGCAGTAGTGAAAATGGCACCGCCAATAGGAGCGGTTCAGGGGCATGGCCGGCTGAGTTACTACCTATTCGGCCAAACCAGGCCAAACCGGTAGGAACCCACCTCTGCTACAACTATCCAGCTATCTCTACTCCCCCCCTCCTATTCCCACAACTCCAACCAGCCTTGATGTGCCAACCCTGAAGAAGCTCCAAAATGGCTTCAGGGTTGACACTGGCCCTCATGACTAAAGTGGGACTAGAACTCACAAGTCTCCCAATAATTGGCCCAAAGTTACCCAGCTGGCATTCATGCGCAAGGCAGGACTCGAATTCATGGTCTCCTGGTGGTTGACCAAAAGCCATGCTGCCTTTCATGCCTAAGGCAGAACTAGAACTCACAGTCTCCTGGTTCCTAGGCCAGCACCATAACCACTACACCAGATTGCTTCTTATCCAATTGGAAGGCCATAATAACTGAAAAGGGGGGGGGTCAGCATAAGAGCAAGCAAACCCCATATTGTGAGTTTTGTAACCAAAATGGGGACTTTATTAGACTTTTTCACCTTAGGAGAGGCTCTTCCATCCTCAATCATGCTTTGTAGCCTCTCATCAGCTACGTAATGGAAATGTATCTGGGGAATCAATTTCCTGAGAGTCAAGAGACTCCCAATAGCCTTGCTATTGTCCCTGTGCTTTGTTTATACCTGTGTTTCTCAGCTAGGGCAGCTCGCAGGTGTGTGGACTTCAAGTCCCAGAATTCCCCAGCCAGCATATTACTTGGGACAGAGGAACTAGCTTTGCAGGCTGCCCAGCGTTACCTTGCTCTGTTTTCCTGATGTAGAGTTGCCTCATCTCAATCTTTCTCAACCTTGGCACTTCTAAATAATGTGGACTTCAATTCCCAGAATTCCCCAGCCGCCATGTTAGGGTTGCTAAAGATGAGAAACACTGTCTTCATAGAAAACCCCATCTTCATAATCATATTTGCAGCCCAGATATGGTAATGCAATCTTTCAGGGGACTAATAGCTGTTTAACTATACATAAACCACAAATCTGGGTTTGGGCAGTTCCAGGCAAGCAAGCCACAAGTCCAAATCGTGGTCTTCACCTTACTGTAAATGCACGCTGTGATCACAACTGTGATGCCTTCCAGATATATCTTGAGAAAAACTTGAACGACTCCATTTTTAGAGACACGCAATTAAGATATGTTCCCAGTGGGCCTTAATTATTAATTTGTTTGGCTGTTTTAACAATTGTTATTTTTGTACTACTGCAAGAACCGCGCAGGACGAATAGCGCAATAAAAATTCTGTCAGATAAAAGGGATAAATATTTTTTCCTATGTTGATGAATTAAGAGAGTTCAGGATTTGCAATTCCCTGCCTGAGCTTCTTATATCCTGGGTTAATGTCCCCAATCAAATCTTGGTGGTCTTTTAAACGTGTTTCCGAAAAATCCTCACCCTTTCTCAGCTCAGGGTATGTATAAAGAGGTCTTAAGCAAAACACATTTTGAGGGAAAGTATGTTTAGAAACTGGAGTTAAAATTGGTTGAGAAACATGTGCTTCTCTTCTTTGAAAATATTTTTATTTCAGAGAGCTTTAGCACATTTTAAAATGAATAACACAGTCTCTCTAATGTGGGATGCACTTCAAAAATAGCACAGTTGTGAAATTAAAGGATCAGCATGAAGAAAACAAAGCAGAATAAACAGCAGTAGGAAAAGACATAATAGCGAGTTGGTTGCATCGTCGAGGATGTGATTACAGGCATTGAAGAAAAATACGCTCATCCCAATCAGTAAATTAAAGAACCTGGTTTCTGAATCTGGCTTCTTTTCTTTCTGAATAGAACCAGGGTTTCTTTCAATTGGCTATGATTGGATGATAGATCCAACAGACTCTGCTATTATCCCAGGACACAATCAAAGGTGCTCAGGTCTAATATGGATATTAGTGGTGGGATTCATTTTTTTTTTTACTACTGGCTCTGAGGGCGTGGTTTTGTGGGCGTGGTGTGGCTTTGTGGGCGTGGCAGGGGAAGGATACTGCAAAATCCCCATTCCCTCCCCGCCCCAATAACCTGCTTTTCAGCTCCGTCCTCCTGTTCAGGAGGCAACAAAAGAAGATCAGCTGGGAAGCAGCCGGGGGCGTGGCCAGCCTATTTGCTGGTTCTCCAAACTACTCAAAATTTCCGATACCGGTTCTCCAGAATCTGTTGAATACTGATTCCACCTCTGATGGATATGTTCGATAAAAGATAATATTTATAGTGCAGGTTTGAAGTGTAGGGTCCTTGGTACTCTCTGAGCTTGGTTGCATTCTTGCAGACATTTCACGACCCAACTAGGTAACATCATCAATGCTAGAAGGGAGTGGGGTGTGCAGGCTGGTGGTGATGGTGGAGGAGGACTGTAGGGTCCTTGGATGTTTTCTGAGCTTGCTTGTTTTCTTGCAGACATCTCGTGACCCAACTAGGTAACATCAGCAGTGCTACAGGGGTTTTCTGTCTGCTTGTCTAGAAGTGGCTTGGCATGTCGGTTTTTGATGGGAGTTTTCTTGGTGGTTTGATGATTGGGTTGCTATTAACTGTCAGCTTGTTTGTCTCAGTTGGTGGTTTCACATCTCAGTGATAGTTCCTGGTCTGTTTTGGGTGTAGATGTTTCATTACCAAACTAGATAACATCATCAGTGCTAGTAAGGGAATAACATTCGTTCTCATTTTATGTACAAGTGGCTTGCCTTGTCAGTGTGGTGGGGAGTGAACTTGATGATTCCTTGACTGGTCTGTTGTTTCTTTAGCCTGTTTCTCTCATTGGGTAGTTTCGTGGCAAGTCTGGTTACCTAATTATGGCCTGCAGGAGGCCTATCTCATACTTGGCCAAAACACCTGTAAACTGAAAGGACAGGAGAGGGAGGAGAAAGACACCTGTGCGATCCTTTCACTCCCTTAATTTATTCAGAGGATTAAATGAAAAGTGAAAAATAACTCCCCCATGACTGAGTGATGCCAAGCAAAGACTCCACACGTCTCTGAAGACTTAACACATCCAAACTTGCTAAAAGGAAATACATCCATCGTAGGTTTCTAATCCAGCTTTTGCTCAGATGCCTCCGGCTCTTTACTCTCACTTCAGTGGTTCAACGCCAGCTGTGGGTGTGAATGCTTTCCCTGGAAGGCAAATCTATCACTGTGTAACTTGAACCTGGTGAACTGCAGGAATTCTGGGAGGAGAAGCATAAATAAGAATGCAGTTGTGTTAAAATGGAGGTGAAAAGTTATGTATGTATGTATGTATGTATGTATGAATGAATGTATGTATATGTATTTGATGGATTGATGGATTGATGGATGGATGGATGGATGGATGGATTTCTATAGCCTCCCATCTCAGCAAACCATTGCAGGTGGCTGAAAATGTCTCTGGGTGGCTAGCATTTATAGGTAGTTCTTGCTTCTTTATCATCTTTCAACAGCCCCATAATCCCTTGCGGGGTGAAGTCTGGGCAATTGAATGGAGCAAGCAGTGTGTTTAATGGCCAGATGCCCTTCCTGTCGCCAGTGCAGAGTTTTGTTCAGCAGATATATTCTCACTGTGCCCAGGGAGAGTATCTCTCTCTATCTAGGATCAAACTCATAGCCTCCTGATTGTGAGGGGAGAGCTCCAAATTCTATGGTTAGCAAAGCAGTTGTTAAATGAGTTACACACAACATTACAACTGGTTTTGCCATGATTGGTAACTGAATCACCCCGTTCACGTCACCACATTTTACGAACGTTTTGCAGAAAAAAGACATTTACTTCTGGTTTTTAGCAAAACGAACTCATGGCAAAACATTGGTTTTTTAAAAAAATGACTGTCCCATTTGTTTAACAATCACTGCAAAAATGGTCATAAAACTGGGTCAGTCACGTGGATGACCTGTTTTATAACTCTCACAAATTTAGAATAGAGTAGAATAGAATAGAATAATTTATTGGCCAAGTGTGATTGGACATACAAGGAATTTGCCTTTGGTACAGATGCTCTCAAGGTACATAAAATACAAGATTCATTCGTCAAGAATCATAAGATACAGCACTTAATGATAGTCATAGGGTACAAATAAGGAATCAGGAAATAATATCAATATAAATCATAAGGATACAAGCAAGAAAGTTACAGTCATGCAGTCATAAGAGGGAGGCCCCATTACGATAATAAGTCAAGCACTACCTATAAGTGTGAAGACCGGGTTATAAAATGGCTTTTTAAATGTTGTTGTAACTTGGAATGGTTTCTAAACAGTTGTTAAGTGAAGACTTATCTGTGGAAGAAAGCAACCACAGGTATCTAAAAGGATGAGATACACAGGTAAGACACAGGTCATCAGTAACAGGACTTGAGTTCAAAGCAGTTCAAGTTTATGACATGTTACTTATACACGAGAATCTGCTCTACTAACCATCAAGCCAAATTGGCATTAGAGCTAGATAAAAGCCAATGAATTCACGATATGTGTGCTGGACTTTAGTATCTAATGGAAGCATAGAAACTCTAAACTGATAGCACATTTCACCCCACCCTTGGGCTGGTCATCTCCTACAGCAGGAGTCTAAGACTGAACAAAATACAGATTATCTTCGATGTATGGTCACAATTGAGACCCAAAGGTCTGCTGCTAAGCAAGACAGCTGTTAAATGAGTTTTGCCCCATTTTACAACCCTTCTTGCCACAGTTGTTAAGCGAAACTGCAGTTGTCAAGCTAGGAAAACGGCTGTTGAGTGAACCTGGCTTCCCCTTTTACTTTGTTTGTCAGAAGGTTGCGAAAAGTGATCACATGACCACAGGATATTGCAACAATCACAAATATGAGCCCAGTTGTCAAGCATCCGAATTCTGATCACATGACCACAGGTGTGCTGTAGCAGTCATAAGTGTGAAAATCAGCCATATGTCACTTTTTTCAGTGTCATTGTCACAGTCAATAAATTGGAGTGGTGCTGTGCACTAGCCAACACTCCAGAAGATAGGCTAAAGATACAGAAGGTTCTTGACAAAATTGAACATTGGGCACTATCTAATAAAATGAAAGTCAATGGTGAAAAGAGTAAGGTTCTACATTTAGGCAACAAAAATAAAATGCACAGGTACAGTGTAGGTGGTACCTTGCTCAACAGTAGTAACTGTGAAAAGGATCTTGGAGTCCTAGTGGACAACCATTTAAATAGGAGCCATCCATGTGCAGCAGCTGCCAAAAAAGCCAACACAGTTCTAGGCTGCATAAACAGAGGGAGAGAATCAAGATCACGTGAAATGTTAATACCACTTTATAAGGCCACATTTGGAATACTGCATTCAGTTTTGGTCACAAAGATGTAGAAAAGATGTGGAGACTCTAGAAAGAGTGCAGAGAAGAGCAACAAAGATGATTAGGGGACTGGAGACTAAAACATATGAAGAACGGTTGCAGGAACTGGGTATGTCTAGTTTAATAGAAAGAAGGACTAGGGGAGACATGATAGCAATCTTCCATTATCTCAGGGGTTGCCACAAAGAAGAGGGAGTCAAACTATTTTCCAAGGCACCTGAGGGTAGAAGAAGAAGCAATGGGTGGAAACCAATCAAGGAGAGAAACAACTTAGAATTGAGGAGAAATTTCCTGACAGTCAGAACAATTAATCAGTAGAACAGCTTGCCTCCAGAAGTTGTGAATGCCCAAACACTGGAAGTCTTAAAGAAGTTGTTGGATAGCCATTTGTCTGGAACGGTATAGTTTTCCTGCCTAGGCAGGGGGTTGGACTAGAAGACCTCCAAGGTCCCTTCCAACTCTGCTATTGAATTGTATTGACTAGAGGTGCAGCTCTCACCTCACAATCAGGAGGCTGTGAGTTCAATCCTAGGTAGAGGCAGATATTTCTTCCTTGGGCACACTGAGAAATATATTTGCTGAACAAAAACTGCATTGCAAAAACTCTGCACAGGAAGGGCATCCAGCCATTAAAACACTCTGTGTTGTGGCCCGCCAGCAGCCAGCAGAGCTGGCAGCAGAGTTGGGAAGGAACATGAGCCAGTCTTGGAGGCTGGGGAAAGCTTGGACGTGGCAGAGACGGAGCCAAGGCCGTCTAGCAGTTCTCAGCTGCCTTTGGAGGTAGATAGCAGTGAAGCAGAGGAACAGCTGGAGCCTGTTTCCAGTGTGCGCATGCGCAGAGCTGCCAAGGGAAAATAGCAGCTAAGAAATCAGGGTCGAGTAAAGCCACAGGCGGACAGTGATTGGCCCCTCCATATATCTATCTATCTATCTATCTATCTATCTATCTATCTATCTATCTATCTATCTATCTATCTATCTATCTATCTATCTATCTAGCTATTGCTATCTCTATCTATCTATCTATCTATCTATCTATCTATCTATCTATCTATCTATCTATCTATCTATCTATCTATCTATCTATCTATCTATCTATCTATCTATCTATCTAGAGTCACAACCCCTGGTAAGCCCCAATTATGGGAGGAAGCTAACTGCTTCCATCAGGCTCGATTCCCAGTAAGGGTATGGCTAGCTGATGAGAGCTAAATAGCTTGAAATGGATCTATACTAGTCTCCCTTTATTTATTTATCAGCACAAATAAACACACACACACACACACACACACACACACACACACACACACATATATATGAAATAAAAGAGGAGTGAAAGGGGAGGGGGCTTTTGCAGGAAACAATTCATTTGTTCGTTCGTTCCAGGAGTGTGAAGATCTGTCCATGAATGTCTGAGACTCTCTGCCAAGTCTTTCCGTGCACAGCACTGCATTTGGAAAATGTTTACATGGCAGCTTTCCAAGCCAGATAAGGTCTGTGGTCATAAATTTACCTTTGAAAGATTGTTTGCCAGGCCTTTGCTGAATGTGAATGAGAGGAATTCACATTCGTTTAATAAAAGGGGTTTTGTCGGGACCAGGAATCTGCTTCGTGCTTTTTGGAGAAGCCTCGGTCAGAACACTCTGCTTGCTCCATTCAGTTGCCCAGACTCCATCCCACAAGAGATTACGGGGCCGTTAAATGAAGATGATGATTGTCACAGTCGCTAAATGAGCTACCTGTATTCGGGGCACATTTTCATATCACATTAAGGATGTGGCATCCTTGATTAAGGCACCTTCCCCCGTCCCTTTTAAAGCTTCTTAATGAAATTCCAAGGTTAGGGGGAGATGACGGGCTTAAAACACAGCCGTTTTCAGCCAAAGGTCTCCCAAGTTTCAGCTTTGTCAGCCTCCGCTGTTCCCTCGGAGTCGTTACGACACAGCTTCTAAGACTCCCAACTGCTCTGTTCCCTGATCAAGGACTCCATCCTACTTTGAAGGAAAGCTTTGTTTGGAGCTGAGCAGAATCCTGATGACAAATTGCTCCAGCAGGCTCAGCCGTGCAAATTCCCTGACTGACAGTAACATTTTGACCCAGGAAGTCACTGCTTCTATTTTAGACTTGGGTTGCTTCAATCAGAAATTCAGGACATCACCTGTATACAGGTAGTCCTCGACTTACGACCACAATTCAGCTCAAAATTTACATGGCTAAGCGAAACATTTAAGTGACTTTTTTGCCCCATTATACGGACCTATCTTGCTGCAGTTGTTAAGTGAAGCCTGCAGTTATTAAATTAGTAACACGGTTGTTAAGTGAATCCAATTTTTACCTTGAATTATACAATACAATAGCAGAGTTGGAAGGGACCTTGGAGGTCTTCTAGTCCAACCCCCTGCTGAGGTAGGAAAGCCTATACCACTTCAGACAAATGACTATCCAACATCTTCTTAAAGACTTCCAGTGTTGGGGCATTTGCAACTTCTGGAGGCAGGTTGTTCCACTGGTTAATTGTTCTCACTGTCAGGAAATTTCTCTTCAATTCTAAGTTGCTTCTCTCCTTGATTGGTTTCCACCCATTGCTTCTTGTTCTACACTCAGGTGCCTTGGAGAATAGTTTGACTCCCTCTTCTTTGTGGCAACCCCTGAGATATTGGAAGACTGCTATCATCTCTCCCCTAGCCCTTCTTTCTATTAAACTAGACATACCCAGTTCCTGCAACAGTTCTTCGTATGTTTTAGTCTCCAGTCCCCTAATCATCTTTGTTGCTCTTCTCTGCACTCTTTCTAGAGTCGCAAAACACCCGGACACTGTAACCATCATAAATATGAACCAGTTGCCAAGCATCTGAATTTTGATCAGGTAACCATGGATGTGTATGTGTGCTGTAACGGTCATAAATGTGAAAAATGGTCATGTCACTTTTTACAGTGCGGTTGTAACTTTGAACAGTCACTAAATTAATTGTTGTATGTTGAGGACTATCCGTATTTGGAAAAGAGAAGATAGAACTTCCCAAATCTGAACACATAAAACCAACTGCCAAAAAAAAGAAAGAAAAAAAAGGAAGTTAAAACAACAGAGAGAAGGGTAAAAAAGACATTGGACAGATAGTCTTTGATTTGTAATTGGGACCAGAAATTTTGTTTGCTAAGTAAGACCACAGTTGCCATATCAGGGAGATGCATAAATGTTTAAAAAAATAAACAAATAAGATAAGATAATTGTTAAGCGTTTATGTTGTTAATTGTGAAGTCATGTCTGATCCATCGTGCCCCCATGGACAACGTTCCTCCAGGCCTTCCTGTCCTCTACCATCCTCTGGAGTCCATTTAAGCTCACGGCGACGGCTTCGGTGACTCTATCCAGCCACCTCATTCTCGGCCGTCCCCTTCTTCTTTTGCCCTCCATTTTTCCCAGGGAGTCCTTCCTTCTCATTAGGTGGCCAAAGCATTTGAGTTTCCTCTTCAGCATCTAGTCTTCTAAAGAGCAGTCAGGGTTGATCTCCTCTAGGACTGACCGATTGGATCATCTTGCAGTCCAAGGGACTCAATGCAGGAGTCTTCTCCAGCACCAGAGTTCAAAGGCCTCCATTCTTTGCCACTCAGCCCTCCTCATGGTCCAATTTTCACAGCCATCCATTGCAACTGGGAAAACCAGAACCTTGATTATACGCCCTTTTGTTGGCAGGGTGATGTCTCTGCTTTTTAGTATGCTGTCTAGCTTTGCCATAGCTCTCCTCCCCAGAAGCAAGTACCTTTTAATTTCTTGGCTGCAGTCCCCATCTACGGTGATCTTTGAGCCCAGGAAAATAAAATATGTCACTACCTCCATTTCTTCCCCGTCTATTTGCCAGGAATTGAGAGGGCCAGATACCATGATCTTAGTGTCATGCCCAATTTTGCAACCTGTTTTGCCAGGGATGTGAAGAATCACTGCCATTATTAGGTGAATCACAGTCATTAAGCAAATCCAGCTTTCTCCGTTGACTTGGCTTGTCAGAACTCTGCTGGGAAGGTTGCAAAAAGCAATAGCAAGTAACAGCACTTAAACTTCTACACCGCTTCACCGGTGCTTTACAGCCCTCTGTAGCTTGACTCCCTCTTCTTTGTGGCAGCCTCTCAGATATGGGAACACTGCTATCATGTCCTTCTTTTCATTAAACTAGACCTACTCAATTCCTGCAACCGACCATATTTCTACAATACAGCTGATCTGGCCGTCTCCAGTCAACTGACTCACCTCCATGCATCGTCAGCACATGGGATGAAATGACCGATCGGCCACGCGTCAGCCGTTTCTCTCAATCCCCTCGGAAGCTTTTCCTAGAACCTCTTAAGGCCAGAGGAGGCACGCAAGGCTGCCGAAGGGAAATTGAAGGTCTGACTGCATCCCAATTAATCAAGCCATTTGTGCTCACACTATTGTAGAAGGGATAGAGGATTCCGCCCCCCCCCCCCACCTCCGCCCCGCTTGGCCAATTTCACTTTTCAAGAATTAGTTTCAGCCCTGTTTCAGCCCTGAAAGCATTCTTGTGATACGTGAAGACTGAAATGACAGCTAAAGAGCTGCTTCTGTCTTAACCCTCACCGCTGTTTAAGTCCTCTCCCTCCAACCTGGGAATTTGCTACGTCTGTCAGGACTGGCAAAGGAAGGGAGAAAGGGTCTCTACGTGGGGCTGCCCTTGAAGAGCACCCGGAGGCTTCAACTGGTCCAGAATGCGGCTGCGCGGGTTATCATGGGGGTACCTAGCTGCTCCCATGTTACGCCCCTTTTAGGCGGCCTGCACTGGTTGCCGGTTGTCTTCCGGGTGTGATTCAAGGTACTAATTATGACCTTTAAAGCGCTCCATGGCTTAGGCCCAGGGTACCTGCGAGACCACCTACTGCCACCGGTAGCCTCCCACCGTCCAGTGCGATCCCACAGAGTTGGCCTCCTCAGGGTGCCGTCGGCCAGACAGTGCTGGCTAGCGACCCCCAGGGGGAGAGCCTTCTCTGTGGGAGCCCCTTCCCTCTGGAATGAGCTGCCCCCGGAGCTTCGTATAATCCCCGACCTCCGGTCCTTCCGACGCGCCCTAAAAAGTTGGCTTTTCCAGCAAACCGGCCAGGCCTGAACAAAATAAAATAAATGATTGATTATTGTTAATTTTAATCTATTTTTTAAAATGTTATTGTTAATATTAATTGGGTTTGTTTTTGGATATTCTATCTAATTTTCTTTTTAACTTTTGTAATATGTGGTTTTTTTTTAATGTTGTACGCCGCCCTGAGTCCTTTGGGAGAAGGGCTGCATATAAATCCAATAAACAAACAACAAACAAGGGGTTTTTTGGGGCCCAGAGAGCCAGCTCCGATTCTCCCAAAGCCTTAATAAAGGACTGAAAAGGACAGCATGCCCCAAATAGGTTCAAGTGGCCAACTGGGTAAGACAGGCCTTTGGATGCCTTATTTTAATACTAGGTGCCATAGATGGGCCACACAGCAGGGGTGAAATCCAGCAGGTTCTGACAGGTTCTGGAGAACCAGTACGTAGCGGAAATTTTGAGTAGTTCGAAGAACTGGCAAATGCCACCTCTGGCTGGCCTCAGAATGGGGTGAGAATGGAGATTTTGCAGTATCCTTCCCCTGCCACGCCCACCAAGCCACACCCACCAAGCCACACCCACCAAGCCTTACCACACCCACAGAACCAGTAGTTAAAAAAAAAAGGAATTTCATCACTGCCACACAGGTATGGCTTATAGCAGAAGCGACAGGAAAATACCACATTATTTTCTATACCACATTATAGCAGGAAAAAGCAGATTAAAATACCACAATCATGTGAAGAGTTAATACCACTTTGTAAGGCCTTGGTAAGGCCACACTTGGAATACTGCATTCAGTTTTGGTCACAAAGATGTAGAAAAGATGTGGAGACTGTAGAAAGAGTGCAGAGAAGAGCAACATAGATGATTAAGGGACTAGAGGCTAAAACATATGAAGAACGGTTGCAGGAACTAGCTATGTCTAGTTTAATGAAAAGGGGAGACATGATAGCAGTCTTCCAATATCTCAGGGGCTGCCACAAAGAAGAAGGAATCAGGCTATTCTCCAAGGCACCTGAGGATAGAAAAAGAAGCAGTGGGTGGAAACTAATCAAGGAGAGAAGCAACTTAGAACTAAGGAGGGATTTCCTGACAGTCAGAACAATTAATCAGTGGAACAACTTGCCTCCAGAAATTCTGAATGCTCCATCACTGGAAGTCTTTAATAGCAATAGCAGTTAGACTTATATGCCGCTTCATAGGGCTTTCAGCCCTCTCTAAGCAGTTTACAGAGTCAGCATATTGCCCCCAACAACAATCCAGGTCCTCATTTTACCCACCTCGGAAGGATGGAAGGCTGAGTCAACCCTGAGCCGGTGAGATATGAACAGCCGAACTGCAGAACTGCAGTCAGCTGAAGTAGCCTGCAGTGCTGCATTTAACCACTGTGCCACCTCGGCTCTTTAAGAAGATGTTGGATAACCATTTGTGGTATATAGCTTCTGTCTAGGCAGGGGGTTGGACTAGAAGACCTCCAAGGTCCCTTCCAATTCTGTTATTCTAGTCTATTAAAAGAGCCAGTTTGGTCTAGTGGCTCTCAGGCTAAAAACTGGGAGACTGTGAGTTGGAGTGCTGCATTAGGCATTAAGCCATCTGGGTGGCTTTAGGCCAATCATCAGGAGACAGTAAGTTCTAGTATCACCTCTAAGGCATAAAAGCCAGATAGATGACTTTGGGCCAATCATCCCAAAAAAGTGAGTTCTTGTTCTGTTTTAGGTGTCAAAGCTGGCTGGGTGGCCTTTAGGCGGTCACTAATAGCAATAGCAGTTATATACCGCTTCATAGGGCTTTCAGCCCTCTCTAAGCGGTTTACAGAGTCAGCACATTGCTCCCACAGTCTGGGTCCTCATTTCACCCACCTCGGAAGGATGGAAGGCTGAGTCAACCTTGAGCCGGTGAGATTTGAACCGCTGAACTGCAGATAACAGTCAGCTGAAGTGGCCTGCAGTACTGCACCCTAACCACTGCGCCACCTCGGCTCAGAGTTGACCCTGAGTTCTAGTCCCAACTTAAGCAACAAAACCAGCTAGGTGACTTCAGATCAATCACCAGAAGACAGAGTTCTAGTTCTGATTTAGGCATGAAAACTGGCTGGGTGACTTTTGGCCAGTCACCAGGAGACTGCGAGTTCTAGTTCCACCTTAGGCATGAAAGCCAGCTAGGTGACTTTGTGCCAATCACCAGGAGATGAGCTCTAGTTCCACCTTAGCCATAAAAGTTGGCTGTGTGACCTTTGGCCGGTCACCAGGAGACTTTGAGTTCTAGTCCCACCTTAAGCATGAAAGCCAACTGGGTGACTTTCAGCCAGTCCCCTCACTTTCAATCCAACCCACCTCACAGAATTGTTTGGGGGGGGGGGATGATGGCAGGAGGAATATTAGCTACGTTCACCACCTTGAATTATTTATCTGGGTGATAAATAAATGCAAGAAACAAATGATAGAGATTTATAAAGAGACATTGAATTGACGAGGTCGCTCCTACTTTTCCTCTTCCTCCCTTCCATCCCGATTTAATTTGCCTTCTGTTTTTCAGGCAGAGGGGCATCCTTCCAACCGGGCCTGGACATCAGATACCTTCGTTTTGTCCGTCCCCCAGGGGGAAAAAATAACAGAGATGTCCCTGTGAAATCCAGAGGCGTTCTTGGAAATAAAGGCCACGTTTGATCCTGGTGCCTTTTTTTACCTTCCAACATGCCAGCTTTCCTCTTGGTAAAATTAAAATAATCTAATAAAAAGGTCAGGTGGGCAGAGAGCCTAACAGGAGGTATCTGTAGGAGCCATTTCATCTATTTCTATTTTAGATTGTGGGTGAGCATGGCCCAAAATGAGGTAAGCACTGCAGGCAGAGGAAATATTGCTTTGGAAAGCTGCCTTTTGCATAATCAAGTCAAAGAAACACCACTCTTTCTGCAAGTAAGCATAAAACACTAGTAAATCCGGGAGGAAATGTTCTCTTGATCTGCCCAGCTGATCTTTTATTTATTTTTTTCCCCCTTGCAGGTAGTTTCTCCATTTGGAGAACATTTCCAAATAACATTTGAGGTCCACCCTGAGAACCGTTCTCTGACCTCAGAAGTTCGTTGCCGTGTTTTGAATCAGACGCAGATCCTGGAATAGAAATTTGAGTTTCCAAACTTCTGGTTGGAAGTTTTAGAGGCTGGAGGGCTGGGGGAGGCCGTTTTCGCCCTCCCCAAGCTTCAGGAAAGCATCCAGAGCCTGGCGAGGGCAAAAATCCCCACCCACCCCATGCGGGGGTCACGCGGGCATGCGCAGGTGGGTGGGCATGTGCCCACGTGCAATAGGGCACCCACACAGTTTTGGCACACCTTTAGAAAAAGCTTAGCGATCACCAATCTTTATTTGTTCCTAGACCAGCAAACAAAACACAATAATTACAATTATTATAAAGAGAAATATATATTCTAAAATATCTAAAAAGGATTAGAGTTAATGCTTCAGGCTTCTGTGTGGACTATAGAACAGTGGTGGGATTCAGCCAGTTCGCACCTATTCGGGAGAACCGGTTCATAACTTTCTAAGCAGTTCAGAGAACCGGTTGTTGGAAGAAATCTTATTTTATTTTCCCCCCCACTTTACAGGGCTAATCCTGTAAGGAAGGCAGGAAGGAAAAATTCTGGTGTTGTTTCTAGCCTCATCTTTATTGCTCTGCTTACAGAAATTGCCTCTCCGGTTAACCCTTATTACATGGTAACAGCTAAGGCGAAGCGCCCATCGACGTGAGTTGGCCACGGCCACATTGTCACATGACCATTGAGCTATGTCTACCAAGCTGGTCATTATGGCAGAGAACCGGTTGTTAAATTATTTGAATCCCATCACTGCTATAGAACAATCCTTGACTGTGGTCAGAAGCATTCCTTAAGTCCTGGAAAAGGAGATAGCATTAAGAAGGGACTCAGACCGATTCCTCTCCGATTCATTGTGAAATAAAAGGAAGAGGAAGAAAAACACAAGCAGATTTGCAAGATTGTGTTACTATAAACATTCTCAATTAATAAAGTCTTCCTACGGAGTTAGTTTCCTGTTCTTAAGTCAACCTCATAAGTCTGATACCAATGCAATTCCTGCAGAACGGATGTTATTTTTGTAAACCCAGTGTTGAAATTCAATTTTTTTAAACTACTGGTTCTGTGGGCGTGGCTTTGGTGGGCATGGAAGGGAAAGGATATTCCAAAATCTCCAATCCCACCCAACTCTGGGGACAGCCAGAGGAGGCAATAGCAATAGCAATAGCAGTTAGACTTATATACCGCTTCATAGGGCTTTCAGCCCTCTCTAAGCGGTTTACAGAGTCAGCATATTGCCCCCACAGTCTGGGTCCTCATTTCACCCACCTCGGAAGGATGGAAGGCTGAGTCAACCTTGAGCCGGTGAGATTTGAACCGCTGAACTGCAGATAACAGTCAGCTGTAGTGGCCTTCAGTACTGCACCCTAACCACTGCGCCACCTTGGCTCTTTGCCGGTTCTTCAAACTACTCAAAATTTCCACTACCGGTTCTCCAGAACCTGTCAGAACCTGCTGAATTTCACCCTATGAAGGCACCTACAACTTCCGAAGCAGTGTTGGGATTCACCTACCTTTGTAACGGTTTGCAGATGTGAGCGCACTCGTATGTGCAGAAAGTTGCGTGTTACATTAGGGCAGGCGGGCGGAGCCTCCATCAACTGTCGCTACCGGTTCACCCGAACCGGTAAGAACCAGCTGAATACAACCTCTGTTCTGAAGGTAAGCCATTCCATTGATTTAATTGTTCTCACCGTCAGGAAGTTTCTCTTTAGTTCTAGGTTGCTTCTCTCCTTGATTAGTTTCCATCTGTTATTTCTTGTCCTGACTTCAGGGGCTTTGGGAAAAAAGGTTCAAGGGCTTTGGAAACCACACCCTCCCTTCTTTGTGGCAGCCTCTCAACTATTGGAAAACTCATGTGGTGTCACCTCTAGTCTTCGTTGGACTAGACATATTCAGCGTTGGCAGTAAATTAAATGGAGGAATTACCCATTTCCAGCTGAATCATGGGCTTTCCAGAGAACCAATTAACTGATGGGCAGGCTGGATCCGGGGATTGCCTGATTTACTGCTGAAAACTCAGGAATGCCATCCAAATGAGGCTTCCCCTCTTGGGCCATTTGGACCCATAAAGGCAAGATCTCTGTGAGGTAAGCCTTTGCAGAAAAGCTGGATTTTCTTTCTGTCTTTCTTTTTTAATATAAGGATGAGAGTGCAGTTCCATCGTCCAACACGTGCCGGACGAATTCAGGAAAAAAACCCAACCTACAGAGAACGTGGTAGAACCAAAGCTGGCTTTGGAAAAGTCGACTTTTCAACCCAAGGAGCATCTTTTTGGTCTGGCCAGGGACCGTGAAACTGTTGAGAAGTTTAGCACAGAACAGACCTGGATTAATCGTGACCCGTCAAAAGCGCGAACGTCATAAGCGCGCCGACAACACCGCGGCGCTAAAACCGCGATTTCAAAAGCACGCCAACAACAGCGTGCCGACAACAGCGCGCCGACAGAAGCGCGATTTCATTTAAGGTAAGATTTACAGTTAGGTTTACGGTTAGGTTTAGGGTTAGGTTGAGGGTTAGGTTGAGGGTTAGGTTGAGGGTTACGTTACAGCGTGCTTCTGTCGGCGCGCTTTTGTCGGCGCGCTTCAGGGCTAATTAGTCGCTCATTCGTCGCGCGGTTTTGTCACCGCGCTTTAGACACCGCGGTTTAGTCAGGTGCGCTTTTGTTGTGCGCGCATTTGTGGTGGAACCGGATTAATAACTCTTGTTAGCAATATGGTGGAAACTGAATTACTGCAAGCTGAATTTGGTAACTGTGTGTGTGTGTGTGTGTGTGTATGTGCGTGCGTGCGTGCGCGCACTCCAGCATAAATCTGGAATGCTTCGAGCAATTTCAACCAAACTATACAGATGACTTACTCTCTGGAAAGAAATGCTCTGGGGGTAATACAACTCTTGGTGTGTGTATGTTCTGTTACGATACAGCCTGTTGTGCCTTCAAATGGCTTCTACTGTACTGCCGTAAAATGGCTTCTACTGTACAGTGCAGTTCCCCCCCTATAAAGAAATACCTGGACAATGCCGGGTTATCAGCTACTTAATGAATAAAAGCAACCTCCGTTGCATTCCACTATAGAAAGTTAGCACCACCCTCCTCCTCCTAGAAGAATGAAATATTTTGAGTAATATTTTAAAAAGGCAGGATAAAATATTTCCCCTAAAAGAGAAATGATTAATCTTAAGGGAGACAGAAGCTCAGAGCCGCAACTCCCTGCCCCCAGCAGATATTTTGTGCCCATTAAGAAAGACTGTTGCCATCCTATCTACAAAACAAAAGACCTTCGGCTCCAGGATGATGGGATTAAGACATGTCCCTTCAGGACATAATGGGATTAACCCCCTTACCATCTAGCAGCAGAGCTCACTACATTGCACAATCTCCTAAGGACATTGCACCATCCTCCAAACTTCAACCAAACTTAGCTCAGACAACTTATAGAGCAGTGGTGGGTTTCAAAAATTCTTCGAACCTACTCTGTGGGTGTGGCCTCCTTTGTGGGAGTGGCTTGCCGCCCATGTGACCGGATGGGAGTGGCTTGCCGCCCATGTGACCGGATATGAAGATGCCGACGACACTTGTCAGAACCACCTTAAATTACCACACACACAGCACTGGCATGCATAAGAATATGATGTCAACTTGTTTTTTAAAAGGCATCTTTGGTTTGCGTTAAAACAACTTCAACACACGCAATGTTCTGATTGCACCACAAACGCAGTAGTCATCCTTACCTTTCACAGAGGCACTGGGTTTTATAAATATGAGCATGATAGTGTAGAATAATCCTATCCAAGGACCAGTGGTGGGTTTCAAAAAAGTTTGGAACGTCTTCTGTAGGTGTGGCCTGCTTTCCGGGTCCACTGGTGGAACCTCTTCTAACCAGTTCGGTAGATTTGACGAACCGGTTCTACCGAATAGGTGCGAACTGGTAGGAACCCACCTCTGCTATAGAGCCAATAGAATGACCCCTACAACAGCCAATAGAATACATGCTCTTGCACAGGAACAGGAAGCTCAAATGCAAAGCCCAAGAGAAGGTATAAAAAAAACACCACTGTTCACTCCATGCTTCATCATTAAACCATCTTTCCAATCAGCTTCCAGCCTCCAGTGCCTTTCTTACGGTTTGGACCTGGACCTGGATATTTCTCCCAACACCACAGAGGAACTCTTTAATAGAGATGTGTGGGAAGAAAAATCTGGCCCGGTTCCAAGGCAGGAGAAAGGTCGCTGGAAATAAAATGGAGGCTGATTGGAAAGAAGGACTCTGCTTATTAATGAGCAGAACCAACAAGAGCATGTAGTTCTGGGGCAGCTGGCAAATTAGCTTGATGAGTGCAAGGATTTTCCTACAGTTTACAGTATACTGTAATTCTGAGGTTTGTTTTGCATGTTTTCTTTATTTGATTGGTAATGGGTTAATCCTACGATGCCCTGAAAGTCCTGTCCTGTCCTTCTTAATCCCATCAACTGGAGCTGAAGGTGGTTTGTTTGTGAATAGATTGGCCCATATTTCTTAAGAAATATCCATCTCTGAAGACTTTTAAGTATTTGCTGGAGGCGGTTGGGGTTGGTTTCTTCCTTTGTTAAGATTTTTCTCCATTTCTCCTTTGGAGAAATATAATATTCTGCCTCTTTTAATATTCCCCAAAATATTTCATTCTTGTTGTTAAGTGAATCATGCTCCATTTTACAACCATTTTGCATTGGTTGTTAAGCGAATCACTGAAGCTGTTAAGCTGAATCATTGAGAATCTGGCTTCCCCCATTGACTTTGCTTGTCAGAAACTTTCCTTCCTTCCTTCCTTCCTTCCTTCCTTCCTTCCTTCCTTCCTTCCTTCCTTCCTTCCTTCCTTCCTTCCTTCCTTCCTTCCTTCCTTCCTTCTTTCTTTCTTTCTTTCTCATCAATTTATTTATGAGTGAATGAATGAATGAAATTTATTTGCCGGTTACCCAGCACCTAGTGCAGTGGTGGGTTACGACCGGTACACCCTGGTACGGGTGTACCGGTGCGTGCCGAGAGCACAGGGTACCATTCCGGTATGGTGCTCCACCCGCCCACCATCCTTATGTGTATTTGAGCTCTTCGAGGCTTCCATGCACGCGCACAGAGAGTATGGCACCTGTGTGACGCTCCGCCAAGCAGTTGGAGTGTTGCGGAGATGTCGCGAAGCATCGTGGAGGCGTCACGGAGCGTTGCAGGAATTAAGGATGTGTCCGTGTGCTGCGCGCATTCATGTGGAGGACACTGGGCCCCGTTGCACCGTACCCCTTGTACCGGGATCCGGAACCCACCAGTGACCTGGTGCAGCAATGGTCCTAAGTGTGAAAATTGATCATAAGTCACTTTGTTCAGTGCCGTTGTTAACTTTGAACAGTTATAATAGCAATAGCAATAGCAATAGCAGTAGACTTATATACCGCTTCATAGGCCTTTCAGGCCTCTCTAAGCGGTTTACAGAGAGTCAGCATATTGCCCCCAACAATCTGGGTCCTCATTTTACCCACCTCGGAAGGATGGAAGGCTGAGTCAACCCTGAGCCGGTGGGATTTGAACCGCTGACCTGCTGATCTAGCAGTAGCCTGCAGTGCTGCATTTTAACCACTGCGCCACCTTGGCCGTGGTCAATCCCATGACCACGGGGATGGCTGCAATGGTCGCAAGTGTGAAAACCAGTCACAAGTCACTTTTTTTTCCCAATGCTTTAATAACTTTGAACAGTTACTGAGTGAAACTGTTGTAAGCTGAGGAGGATTATGTCTTAATAAGAGATGGGCGAGAAGCAAATTCAGCCTCTTGACTTTCCATCCCAGGCACAGAACAGAAAAGAGAAATTGCTGTAATAATTAACATTTGAATCAGCCAAAGAGAAATTGCTGTGACAGCAGAGTTTATGACACATGCTGACAAGCCAGCCTCTCATCAACACTCTTCAATGTTGGCTGACAGAAGCCTAAAAAACATTCCTTGTTTTACAGCCTGCCAATGATTGTAAAAGGAAAAATGTTACAAGACTGTCAAGTTTTTTTCCAATCTGCCAGGCTTCTGTTGAATTGGGACTTCAGTTCCCAGAATTCCCAAAAGACCTAGTGATCCATCAAGTCTGACCTTTGAGGGTTTTTTCCCCTTAAATTTGGATAATGATGGACACCTGTTTATCATCCCAGGCATGTTTAAATAGTTTCTGATCATTGACCTGCTACCTCTGCTGGAAGTTGGTTCCAAACTCCCGCTACTCTTTCTGTGAAGTCATTTTTTCTAACATGACTTTTGAACTTCCCACCTGTCGCTTCGAGGTATCCCCTGTCCAGTCGTGCCCAACTCTAGGGGGCGCTGCGCATCTCTCTTTCTTAGCCGAAGGAGCCAGCTATTGTGGCCCGCCAGCGGGCAGCGGAGTTGGCAGCAGACTCAGACAGGGTGGAGGTTGGGGAGGAACATGGGCCAGTCCTGGAGTCTGGGGAAGGCTCTGATGAGGGCTCTGTGTCGGTGGCAGAGATGGGACCAGGGCAATCCGACAGTTATTAGCTGCCTTCAAAGTCGGATATCAGTGAGGCAGAAGAACAGCTGGAGCCTGTTCCCGATGTGCGCATGCACAGAGCTATCAGGAGAAGGGAACAATTAAGGAACAGGGGTTGGCACAAGTGGACGCTGAATGGCCCTTCCCATCTAGAACCGAGGTGGCGCAGTGGTTAGGGTGCAGTACTGCAGGCCACTTCAGCTGACTGCTATCTGCAGTTCAGCGGTTCTAATCTCACCGGCTCAAGGTTGACTCAGCCTTCCATCCTTCCGAGGTGGGTAAAATGAGGACCCAGACCGTGGGGGCGATATGCTGACTCTGTAAACCGCTTAGAGAGGGCTGAAAGCCCTATGAAGCGGTATATAAGTCTAACTGCTATTGCTATTGGTATAGGGAATAAATAAGAGCGAAAGGAGAGTGGTGTTTGCAGGCGACAATTAGTTCATGTATTATTGTGAAGATTTGCTTATCTGAGTTCATGCCTCACAGAGTCTCCTTGCCAAGTATTTCCTTGTACAGTGTTGTGTCTGGAAGTGATCGACCTGGCAACTATCCAAGGACTGATAAGGTCTGTGTTTGCAGTTCACCCTTGGAAGACTGTTTGCAGGGACTTTTCTGTATGTCCGTAATGGCAAACCTATGCATGGCACGCAGAGCCCTCTCTGTGAGTACGCGTGCCATCGCCAGCTGCTTTTCTGGTTTCCTGGGCACACATGCACACGGGCTACCTGGTCTTTGCAGGCACTGGAGTGCTGGAAAACGGCCCCAAAAATGGCAAAAACCAGGCTGTTGGGGGGGGGGCATTTTTTGACTAAAAACGACCTGAAAAATGGCCAAAAAACCAAGCGAGAGTGCGCTGGCAACTGATCTTTGGGTTCCCAGTGCTCCAGCATGCGCACATTCATGTGCATGCATGTTCACTCCTGTTTGGGCACTTAATGCTGGGTTCCACCACAAATGCGCGAACGACAAAAGCGTGCCTGACTAAACCGCGCTGACAAAACCGCGCCGACGAATGAGCGCTGAAGCGCGCCGACAACAGCGCGCCGACAGAAGCGTGCTGTAACCTAACCCTAACCCTAACCCTAACCCTAACCCTAACCCTAACCCTAACCCTAAACCTTACCTTAACTTAAATCGCGCTTCTGTCGGCGCGCTGTTGTCGGCACGCTTTTGACATCGCGGTTTTAGCGCCGCGGTTTTGTCGGTGCGCTTTTGACGTTCGCGCTTTTGTCGGGTCACGTTAATGCTGAAAAGGTTTGCCATCATTGCTGTATGTGAATGCTAGGAATTCACATTAGCCAAATAAAAAGGGTTTTTTGGGGGAGGAGGAGTCTGTTTTGTGTTTTTATGAAGCCTAGGTCAGCATCAAGAGGTTGCAACAGAATTGTGTATAAATAGTCCTTGACTTACACCACAATTGAACCAGAGGTGGGCTGATCCCGGTTCGGCCCGGATCGGGCGAACTGGTAGTGTCGATGGCAGGAGGCTCTGCCCACCCGCCCGGACACTTCTGTACATACGCAGAAGTATCACGCACACATGTGCAAGTAGTAGTAACAAAATGGAAACCCACCACTGAATTGAACCCAAAATTTATGTTGCTGTGAGACAGTTGTTAAATGAACTTTTCCCCATTTTACGACCTTTTGTGCTCCAGTGGTTAAGTGAATCACAGCAGTTGTTAAAATAGTAACATGGTTGTTAAGTGAGTCTGGCTTCCCCATTGACTTTGCTTGCCAGAAGGTCGCAAACATGACACTGCAACCATCATAAATACATGATATGATATGATAAATATCGGTTGTCAAGCATCCAGTTGTAAATCACATGACCACGAGGATGCTGCAAGGGTCATAAGCGTGAAAAATGGTCATAAGTCTTTTTTTTCAGTACCATTGTAATTTTGAACGGCCACTAAATGAGCAATGTTGCAAGTTGAGGACTGCTTGCACAAATGGTGAACATGTTATTGCTAAAAGGCCTTTTTCCCCCAATCCCTTTCCTGCTTATGGAAATGTTCTTTTTTTCTCTGCTGCTACATGCCAAGTCAATCTCATTATTGGGCTTGTCCACTATGACACCTAATATCTGATGCGTTTCAGACAACTCAAATCCCATCAGGGTGTATATGAAGGCAATAGCAATAGCAGTAGACATATACCGCTTCATAGGGCTTTCAGCCCTCTCTAAGCGGTTTACAGAGAGTCAGCATATTGCCCCCAACAATCTGGGTCCTCATTTTACCCACCTCGGAAGGATGGAAGGCTGAGTCAACCCTGAGCCGGTGGGATTTGAACCGCTGAACTGCTGATCTAGCAGTAGCCTGCAGTGCTGCATTTAACCACTGCGCCACCTTGGCAGCATTTCTTGTACCAAGACACATCGCTATATCTCTCCTTAGAGGGAATTGCATTTTATTTATTTATGTTATTTCTGTGGCTGCACATAACTCACAAAAGCGACTCTGGTTGGCTTTCTATTGGCTAGAAACAGATGAAGAATTAGAAAATCGAACAACAGCAAACATCCAGAAGAGAAAAGTAGAATAAGTGAGGCCAACTATCTCATTCTAGATTGTCAGAGATTAGGTGCATACATTCAAATCCAGAAAGCACACACAGATAACTGATTCAGCTGGATTCATTAACTTTTTTATATACATAAGAATAGATGAATAAATGTACAATACCAACAGGTGTTTCTTCCACAAGGCAGGAGAGTTACAGGAAAACACAAGCAGTTAGTTCCATTTCAACAGACAAGCCCAGACAGACTGCTAGTTTACTTCTCAGAGCAGCAGACTGCGTAAGTTTCTGTTTCAATCCTCTGCACAGACTCAGATCTGTTTAAGCTCCCATTGGCTGACTTAGTTGCTATGCCTATTCATTGGCTGACCTTGTTCCCAGTCATGAATATTTTAACACAGATCTTTCATTTTTGGAGGGGCTCATCCCACGTTCTGGCTGAAGGCCTGGGCGAAGAACCAGGTTTTCAGCATCTTAAGGATGGCCAGTAGGATTGGGACCCGTAGGATTGAGCATCAAGGTTACCAACTGTATTTCCTTTTTTTAGCACCTGCATTGCTGGCTCTGGTCCTAAGATTTAATTTAGAATAGATCCTTTTATAGGGCGTCCTCAATTTAAACCGTCATGTGAAAAATGGTCATCAGTCATTTTTTCAGTGATGTTGTAACTTTGAACAGTCACTAAATGAACGG
The DNA here is from genome assembly GCF_051295495.1 of Thamnophis sirtalis. Lineage (NCBI taxonomy): Eukaryota > Metazoa > Chordata > Lepidosauria > Squamata > Natricidae > Thamnophis > Thamnophis sirtalis. The sequence goes on along the minus strand of NW_028261386.1, from coordinate 5,356,213 downwards.
TTGTAAGTCCAGGAGTACCTCTATTCCCCTTCTTATACTTGTTCCTTACATATTTCCTGCGAGATTAAGATGTTTTTGTATCTTCTCTTTCTCTTCTAAAATATTCTAAAGACCTCTATACTGCACGAGTCAAAAAGAGGGCCATGAAAATATTTACAGATTCCTCGCAATCTGGACATAAATTGTTTCAACTCCTACCCTCAAAACAATGCTAAAGAGCACTGCACACTAGAACAACTACTAGACACAAGGACAGTTTTTTCCCCCGAGTGCCATCACTCTGCTAAACAAATAATTCCCTCACCACTGTCAAACTATTCACTAAGTCTGCATTACTATTAATCGTCTCATAGTTCCTATCACCCATCTCCTCACTTATGACTGTAACTTGTTGCTTGTATCTTTACTATTTGTACTGATATTGTTTCCTGATTGCTTATTTGTACCTTATGACTATCATTAAGTGCTGTACTTTATGATTCTTCATGAATGTATGTTGTCTTTTTATGTACTCTTGACAGTATCTGCATCAAAGACAAATTCCTTGTGTGTCCAATCACACTTGGCCAATAAACTATTCTTCTATTCTATTCTATTCTATTTCTCCTTAGTTCTAAGTTGCTTCTCTCCTTGATTACTTTCCACCCATTGCTTCTTGTTCTACACTCAGGTGCCTTGAAGAATAGCTTGACTTCCTCTTCTTTGTGGCAACCCCTGAGATATTGGAATACTGCTATCATGTCTCCCCTGGTCCTTCTTTTCATTAAACTAGACATGCCCAGTTCCTGCAATCGTTCTTCATATGTTTCAGCCTCCAGTCCCCTAATCCTCTTTGTTGCTCTTCTCTGCACTCTTTCTAGAGTCTCCACATCTTTTCTACATCGTGGCGACCAAAACTGGATGCACTTTATAAGGCTTTACCAAGGCCTTATAAAGTGGTATTAATAAAGTGATGTTTGTTGCTCATATAAATTTTGTTCTTTATCATCTACAACTGCTGCAAAACAGGGATTGGAAACCTTTCAGGCCAATTTTTAACTCCACATTTACCTTGGTTTGCATGCTGGAATAAGGACATTTTTAGGAACTCAAGTTTCATATTTTGATTATTTTCCATTATAATATTTTCCTCCCCCCCTTAATAAAGACAAATTATTTAGTGCACGTATATTTCCAGCTTCCTATTATCTTGGAAAAGAACCTTAGCTATTCGGATACGCTTTTAGTGAATGAGTCAGGTGCCGTGTAAATGTATTTATAGGAACGCGTAGTAAATCTAACATCTGTCTCTTTCGTACTGTATTCTTGTCTCCTAGGCTGCCTTTAAATATTAGAATTAGTTCAGTCCCACGCCCTAATCCAGAACCACTCCCAAAAAGTTTGGGTGGATAGAACTTCTTCAAAAGATGCCATATATTTTAATGTTATTTTTCTCTCTCCTTCTCTCCCATTAAATACACAGGTTATTTATGTGGTCTGCATTTAATCAATGTCATAAAAGAATAATCACATCTAAAGTCTGTTTTTTTCTCCTCTAGGCCCATAGTCATCTTTTAGCATACTTCCCAAGTCAATATGAACCTTGAGCAAAAATAATATTTTTTTTTCTTTCTTCTGAATGTTTAAATGTAAATTTGATACAGCTTTAAACAGGCCTGGCCCATCTCCCCTCCTTTTTTTCATGGGTTTCTGGAAACTGGTAAAAAGTTAAACGTTTCTGTTGGAAGAAATGTCCATCTGGGTTCAGTTCCAAGTAGGGAAAAAGACATTCATGGAAGTTGCTTCGAAAGACAGACGTTTTATTGATGATGGATAGGACCAGATGGTTTGAGGTCCTGGAAGAGATGCTGAGAATGCCCTGGTTTTATGCCCTCTCTGGGCTTTTGAATTTGACTTTGTATTCTGATTGGTTGTCAGACTCCCATGGGGCCATGCAGGGGCAACTCTATAGGCTGTCCTAAGTCCCAGGCTTGGTTGAGCCTTGCTGGATGATGATGCAATGAAAGGGCTTTGTGGGATTCTCATTATGGCTCTGCCCGAAGGAGGTGATCTTTGTTATGTAGAATAGACGGGCTCAGGCCTTAATGGCCCATTGACAAAGGCTGAGTTCTGCCTCCCAGTTAGAGGAAACATTCTCTCCTTTTAATATTTCATTTTTCTAGGAGAAGGGTGGATGCTAACTTCCTACATCTCATATCAGCAAGATACTCAAGAAATACATTTTGCTGTGGCTCCCCAGTCATGTTTGTGAGACAGGCAACTATATAAATTTGGTAAATAAACTATTTTACAGTAATGTGGATTTTTAGTGAACTTTTTTTTTAAAGGTACCACAGTTACTTTCTGCTAATGTTTGTTTCATCTTAGATGGTTGAAGCTTTTCTAAACTTTAGTCCTTGTTTTCTCTTATTTGTTTTTTGGAAATTCTTTTCGAAATTCAGGTCAATTCTTGCACTTTTTCCCTTTCTCCCTCTGCTAGAAGCATCCCGATGAAAAGCAAGCCATCACTTTTATTTAACTTTAAAACGGTCGAGTAAAAAAGATACTAATAATTTCCCAAATGCATTCATAACAATGGGAAAGCACCCATTTTCTTCAACGCAGAAAATAAAGCTGCACAAACAACCCTTTCAATCCATCCTCCCACGTTTCCCTCTTTACAAACTCGCCTAACTTTATCCCTCACCCAAATCGTGGGTTGTTTTTCCCCCTACGAATCTCAGTCAACCTGTAGTTCCAATTCCTGCGCTTTTAATTCCCACCGAGTTACGCGGGAGTTGCTCCTAAATAAAACAGGTGTTAAAAGATTACACCATACATCACGTAATCATTTAAAAAAAGCCGCCCATACAGGATCCTTAGCTTTGATTTTATATTATATTTTTTTCCCAATCTCCCGATGGGGCTTTGCAACCGCTGATCGAAACCCCAGCAATGCAACAGATCCTCCCTTTTTTTAACCCTCTCCGGCGATGCAAACCGGGGTGATGGTAGTGGAGGAAAGAAAGCTCTACCTGTTGCAATCCTGCCTGGGGATGCCTGCAGCCGGTTTTAAAGAGTCAGAGAGATCGACTTGCCCGCCACTTCCCGCACCCCATAAGATGAAAGGTGCACCCCGTTCGATTTTGCAATTATTATTATTTTTTGCAAAAATGAACAGGTGGAGTTAAAACGCGATCCAGTTTGATTTTGCAAAAAAAAAAATGCAACATGAACGGGCGCAGATAAAAGGTGATCTCGTTTGATTTTTGCAAAAAAAAATGAACAGGTGCAGATAAAAGCAAAAAAAGCTTGATTTTGCAAAAAAAAAAAAAAGCAAAATAATAAGGCGCCTACAGTTTCCTTAGCTGCCCCCCCCCCCCAAAAAGCGCACCCGGCTTTCGCCCAGCACAAGGCAACCCACCCGGCTTGCACGCTTCCAGCCCAACCCCACTCCTCCCTCCTTTCCCCCCCTCCTTTCTCTCCTCCCCCCCCCCCGCCTCTCTTCCCAATGGGTTCTGCAATTTCCTCGTGGCATTATGGGACGAAACAAGATGTAGGGCGAGAAGAGCGAGAGGAGAATGCTACGTCGCCGTGGGACGAGGCTTTGCGGCAACCAATCGGGGCGCGGCGTGGCTGAGCCACTGCAAGGGGTGGGACAGCTATTTCAGCGCTGGAGGTGGGAGGGGGGGGGAACGGGGCAGCTCGCCAGAGGAGGCTTGCTGGGGGAAAGGAGCGGAGGGCGTCGACGGTGCTGCTGCTGTGCTGAAAGCTCCCCCTTCCTCTCTCACCACTGCCGCCGCCGCCAGCGCGCTGTGCAAGCCGCGCTCCAGACGCCTTTGGCTCGGCTGGCCGGCCGCTGCGCTTGCTCCCCTTTTGACACCCCGGGCAGGAGAAGCCAGGAAGCTGCTTGTTTGTAGGGCTGGTGGAGAGAGGCGCTGGGGGCGGCGGGGCGCCTTGCAAAACCTTGCCGTTTGCAGGGAGGGGGACGCCGGCCAGGGGGCTGCCGTCGTTGACGCGGGTTTCCCAGAGGCGAAGCAACTGTTAAGGGTAAGCGGGGTGCGCGCAACAACTCGGGGTTGGGAGGGAGAGATTCCTTGGGCATCTTGCATGGCGTTTTCCTTTGCATCGCGAGTAACGTTGGTAAGACGCAAATCGGGTTGGGTTGTCGTCGGTCAGGGCGAGGGGGGGTTGGACTAGATGACCTTTAAGGTCACTCCCGACTCTTGTTAACCTGAGACGGTGGGAGGAATTTAACCCAGAGAGGTTCAAAGCGATGCCCCGAGCCAGAAGAAGCAGCGGCGAGGTTTTTTTTTTTTAACTGCGCTTTCCCTGCTTTGCGCGCGTTTTGTTTTGGTCCACGCCCCTCGCTTGCTTGCCTCCCCTCCCCAAAAGCCCCCCCAGTAACTCTTGGGGGCTGGTTGCTGGGAAATAGAGACCCCCCCACCCCGGCGCTGTCCCAGGGGGCAGCCGACACCCAGGCTCCCAAAGCTGCCGCTCCCATCCACTTGGGCTTACCTGGGGGATATATTTGTGGGGAGGTCGTTGCGCTTTGGGGTGTCTCTGCAGGGTTGGGGTAGTTAGACGCTCTGCTTTTGGGGGGGCGTGGGGGGGGGGAGAAGAAATCCCGCAAGTCTGCTACGCACGACCACCTACCCATCCGCCCCCCCAGCCTCAACTTTCCCGGCTCGAGGATGCTTGGACTCCACCTGTCATTTTAATCTGCCTCTAGTAGTCTTCATCTACCTGTCCATTGTGACCCACCTTGTCTGAAAGTCTGTGACTTTCTTAATGGATGTCATGGGGAAGACAGGTCCCGTTCTGACTTTCCTGACCCCCTCCCCCTTTTCCACTGCATGGTTTTTTTTTAAATGGATGGGTACCCCTGATCTGACTCCTGTCCATTCTGATCTGCATTCTCCAACCTTCCTGTGTCCTGTTAGAGAAATCTAAGCTTCCCCCCCTCTTTCTCCTTGTTTTTTAGAGAAATCTTAAGCTTCCCCCCCTCTTTCTCCTTGTTTTTTAGAGAAATCTTAGCTTCCCCCCTCTTCTTGTTTTTTGGGGTGGCAAACAGTTTAACTCAGGGGGGTGGGTTGAGAAAATCTACTAAAGGGGTTTCATAGACTGTCTTGATAGCCTGCCTTGCGTTTATGCTCTCAATGGGCAGCTATTTTTAAAAAGAGAGAGAATCCATAGAGACGGTCTCAGAAATTGCCTTGTCATGTGGGAAAAGGTGTAACATGACCTGAAATGCTGGTGTGTGTTTGTGGCTGGCTTGAGGGGATGGCAGGTTTTTGGTTTGCCGGCTTTTAACCTTGTTTCTCCTTTGCAATCCAATGCCTTTATCCCGTGGACACTTTGAGCCAGGAAGCCAAGCCAGCCCCTGGATTCTTCTAGAGTCTCAGTGGCTTTGAAATGGGAGGGGGTGGCTCTTCTTTTTTTGGCCAAGGTTTTTTTTTTTTTATCATCAGCCAGAACTGTCTTCTCCTAGCCTGCAGGTGGAGTTTCTCTTGGACTGGATCCAAAAAAAAGGGGGGGGACATTTGAACACTCAAATACACCCCCCCCAAAAAAAAGCTGCTAGTGAGGGAACTTCCTTTGTGCAGCCCCCATAAGGGTTTTCTTTAAAGGTGAGAAAAGCCCCCCCCCTTTAAAATGCCTGAAATGAGTGACTGCAATTTGCACCAGGATGCACGGATAATAATGCAATATACCTCTGCAAGTAACTTTTAGAGGGGCGTGGAATATTTTCCTAATAGGATGCATCATCTTTTAAATAGGGGTAATTAGGACTGTAATGGAGTCGTCTTCTCTAGGGTGCGGAAGGGGGATTCCCTCCCTGTTATTGGGGAGGGGGTTGCCTCCAGATCATCTTTTATCAAGAGCAGACGATCTGAGCTTCCCTCTCTTTTTGGTGGTGGTGGTGAGTTCGAAACTACACCCTGGGTCGTCTCTCTGCTTTCCTTTTGCACAGATGGCAGTGACTGCACACATTATTGTGCTGTGTCAGCCTTCTCCAATCTTGGGGCGCCTTCAGGTATTGGATGCTTCAGCTGCCTTTCAAGGTGGGGAGGTAGCTATACTGGGTGTGAATCCTGGGAATTGAAATCCACATTCTGTAAGCACATCCGCATGGAAGGTTTACCTGCTAAACCCCCACTGTGATGTGTGGCACTTTATCTAATTTGGGGGTCGTAATCTTGGAAGGAAGCGGATGAAAATGGCAAAAAAAATATTTTTTAAAAATTTCTCTCCTGGTCCAGTTTTAGATCACAAATGAGCTTAGATTGGTAACTTTTTTTTAAAAAAAAGTTTTTTATTTTTTATTCTTATACATCTCATTTCGTGAATGGTTTGGGTCCTGGGTTTCATACATTTAAGTACATCTAATTCTTAATAATTACAATTCATTTTCATTTTTGATTCTGCTAACACATAATTCCTACTGTCATCTTTCTAAACCTTCTCATAATTCTACCATACTTCATATCCACTTAATATCAATTTTTACTATTTCCCCCTTCATATTTCTACCTCTATTTTAGCCCTCTTTCCCCCCCCCTTCCCTTATTAATCAAAGACACGATCTTTCCTTTTTTCAATATTTCAATCATGCTCTTCTTAGATGGATAACTTGATCTGGCTTTAAAGTCATAGAAGCGAATGCTGGTGGACCGATTTTTAAGTTGGTATCTCAGAAGAGAGAACTGCTTGTCCGATGTGGTTTTGAGCTGGAATATCCCAACATAATGCTTACTTTCCCCCAAAGAGTAACAGCTGAAGTTTGGAGGTAGAATGTAGACTAGACTAGAATTCGTTATTGGCCAAGTGTGATTGGACACACAAGGAATTTGTCTTTGGTGCATATGCTCTCAGTGTACATAAAGAAAAATAAAATAGAATGCATTCATCAAGAATCATAAGATACAACACTTAGTGATACCCATAGGTTACTAATAAGAAATCAAATCATACTAGGAAACAAATAAAACAATATAAAATTTAAAGATACAAGCAACATGGTTATAGTCATGTAGGAAGAGATAAGTACTAGGAAGGAAGAGAAGAATAGTAATATTATTGGATGTTGTAATGTATGTATGTTGGAATGCACCAGGTGATGGATAATTACTCCCCATTTATAACTGGTAAACTCCCGGGAGAACACCTGCTACCTTCAGATATTCTTGCTGAACCAGCCAGTGAGAGTCTGAGGATTACAGGTACTCCTCAACTTACAACCACAATTGGGACCAAAATTTCGGTTGCTATGTGAGATGATAGTTAAGTGAGTCACGATGTATATATTTTTTTTTACTTGTCACAGTTTTTAAAGGAACCTTCAGTTAAGTCAATCATGCAGTTGACAAGGGAAGCCGTTTCCCTCATTGACTTGACTTGTTGGAAGCTGGCTAGGAAGGTACGTAGGTCTCAAATTGTGATCCCGAGGTGCTGCAATCATTGTAAATACATGCTGGTTGCAGAGCACCTGTCCGGGGTGCTGAGATGGTCGTAACTGTGAGGACTGGCTAGAAGTTAATTTCAGCGCTGTTGCAACTTCAGCTGCTAAACAAATGGTTGTAAATCCAGGACGGGCTATATTATTGAAATACTGTAGTATATTGGGAATTTTCCATTATATGGTTACGGGTGCTCATTTCTGGAGTGCTTTTATTTACTGTTAGTAAACCTTCCCTGTGAGAAGGCCTCCCTTGAGCGTACTGGGGAAAATAGCTGAAAAATGAGGCCAAATAACATGTACAGAAAAAATAGCTTAAAAAACAACAACATCATAAAAATGCCAGTCAGTGGAAGGCTTGCAGTGAATGTAGCATCTCTTGATGCTTGCATGCAATTAGCTTATTTTATGTTGTGCAAATGCAAAAAAATTCAACCTTGAAATCAAGTCATAATCAACATTTTGGAGCAATAGAACCTTGGCGTGGCTATTAATGTGATGGGCCCTCTCCCTCTTCTTAGATAGCTCTATTTTCGTGGCTTCAGATCCTTTTTGGAGTCCCTGCCAAAATGTGAAATTTGCTTAGAATTTGCTAAGGGCCTCTCATTCCCAGCATGCCGGCTTCCCGTGCCGGACAGAAAGAACTGGATATCCAGCCTTGGAGTGGGGTAATGGTAAAAACATTGAAATGGGCCGTCCCTGGATAGTTCCAGAGTGCCAAGTGACTTTGTAATGGGATTAAAAGGCTAGTGAGATTTGCTTTCAAGGGACAGCGCACTCTGCGTTACACAGAACGGCGAAGTGCTAGTGTGTGCTCCCATTAGAAAATGCTGCCACTCTTTAATTGACAGTTCATTTTGCACATTTGTAGTTTTAACTAGGAAAATTGCAGGCCAGAACATGGATCCTCTTAACCAGTTAAATTCTGTTCTTAACAGAAAAAATATATATTTAGGGCTGAGTAACTCAGCACTTAATTTCCCTGCCAAGAAATTAAAAGACGCTCCTGGAGAGGAAAGCTGTGGCAAATCCAGACAACATATGAAAAAGCAGAGACATCATCCTGCCAAAAAATCAGTGTCTAGTCTATGGTTTTCCCAGTTGCAATGAATGGCTGTGAAAATTGGACCGTAAGAAAGGCTGAGCACCAAAGTATGGAGGCCTTTGAACTATGGTGCTGGGGAAAGACTCCTGCGAGTCCCTTGGACTGCAAGGCCATCCAACCGGTCAGTCCTAGAGGAGATCAATCCTGACTACTCTTTAGAAGGCCAGATCCTGAAGAGGAAACTCAAAGGCCTTGGCCACCTAAGTATTTGGAGAAGAACCTAATGCTGGGAAAGATTGAGGGCAAAAGAAGAATGGGAAGGCAGAAGCAGTAGGAGGGAGCTTAAATGGACTCCAGAGGATGGTAGAGGACAGGAAGGCCTGGAGGAACATTGTTCATGGGGTCGAGATGGGTCGGACACGACTTCACAACCAACAGCAACTCTGCACTAAGCCATAATTGGCAATCCAGTGGGGATTTTTTTTTGCAGCCAGGAACTGTCTTTTCCCTTGTTTACTACTAGGGAGTTGCAGATATTTTTAGCTGCTTTGCAAATTAGCATGGGGCTTTTAAATAAAAATAAGGTGGTTCTATGAAACCTTTACTCAATTGTACTATTGATCATGAAAGGGAGATAAGACATGCTTTATTAATGAACTGCTGCCAAAATTCAGCAGCTGATCTTCAGGGACTGCAAAAAGGACATTGCATCTTTTTGCTTTGTCCGCTGCTGACCCAAACTGGTACCATCCATAATGGCCGTGTTAAGATCTCATGCCATGGCAGAACCAAACCACGTACCTAGAGGACAGATAACTGGCAATTTTATCTTCCTATTATTGGAGAATTAAAGGTGATAACACAGAAAGTTGAATTTGGGTACAAGGGCAGAATATTTTTTGGAGGCACCCTAGTCTCATTTCCTTCCTTTTAAAGGCCACTCAAATTGTGCCACTGAAATGAGGCAAACGGGGGCTGAACTGTGATATGGACTTATCTCCCACTCCCCTTTTGATTTTTGAGTGGAATTTCAACCACACTGCTGAAAATAGACTTACATTATTTTTATCCTGCCTTTTATTGTTTTGATAAACTACTCAAGGTAGCAAACATGTTTAGTACTCCTATTTTCCCCACAACAACCACCCTCTTGAGGTGGGCAGGGCTGAGAATGACTAGCCCAAAGTCACCCGGTCAGCTTTCATGCCTAAAGTGGGACTAGAATTCACTGTCTCCTGGTGATTGGCTCAAAGTCACCCAGCAGACTTTCATGCCCAAGGTGAAACTCAAAACTCAAAAGCTGTTTTCTATCCTGGTGACTTAACAGTTAAACCCCAAGATAAAATTGACCGTATATTTAACTGTGGCACTTAAGTAGTATGGTCTCGGGATGCAAGAAAAATTGTTTAGTGTATAAAGACAGCTGTTGTATCTTAATACTATAAAATGGTCTTTGTATAGACAGGTCCTGTGGCATCTTCTCTAGAAGTGCTATTCTCCAGCTGTGATGGGACAATAGATCCCACACATCTGGAAGAGACGAGTAATAATCTACATGAGCGGGTGTCGGAATTTGTGGCATTTTTAATACTTTAAAGTATTTTTTATTTGGTTAGAAAACTAGGATGTTACTTCTGTGGCTTTTGCTTTACTTGCTCATTGAATATGTGGTTTAGAGCATGCTTAAATGGTCTAAGAGGGCACGGCTTTCACTAAGAATTCTGGGAACTGTAGTTTGGTGGAGTTGCTTGCCACCACTCAATACAAATTCATAACTACTACTTCTGTAGAGCAGGGGTGGGCAATTAATTTTTCCAAGGGGCCACATGGGAAACTGGGTCTGTTGCAGAGGGCCAACCCTGATGCATGCAGCCCTGCCCGCTACCACTGCTGCCCCAAACCCCCCCCCCCATGCTTTAATGCTCCCTCACGGCCATGTCTGCTGATACCTTGTTGTCAATGCTGCAGGCCAGATATGGCCCACATGACATAAAATACTTAGATCCTGGCCTAGAGGACACAGGGTGTGCCAGAACTGGCAGAGAATATTGATATCATGTGGACCAGTAATTTATTTACAAATCTTTTGCTTAACTTCTGCTTCCCTTTTAAGGGGAAGCAGATTAAGATTGCAGGAACTGGGTATTCCTAATTTAATGGGGAAAAAATGACTAGGGGAGACATAATAGCAGACTTCCAATATCTCAGGGGTTGCCACAAAGAAGAGGGAGTCAAACTATTCTCCAAGGCATCAGAAGGCAGAACAAGAAGCAACGGGTGGAACCTAATCAAAGAGAGAAACAACTTAGAACTGAGGAGAAATTTCCTGACAGTTAGAACAATTAATCAGTGGAACAACTTTCCCCCAGAAGTTGTGAATACGCCAACACTGGAAGTTTTTAAGAAGATGTTGGATAGCCATTTGTCTGGAATGGTATAGGGTTTCCTGCCTAAACAGGGGGTTGGGCTAGAAGACCTCCAAGGTCCCTTCCAACTCTATTGTTCTAATTCTAATTTTAAAAAGTCATTTCAGTAGGCAATAGCTATGCAACTTAGTGACATAAGCCTTTGGAACTCTAGTTTTTTATATATCCTGCCTTTAATTCACGGCTCAGGACTTCCTACATAGTGTTCCCCCACTCCTGTTTCTCCATATTCACTAGGGAATAAGCATAGCCATTATGCTGTTTCAACATTATCTTAGTAAAGATATCTCAATCTGGTGTTAAGGCATCATTCACATCCAGCAAAGTCTTTCAAGGGAGGATTTATAGTCACAGACCTTATCTGGCTGGGAGAGCTAACAGGCCGATATCTGCAAAACTTAGCAAGGTGTCTTGGAGAGTCACGAACCAATTAAGTGAATGAATTATGTCCTGCAAACTCCACTCCCCCTTCGCTTCTCTTTTATTTTCTCTGGGAGGGGTCATTCATCGTCCACCTGTGGCCTTACTCCCAAGTCAACCCCTGTTCCTTAGCTATTCTCTTCATCTGGCAACTCTGCGCATGCGCACACTGGGAACAGGCTCCAGCTCTTTGTCTGCCTCAGTGATGTCTGACTCCGAAGGCAGCCGATAACTGGCATATGGCTCTGGCCCCCTCCCTGCTTCCTACACAGAGCCCTCATCAGAGTCTTCCCCAGACTCCAGGACTGCCCATCTTTCTCCCCAACCTTCTCACTGTCCTAATCTGCCACAATAGTCACATACACAGCCCAATCAAAGAGGAGTTGTGGTGGGAAAAACAGGAGGAAAATGTGTTGGATGTGTTCACCACTTTTGAGTTATTTATACAAGTAATAAAGGCAGGAAATGAATGAACAAACAAACAAATAAATGGAATTGCATGAGTGGAGGCAATCTGTTTAAAAGATGTGAACATAAAAGGAAAAAGTTGGAGTAGACAGGGCTTCTGGATTCTGAACTACATATTTTTCAGAGTATAAGACGCACCAAGGTTTTGAAGAGGCAATTTTTTTAAAAAAGTAGGTAGGTAGATAGAGGGATAGAGAGGGAGAGAAAGAGAGAAATACAGTAGGTAGGTAGGGAGATGGAGAGAGTAGTTAGGTAAGTAGGTAGGTAGAGGGATAGAGAGAGAAATACAGTAGATAGGTAGGGAGAGAGAGAGAGTAGGTAGGTTGGTAGGTAGAGGGATAGATAAATAGAGAGAGAGGGAGAGAAATACAGTAGATAGAGGGAGAGAGGGTAGGTAGGTAGATGTTTCCAGGTGTATTTATCCATGTGCTGGAGAAGGAAGTCGCTGACAATCTGCAGCACCTAAGACTTTATTTATGCTGGCACAGCACTTGATCAATGTAATTCTCATTAATCAAGTTAAAGAGCTTTCCAAAAGGAAAAAAAAAGTTTTTCCACTCTGCAAACCTCTCAAAAACAGCCTGTTTTGTTTTTTTTAAAGGCATGAATAGCCTTGTGGGGAGGTGGGTTGCAGAGTGCTCCTGGCAGGGTGTGTGTGTGTGTGTGGCAAAAATGAGCAAAAAAGGCCCTTTTTTTGCAAAAACAGGCCCGTTTTTAGTAAAAAAAAAATTGCATGCATAGCCTTGTGGAGGCTTATAAAGGGGAGTTGGGGGGGCAAAAAACAGCCGGGGTTTTTTTTGCTCATTTCTGCCCTCCCCAGCCCCAGGACCTCTCTAAAAGCCTCCTAAAGGCTATGCATGGCCATTTTGGTGAAGGGGCGGGGCTTCGGGTGGCAAAAAATGCTGAATTCAGTATATAAGACGCACCCAGATTTTCAGCCTCTTTTTTTTTTTTGAGGAAAAAAGGTGCGTCTTATACTCCGAAAAATACGGTAGATACAAATTTAGATGAAAGGGTTGATAGGGAAACAGTCACCATCTTAAAAGTGTTTACAAACTAGAAAGGGGCAAAAAAATGATTCTTAAACGTACACCTCTCTAAAGAGGCCTCAGCTTTGTAGAAAATTGGGTTCAGTTGTGCGGAACAAAGTTTTGTGGTTCAGTTCATAAGCTGCATTTATCAGAAGACGATAAATAATTCTTTAGAGATCACAGTGGCTGGCTTTGGATAGCATTCTAAAACCATGTTAAATCATGGTTAGGGATAAGGGTCCGGGGTCTTGCCATCCCTTGGAGGGTGGTTCACTAGCATTCTAGTGTTTAGGTGCAATAATATATTTGCTACTTTATGGTAAATGTTATTTTACAGAGCATACACAATTCTAGGATAAATTGAGATTTGCTAGTCTTGCCTGTCTGGGTTTTGAGGGTTTAAGATTGAGGTGTATTTGTGCTTATGCGTAATGCTTGACTGAAGTTATGTGTAATGCTTGACTGAATCAGTTAGCTGATTCTCCCACTTATGACTGCTGTACCATCCCTGTGGTCATGTGATAAAAACTCTGGTCACTGTCTATTTATGATGGGTGCATCAGTCCAGGTCATATACAACCTTCCCAGCTGACATCGGACAAGCAAAGTCAATGGAGGAAGCTGGAATTGCTTAAATTATTTGCATGATTAACTGAACAACCAATAAAGAGAATATTTGTAGCTCAAGGTTTGAGGTCCTTGAAACTCTCTGAGCTTGGTTGTTTTCTTGCATTACCCAAACGGATTATGTTACCTAGTTGGGTAGTGAAACGTCTGCAAGAAAACAGCCAAGCTTAGAGAGCATCAAGGAGCCCTCACTTAACAACTGCAGTGATTCTTTTTTAACAACTGCCTTGTTTAGCAATGGAAATTCTAACCCTAATTATGTGGAGGACTAGCTATAATTACTAATATATGACTGGAGTTGAGGAAAAAAAATTGGGCTTAACTAGTGCTTATAGGTCAACTTGAACACAGAATAAGAGATAGATTAGATAGATAGATAGATAGATAGATAGATAGATAGATAGATAGATAGATAGATAGATAGATAGATAGATAGATAGATGATGGATAGATAGAAGATAGGAAGGAAAAGAAAGAAAGAGAAAGGAAGAGAAATATGAATGGTTTGACAGTGGTGAGGGGATTACTTGTTTAGCAGAGTGATGGCATTGGGGGGGGGAATTGTTCTTGTGTCTTGTTCTGGTGTGCAGTGCCCTATAACGTCGTTTTGAGGCTAGGAGTTGAAACAATATATGTCCAGGATGTGATATTTTCACGGCCCTTGTTGACTCATGCAGAATACAGATCCTCAACTGAAGGCAGGTTGGCAGTAGTAGTTGTTTTTTCTGCAAGATCCTTGGAGGTCATCTAGTCCAACCCCCTGATCAAGCAGGAGATCCTATACTAGTTTGGAGAATTGTTAGTCTTTGCATATCACAACCTGACTTGCTTCAGATATTAATAGCTCTGGCTGAGAGATAGAATTGATAAAAGGGAGGCATAATCTATGTACCCTGTGTGTCTCCAGGCAGTGCAGCAAACTTTTTTTTTTATTTATATGCAACATTTCCTGGCCTTTCTTCTAACATGAGAGCACCATAATTACTTGCAAGGGAAGTTAAAGCCAACATGTGTCACGATGTAAATGGACACAACTTGCATCAGATGTCCCTTGGGTTAACATTTGCATAGAGATGTTATGGTGCATGTATTATTTGATGTTGCTTATTTCAGATACTTACATAAAAAGCATAGGTGGCTCAGTAGCTAAGATGCTGAGCTTGTCCATCAGAAAGGACGGCGGTTTGGTGGTTCGAATCCCTAGCTCCACGTAACCGAGTGAGCTCCTGTTACTTGTCCCAGCTTCTGCTTCTGGCAGTTCTAAAGCACGTAAAAAATGCAAGTAGAAAAAATAGGAACCATCTTTGGTGGGAAGGTAACAGTGTTCCATGTGCCTTCGGCGTTGAGTCCTGCCGGCCTCATGACCATGGAGATGTCTTCGGACAGTGCTGGCTCTTTGGCTTTGAAACACAGATGAGCACTGCCCCCTAGAGTAAGGAACAACTAGCACATATTTTTATTTTATTTATTTCATCAAGCATGTATTAGATTATATATCTAGATAGATAGATTATACATTATATATGACACTATGTATATATATATACACACACATACATACACACACACGTGTGTGTGTGTGTGTGTTTGTGCTGATAAATAAATAAAGGGAGACTAGTATAGATCTATTTCAAGCTATTTAGCTCTCATCAGCTAGCCATACCCTTACTGGGATGGCTAGCTGATGAGAGATAAATAGCTTGAAATAGATCTATACTAGTCTCCCTTTATTTATTTATCAGCACAAATATAACACAAAATGTGTAACAAAGGCAACAGTAAAAATATTGGGTTTCTGTCATGATGGACTCTTGTGACGAGCCGATTGACATATAATGGAAGCTGTTAGCTTCCTCCCATGATTGGGGCTTACCAGGGGTTGTGACACTAAATGTGTGTGTGTGTGTGTGTATGTGTGTGTGTGTATATATATATATATATATTTAAAGTCATACTTTAAGTATACTTAAAGTTGAAATAGATCTATACTAGTCTCCCTTTATTTATTTATCAGCATAAATATAACATACATATATATATATATATATATATATATATATATATATATATATATATATATATATACATATACACATACACATACACACACACACACACACACACACACACACACACACACACACACACACACACACACATATATATATATATATATATATATATATATATATATATATATATATTATATAACTATAAACATGATTTTGAATACATGAAATGGGTACGAATAAAAAGGAACATTTGGACAGGGACGTTAGGCATGTTGGTGCGCTTATGCATGCCCCTTAACAGACCTCTTAGGAATGGAGTGAGGTCAACAGTAGAAGTCTAAGGTTAAAGTTTTGGGGGCTTGGGGAAGAAACCCCAGAGTCGGGTTGTGCATTCCAGGCGTTGACCACTCTGTTGCTGAAGTCGTATTTTCTGCAATCGAGTTTGGAGCGGTTTACCTTGAGTTTGTATCTATTGTGTGCTCATGTATTGTTGTGATTGAAGCTGATATATATGCAAGGGGAATTTTTACCTTTACATAAAAAGCATTGCATGGATTTTAGGCTGAGAAGTATTTGCTTGGTTTTCCTGATAATATTTTTGTATTCTTTGAATCTCTTGGTCTTCCTGCAAACCATTTGATAGGTCCCAAAAGGCTAGCCAAGGTGTCAAATTGGAGATTTCTCTCTGCGATAGAATTTTAGTTTGTTTCAACCATTATTCCTTGAATAAGGCATAGTGCTGAGTTGGCACATTGGATGAAGCCTCTAGATTTACAACCACAGTGAATCAGTTTATATACATGCTAAGCCAAAACCATGCTACTGATTAATGTAATGAGAATCCCCCCTCACTTGAATTATCAATAAATTAGTATTAATCAGTATGAATTAATTGTGGTTGGTTCATCCATAATGAACTTGCTCACACATCATGGCATAATGCAATTAGGTTTTAATATGGTAGATATGAACAATGTCACCAGTCAGGTGAGTTCACAGAACTGCTAAATACACATAACAGGTGAGAATTTCAACAGGACTCAAGACAGTTAATCTAAAGTACAGGTAGTCTTCAGTTTACAACCGGAATGGGGACTAGGAATTTCTTCATTAAGCATGGACATTAGGTGAATAATCATTGAGGCCACACCCTTTTCTGCAAACTTTTTTTGCCGTGTCTATGGAGATTCCCAGTCATCCAGGATATGTCCCAAAGGTATTTTTTTCAAGAGGCAACTGAACTTTCTGGTTTTTCTTTGAAGACATTTCACTTCTCATCCAAGAAGCTCTGACTGGGTGGTTGAGAATGGAAGGATTTGTGCTCCTTGCAAGACAGCTGGCTATTTGGTTGAACAAACCTATTATAAGATTTAGCAGTCCATCTGCATTTAGACAAAGGCCACATTTTGGACAGAGGAAAAAACCCTGCTGGTTTAAAACTGGTTTGAAAGAGGGGTCAAAGAGGCCATCTATGTCAACAAGAGGGGTAGAGATATGACACCATCTATCTCCTGCCTACAAACACAGTCCTTTCAGCAGTTCCAAGAAGACTCCTCACCCATTTGCACCACTCAGGTGACCCTGAAGATACAGGTAAACCTCCAGGTGGTCTTAATGTCTCACTAAAAGAATGCAAATGACCAGCTGTCTGCAAGGAGTGTGAATCCTTCCATTCCCCACCTTTTGGGAGGGTTGCTGTACTCATTACCACAGTCATTGAGACACTGCGATTATGACTTGTGACTTTCCTTGCTCATTTTCCCATTGACATCGTCTGAAGCAGGCTGGGAAGACCACACATTGTAAATCACATGACAGCAAGATGCTGCAACCATTGTGCCAATTTTGGTACAACATAAGGACCACTTGCTAGTCACATTGTTCAGCACCCACCGTGACTCACCCAGTTGCTAAGCGAATGGTTGTTGAGGACTACCTCCAGGGTGCATTCTTTGTGGATTAGTGATTTCTCGAATTTGTGTAGTTGCCCCTGTGCACTTGTGAGAAATAGCTCCTGTGTTTAATTGGGGGGAGGGGGGTGTTGAATTTCCCAGTAACATCAAAGAATAATGGATATTCTTTCATAGATATGGAATTTCCTGCTTCCTCTGTAGACTGACCTGTAGTTAATGAACTGTGTAATTTCCTGCTTCCGTTGTAGAATGGCCTGTAGTTATCCATCCTCTCCTTCAACAGATAATAAAAGCAAGGCTGTAGGTTCTGGGTGGCTTTCTTGGAATTACATCTGAGATGAATATTACACTGAGTTGGGCTCCCTCTCCTGTATCCTCCCACAGGTCCATCATGTCTGACAGAAAGGCTGTGATCAAAAATGCTGACATGTCTGAGGACATGCAGCAGGATGCTGTGGATTGTGCTACGCAGGCCATGGAGAAGTACAATATAGAGAAGGATATTGCAGCATACATCAAGAAGGTATGTTTCTGTCTGCGAAGGGTGATGGGATGGGGGGTTGTATAAGCCTTGCACGTAGTCCTTGACTTGTGACCCTAATAGGTCAATCCTTATGCCTTTTGATAGCAATTGCTATCTGACTTACTTTATGACTGTCACAACTTACAAACATTAGCCACGGTGGTGCAGTGGTTCGAGTGCAGTACTGCAGGCGACTTCTGCTGACTGCAATTTGGCAGTTCAAATCTATACTGCTTTACAGCCTTCTAAGCGGTTTACAGAGTCAGCCTCTTGCCCCAAACGATCTGAGTCCTCATTTTACCCACCTCGGAAGGATGGAAGGCTTAGTTAACCTTGAGCCAGTCGGGATCAAACTCATAGCAGTGGGCAGAGTTAGATTGCAATAGCAATAGGACTTATATACCGCTTCACAGTGTTTTTATAGCCCTCTCTAAGCAGTTTTTACAGAGTCAGCCTTTTGCCCCTAACAATCTGGGTCCTCATTTTACCCACCTCGGAAAGGATGGGAGGCTTGAGCTTGGTGAGATTTGAACTGCCAAATTGCAGCCAGCAGAAGTCGCCTGCAGTACTGCACTCTAACCACTGCACCACCGTGGCTAATGTTTGTAAGTTGTGACAGTCATAAAGTGAGTCGTCACATGACTGAGCCAATTTCACAGTTCGCTTGTGTTAAGTGAATCACTTTGGTCATGAAACAAATTCATTGTTTGCAATGGGGCAATTTTGCTGAAAATAGGAAGTAAATTTCGCATGTCAGTGAAAACATCCAGGCCAAAGGTATCTTAAAAGGTTGAATTCATGGCATCGGAACCAAAATGTATTAATCTCGAGACCTTTTATTGCTCAGCCAAATAACTTCATCAGCCAAAATTTAAAAAGATTAGGCAGCGTCTCGTTGGAATGTACCAACTCTTGCTGCAACAGCTTCAGGGGTTTCTCCCCAAAGTTTATTTCAGTAGGTCAATGTGAAGAAAATGTCGGTTTTCTGCAGAAAATAATTCTGGTCACATGACCATGGGATGGTGCAAATAGCCGTAAATGTTGGCTAGTTGCCAAGTACCAGAAATGCAGGCACATCACTGAAGGGGAGCAACATTGGAAGGTCGAATCTGGGTTGTAAGTAGCTTTTGGGAAGATATATTGTAATTTCAAACAGTCACCAAGTGACTGGTTGTAAGTCAAAGGCTACCTTTCCTGGCTTATCTGACCCAATGCCAGCTAGATATTTCTGGAAAAACCTCAAGCGAATTTTAAAAGCAGTTACAAGCTTTTCCGTAACTGATGCATTTGATTTAGAAGATTCTGCCCGATTATTGTAGAAGGGAAGTTTGCCCATCACAGCCTGGTTTCCTTAAGCAAGGAATCCTAGTCAACCAGCATTTCTGGCTGGGGAATTCTGGGAGTTGAAATCCACGCATCTCAATAGTTGCGTTTGAAAAAAACAGTCGTAAACCATGATTAGTGTCTCAATACAAAATAATGAAACCAACACTGAAAAAACATTCAGTTTTGCATCCTGCATTCAAAACTGCATTCAGTTTTGGTCGCCACGATGTAGAAAAGATGTGGAGAGTCGAGAACAGTGATAGTCAACCGGATCCCTACCGCCCACTAGTGGGCGTTCCAGCTTTCATGGTGGGCGGTAGGGGTTTTGTCCGATACTGAAGCACTTTCCTTTTTTTTAAATTTAATTGACTTTTTAAAAAAAATCATAGCATTATTTAAAAAATTTCATTAGGTTTTCATAAAATCACCATTACTGTGGAACCGGTGGGCGGTTAGAAAATTTTACTACTAACAGAGATACAAAAGTGAGTGGTAGGTATAAAAAGGTTGACTGCCCCTACTCTAGGAGTGGAGAGAAGAGCAAGAAAGAGGATTAGGGGACTGGAGGCTAAAACATATGAAGAACGGTTGCAGGAACTGGGTATGTCTAGTTTAATGAAAATAAGGACTAGGGGAGACATGATGGTAGATGGTAGCAAGAGAATTCCTAGAAGCCTGACACTTAGACAAATTGGCCATCGACAGGCACATAGAAATAAACAATATCTACATGAATTCTACATGACTCTAGAAAGAGTGCAGAGAAGAGCAACAAAGATGATTAGGGGACTGGAAGCTAAAACATATGAAGAACGGCTGCAGGAACTGGGTATGTCTAGTTTAATGAAAAGAAGGACTAGGGGAGACAGGATAGCAGTCTTCCAATATCTCAGGGGTTGCCACAAAGAAGAGGGAGTCAAGCTATTCTCCAAAGCACCTTGAGAGTAGGACAAGAAGCAATGGGTGGAAACTAATGAAGGAGAGAAGCAACTTAGAACTGAGGAGAAATTTCCTGACAGTGAGAACAATTAATCAGTGGAACAGAAATTGCCTCCAGAAGTTGTGACTGCCCCAACACTGGAAGTCTTTAAGAAGATGTTGGATAGCCATTTGTCTGAAACTGTATAGGGTTTCCTGCCTAAGCAGGGGGTTGGACTAGAAGACCTTCCAACTCTGCTATTGTATTGTATTGTATTGTATTGTATTGTATTGTATTGTATTGTATTGTAAACCCTATTGCAATTTTGGGTAATGACTATACTAAAAGAAGGCAGTATAATTGGCTTGTCTGAATTCTGTGCGCACTATTGATTGCAGGGTGTCAAATAAATGTTTCTCTTGGTCTGTCACCCAGGGACAGAACCTACATGTTTTGTCTGAGTAACTCTCTCTGAATTGGAAGGCTTAATATTTTGTGTTCCTTTTTTTAAAAAAAAATTCAAACCTGTTAGACAAAATAAATATTAAGTGGGGATTTTTTTTTTAATGTGATACTTTCTACTGGGGCCAGATCCAAAGTGATTTGCAAGAGTTTGTTAACAATAAAAACTTTTTGGAAGAGTGAGTGCACTAATGGATTGGGGAATTTAAAGAGTAAATTAGATTAGGTGCAGTTAGCTCAGATGCCTTTCTCCGAAGATTCAGAATCTAAGGGTGATTTAAGTAGATTTAATTTAATTTAATTATAATGAATAATTTGTTAATTTTATAAACTAATAAATTGTATAAATTAAAATTATAAACTAAGTCACTTAAGAGGTTTCAGGATGTGAGGGGGAAAAAAACCTGACGATGCAAATGTGGAAAAGCCAGATATTAGTAAATACAGGCGATCCTTAAGACCAGTGGTGGGATTCAGCCAGTTCACACCACTTAGGGCAGTGTTTCTCAACCTTGTCAACTTGAAGATGTCTGGACTTCAACTCCCAGAATTCCCTAGCCAGCGACCACTTAGGGCAGTGTTTCTCAACCTTGTCAACTTGAAGATGTCTGGACTTCAACTCCCAGAATTCCCCAGCGAGGCTGGGGAATTCTGGGAGTTGAAGTCCAGACATCTTCAAGTTGACAAGGTTGAGAAACACTGACTTAGGGAGAACCGGTTGTTAACTTTCCGAGCTGTTTGGTGAATTGGTTGTTGGAAGAAATCATTAGGGCAGAGAACCCTGTTAAATTATTTGAATCCCATCACTGCTTAAGACCATTCATTTAAGCACCATTTACAAGTTACAGTGGCACTGAAAAAAGGAACATACGACCCTATCCTTGCACTTAACAACCATCGCAGCATCCCCACAGTCGCACGATCAAAATTAGAGTGCTTGGCAACCAGCATATATTTATGATAGTTGCACACAGAGCTGAGTCACTGTGCTTAAGGTACATTGAACCAAACATCACCACCCGTGGGATCCATGTGCTTTCTTTCTTGCCACAAGGCACGGCAAGAAATAATGGATAGAAACCATTCAAGGAGAGAAGCACCCTTAGAACTAAGGAGAAATTTGCCTCGTAATGAGAACAATTATTGCTACTTTTTTTAATTGAAGCTTTTTATTTATTTTTTCATTTTCATGTCACATAATCACATGTATACTCTTACATAGCCAACATCATATTGTATTATTAAATGTTCACATCAATTCATCTTACCAACAACTCCCAAAAATCAATTATTGGCCCTTCTGCTCTCCATATACCCTATTTGTACTTTATCACTTTCTTCTCCCTCTCTCCTCCCCCTCTCTCCCTCCTTTCTTCCCCTCTGTCATCCTTCCCTTCTCAACCTCCCCTTCCTCTCTCCTTCTCCTCCCTCCCCTTACCACTCCTCATTTTCTCCTCCTCTTCTCCCCCCCCCTTGCCCTCTCTCCTTTCCCTCTCTTCTTCCCTTACCTTTCTCATCTACTTCTCACTCTTCATCTCATTTACTTGGTGTAGTTCAGCTTCTGAGCGAGCTCCCTTTTATGTTGATGGTATTTATAATTCCTTTTCAATATACATATTTAATTTTTCTCCTCCTTTTTAGTAAAGGATGTAACAGAAAAGTATACGTATATAGTCATTGTGCTTTTAACACCCCCCCTCCCCCACCTAATTTTGGTCGAGATGTAGACCTGGTTACAATTCCCAGCTATTCTCATCATTATCTTTATATAATTATACATCCCTCCGTGCCCCCAATTTGTGATTCTGTCTTTTTATCACAATAGTTTCCCATAGTGAGAACAATTATTCAGTGAAATGGCTTGATTCCAGAAGTTGTGGGTGGCTCTTATCACTGGAGCCTTTTAAGAAAGCGGCCCCCAACCTTTTGGACACCAAGAACCGATTCCGTGAAGAGTGTTTTTTCCATGTACTGGAGGGGGGGCATGGTTTCCTGATGCTGCCTGCTTCCCGCAGATGGGACTGCACTTGTTTGCGCGGCCTGGTTTCTAGCATGCCATGGCCCGATACCAATCCATGGACCAGGGGTTGGGGACAGTGGTGGGTTTCCAAAATTGTTCGAACCTACTCTGTGGGTGTGGCCTCCTTTGTGGGAGTGGCTTGCTACCCATGTGACCGGATGGGAGTGGCTTGTCACCCATGTGACCGGATATGAAATTAATTATTAGTACTTAGGTCGGTCCAAGTAGCTATTCAGAAACTCTGGCATTGAAGCATGCAAGTCTTAAAGCTGTCAAGTTACAAGATCCTTGCACCCCTAACCCTTTAGAAAAAAAAACTAGGGGGTCTTCAAACCTGACAGCTTTAAGACTTATGGACTTCAACTCCCAGAATTCCTCCTCCAGTCACGTTGGCTCAGGAACTCTGGCATTGAAGCATGCAAGTCTTAAAGCTGTCAAGTTACAAGACCCTTGCACCCCTAACCCTTTAGCAGTGGTGGGTTTCAAAATTTTTTGGAACCTCTTCTGTAGGTGTGGCCTGCTTTCCGGGTCCACTGGTGGAACCTCTTCTAACCAGTCCGGTAGGTTTGATGAACCGGTTCTACCGAATAGGTGCGAACTGGTAGGAACCCACCTCTAGATCGCACAGGGTCGGCCTCCTCCGGGTTCCGTCTACCAGCCAATGCCATCTGGCTACGACCCGGGGGAGGGCCTTCTCTGTTGCAGCTCCGGCCCTTTGGAACGAACTCCCCGCAGAGATTCGGACCCTCACCTCTCTCCAGGCCTTCCGAAAAGCCGTTAAAACCTGGCTGTGTCGGCAGGCCTGGGGTTGATGAGCTCCCCTCCCCTCTCGACAGGTGTGGTTGTTGGCTATCTTAAATGCTTGTCTTGTATTTGTGTGTTCCCTTTCCCGCTTGAGTTGTTCGCCGCCCTGAGTCCCTGTAGGGAATAGGGCGGCATATAAATAAAACAAATCTCAATCTCAATCTCTCCTGTTTTAAGAAGAAACTGGACAGCCACTTGCCTGGAATGGTATAAGGCAATGATGGCAAACCTTTTCGGTACCGAGTGCCCAAGCCAGAATGGGGGTGCACAGTGGAGATCAGCTGGCCGGTGTGCATATGCGTGCCAGCCAGCTGGTCTTCGGGTTTCCGGCACACACACGGCGTGTTTTTTGACCGTTTTCCGGTGCCCATAGAGAACAGGTGGCAACCTGTGGCACACAGAGAGGGCTCTGCATGCCACAGGTTTGCCATCATAGGTATAGGGTCTCCTGGTTGAGCAGGAGTTTGAACTCCGAGGTACCTTCCAACTCTGTTATTCTGTTTCTGTTATTCTGGTTTTCAGCAGGCTTTTGCCAGTTTTCAGCATTTCTGGTTTCCAGCAAAATGCACCTATTAGATAAAATGGAACGGAAGGAAATTGAGCCAGTAGCTTGTTCAAATCACAGTGGAATAAGTAATTGGGGGGATGGGAATAGTCATTCATGTTAATTCAAGGAGAAGCAGAGGTACTATTTAAAATCGTGGGCAGTAGTAAAAGAATCACTTTCGACCGCCTTCCTTCAACGCAGTTACACTTAAACATTAATCTTTGGCTCCAGAATTCAACAGTACACGATATTTTAATCATCACATCCCAACATTAAAAATTTCAATTCAGTTTCAAGCAAACAAAAAATCCCAACTGTGGAAACAAAGAGAGACAACAACTTTTCTTTAATTAAAATAGTTTCAACATCTAGGACAGTTCCATTAACTTCACCAACCATTCTTCCTTTGTGGAAATCTGTAGATTGGAAAACATTGATGCATTAAATGGAAAATGGATGTAAACTTCCTGAGGAAAAGTGGTAGATGCCAATTTGGAAAGGAGAAGGAATATCTTGTTATCTAGAACTCAAAAGAACAGTTGACTTGACTTGCAATGGAGCCTGCAACCTTCTGTGGTCATTAAGTGAACTTATTGTTTCATATTTGCTGAAAACTGCAAGTAAAACTTGTTTTTAGCCCAAAACAAAACATTGTAAAATGTTGATATGACCATGGGACACTGCAAATATTCGGTCCAATTGCCAAGTGCCCAAAATGCAAGTCATATGACCATGAGGGGGCATTGGAACTTTAGAACCAGGTCATATATACGTGCAGGAACAATATAATAGAGAGAGGAGTCCAATTTTGGCACCTTTAAGAGTTGGGGACTTCAACTCCCAGAATTCCTCAGCCAGCATGGCTGATTGAGGAATTCTGGGAGTTGAAGTCCCCAAGTCTTAAAGGTGCCAAAATATCAAAACAGAACCGAGAATGTAGAACTCCAAATTACTTTGTGTCAGGATAATACATAACATTTCCACTAAGTCTTCCATCTTTAAGAAATATGCAGGTAGTCCTCGACTTACAACCCCAATTGAGCCGTACATTTCTGTGGTTAAGTGAAACATTCGTTCAATGAGTTTTGCCCCAACTTATGAGCTTTCTTACCGCAGATGTTAAGTGAAACGCTGCGCTTGATAAGTTAGTAACCTGGTTGTTAAGCGAATCTGGCTTCCCCATTGACTTTGCTGGCCAGAAGGTTGCAAAAGGTGATCACATGACCTTCGGGCACAGCAATGGTCATAAGTAGGAACCAATGGCCAAGCATCTGAATTTTGATCACACAAACACGGAGATGCTATGAAGGTTGTAACTATGAAAAATGGCCGTACGTCACTTTTTTCAGTGTCATTGTTACTTTGCACGGTCACAAAATGAACTGTTGTAAGTCGAGGACTACCTGTGCCAGGACCTAAATAGTATGATTAGCCCTTCTGCTTGGAGCTATTGGTAAGATAGAATGCAGAGAAGAGCAACAAAGAGGATTAAGGGACTGGAGGCTAAAACCTATGAGGAACGGTTGCAGGAACTGGGTATGTCTAGTTTATGAAAAGAAGGACTAGGGGAGACATGATAGCAGTGTTCCAATATGTCAGGGGCTGCCACAAAGAAGAGGGAGTCAAGCTATGGGTGGAAACTAATCAAGGAGAGAAGCAACCTAGAATTAAGGAGAAATTTCCTGACAGTTAGAACAATTAATCAGTGGAACAGAAGTTGCCTCCAGAAGTTGTGAATGCCCCAACACTGGAAGTCTTTAAGAAGATGTTGGATAGCCATCTGTCTGAAATGATAAAGGGCCTCCTGCCTAGGCAGGGGGTTGGACTAGAAGACCTCCAAGGTCCCTTCCAACTCTGCTATTGTATTGTATTGTATTACATGGTAGGCCTCGTTTTTTTCCAGACGCTCATGTCACCTCCTTCCTCCCCATACATGCCAAGACTTTGAAAATGCTCTTTGAACAAATCACTGATTTTCACCTTTCCTTCCCGCTTTTGCTTACTCCCCAGGAATTTGACAAGAAATACAACCCCACCTGGCACTGCATCGTGGGCAGGAACTTCGGTAGCTACGTAACGCATGAGACGAAGCACTTCATTTACTTCTACTTGGGCCAAGTGGCGATTCTCCTCTTCAAATCCGGCTAGGGGTTCAGGCCAGCGCCTGTGGGGGTCACGGCTGGTGAGGAACATGGACTGTAGCACTAAAGACAGGCTCCAGCTCTTTAACCATGGCTGCGCCACTGCATGGACTCGATAACTATATTTAATGTGTATATGTTGCCGTAAAAAAAATACCTACAATTTCTCATTTCTTTCTCTGTTTTGGGGAGATTGCCTGGGAGAAGAAAGGCAGCGTATTATCCCCTCTTCCTCCTCTTCTTTTATCTTCCCCCCCCCTCTCTTTTATGTTCCTGCTTCTTATTTTTTTTTTCCTGTTCTTTTGCACTAGGAGAACTGTAAAATGCTTCAACAATGGCCTTTAAGTGAGAAGAAGAAATGAAATGAAATAAAAAAAAAATAAGAAACTTCAATTCCAGAAAACAAATCTTTGGGTTTAACTTTCTTGCAGAAGGCTTGGAGGTCTAACCCCCTAGCAGAGGAAAAAGATTTAAAAAAAATAAAACTTGTGTTAGGTGTAGAATCTTGTCTAAAAGTTAACTAAATTCTTTTCTTTTTGAAATTCCTGTCAAAAGCTTCCTCTTCCCAAAATGGCACTATTGTCCCATGAAGTCGCCTTAGCTCTAAACAAGTGATTGGAGGCAGCCCTGGGGTGGGGGTACGGGGGGGGGGTTGCGTGTGTATCTGTGTGTTGTCTTGGCCCCATTTTCTTTGCTTTTTTTTTTTTTTTTTGACTCCCGTGCTGCCTCCAACACAGATTGAGCAAACAAAGCTGATACGGATTTGCAAAATGCGTGGTATCCTCTTGAGGAGACGCCTCCCCCCCCAATCCCCAGAATCGGCTGGCCTGGTCTGTGTCGGCGTTTCCAAAGCATTTTTCAAACGAAAGATGTCTACTCTTTGTGTGTCCAAGATACTGTCGTGATGCCCAATGGATGTGATCGGGATTTTCGATGCCCCTGGTTTTTTTTGAGTCCGTACAGTATTGCCTTATTGTAGCTCTCACGTCCTCTCGTTGTGCAGGGGAGATCCTGTCCGAAACCAGTGGCTTAAATGTTGCTGTGCTTTAAATGTTTCCAGTAAAGATGGATAGACCTTCATCTCTTTTAAGAGGCTGAACCCCCCCCAGTCTCTTCTTCTGTTGGCTTTCTATTCTGGTCCCCTTTTGACCCAACAAAAGGGGAGGGTCAATGGGAGCAGCTCTGTACCTAACCCAACTCCTGAATGTGCAAGAAAAAGTCTCCTCTGGGCTTTCTTAGCTTCCTTAGTCTATGGTTGTACAGGAATACTTTTTAAGTTCTGTTGCAACAATAAAAAATAAATAAAATGGGGATTGCTTTTTCTTTTTTCTTTTTGCAAAGGTTATATATGAAACGCAGTGATAGCTTTAAAATCTCTGGTTGCTTTTCGCAGTTCAAAGAGCCTAGAAATTCTATTTTGGGAGGTGGGGGCAGCGGTTCCACCACAAAACGCGCTCGACTAAAGCGCGCTCAACGAAAGCGCGTAGCTGACGTCATCAACAGGGCGACAACAGCGCGGAGACAGAAGCACGCTGTAAACGCTAAACCTAAAATTAACCCCTAAACCTAACCCCCCTAAACCTAACCCTTAACCTAACCTTTAACCTAATCCTAAACCTAATCCTAACCCTTAACCTAACCCTAATTCTAACCCTAAACCTAACCCTTACCTTAAGATGAATCGGCTTGCTTTCAAAGCGCTATTTAAAGCGCCCTTCTTTCTCCGCGCTCGCTGTTGTCGCCCTGTTGATCACGTCAGCGACGCGGTTTAATCGGGCGGGCTTTAGTCGAGCGCGGTTTTGTCGTGCTACGGGGGGCAGCAGTTCTCGAAAAACAAGCAAGAAGGAGCTTGTATTGAAGGAGCACTTTTAACTCCTGGATTCATGGAGAGATTCTCAGCCATCCAGACCATGGTTGTCCCAAAGGTGCTTTTTCAAAGGGCAACTGGACTTCCTTGTTGTTTTCTTTTGAAAACCTTTCGCTTCTCACCCAAGAACGGAAGAAGCTTCTTGGATATGAGAAGCGAAACGTCTTCGAGGAAAAAACAAAGTCCAATTAATTGTCTTTTGAAGGAGAAAAAAGCACCCTTGGGACGCCGCGGGCTCAGAATGTAAGAGTACGTCCCCTGTCTTTCTATTCGATACCCGAAGTTACTGGTTAAAGAAATAGGGCAGTCCCCCCACCTCATTTATAGGGGAGGGGGCTGTGTCTGAAAGAAGAAGACAGCTCCAAATCGTAAGGGTTCCACCACAAAACCGCATTTGACTAAAGCGCGCTCGACGAAACTGCGTAGCTGACATCATCACAGGGCGACAACAGCGCGGAGACAGAAGCACGCTGTAAACGCTAAACCTAAAATTAACCCCTAAACCTAACCCCCCTAAACCTAAACCTAATCCTAACCCTTAACCTAAACCTAACCCTTAACCTTAACTTGAATTGGCTTGCTTTCAAAGCGCTATTTAAAGCGCCCTTTCTCTGCGCTCGCTGTTGTTGCCCTGTTGATGACGTCAGCGACGCGGTTTAATCGGGCGCGCTTTAGTCGAGCGCGGTTTTGTCGTGCCCTGAATCGTAAGTGTGTGCCGAATCCAAAACAAGCCAAAAACCCACAGGCTTCCCATAGAAACTTGTTTCATGAAACAAAACGAATGTTAAAAGTTGCAACGGCTGTTGTGTTCAATGTTTACTGATATTTCTTTTTTCCATCCAAGGAGGGCAGGGAGGCAGTGGCAAAGTAAGTGCCTGGGGTTCCTAGGGGCATCATCCTACAGGAACACACCGCCCTTCGTTGGAAATAAAAATGAGAAGACTTGGCCTTGTTGCTTTTAATTCTGTGCATGAGACTAACTGTGAATAAGCTCACTTCATGGAGGACGAGAAAAACGAATCCTTCCCATCCTAACCGCAGTTGCTCAGACTAACCCCTTTTTATTTTTCAAAACCATTAAAATCGAATTGACACATTTAAGAACGGTGTTGAGTTTTATTTTGGGGGATGTGAGAGGGTTGGAGTGGAATATGTACACCGAGGCTCCTCAAACTATCACCGAAGCCACTAATCCAGCCCACGCAGGACCATGAGGCTGCCCTGCCCACATCTCCCCGGCCCCCCACCTTTCAGCCAAGCATAGAACTTACAGGTTTTTTTTGTTTTTGGAGTATAAGATGCACCAAGATTTTGAAGAGGCAAATTAAAAAAAAACAACAAAACAGTTTTTGCACTCTGCAGACCTCCCCAAAATGGCCTGTTTTTCACAAAAATGGGCCTGTTTTTTGTCAAAAAAAAGCATGCATAGCCTTTAATAGGCTTCCAGGGCTCCTGGGGGCTGGGGGGGGGGGCAAAAACGAGCAAAAGATTGCCCATTTTTTGCTCGTTTTTGCCATCCCCAGGAGCACTCCATTTTTGCAAAGGAGGCGGGGTTTTGGGAGGCCAAAAATGCTGTATTCAGTGGATAAGATGCACCCAGATTTTCACCCTCTTGAGGGGAAAAAGTGTCTTATACTCTGAAAAATATGGTACCTTTGCATTCCCCACTGGCTGGAACTGGTAGGTAAGGCCAACAATTTTGGCCTGCAGAGACGCTCTGGGGGTGGTGTGTGTGTGAAAAACGAGGTGCATGGATGCCCAAGGAAGCCCAAAAAAAAAAATCCAGGCAATTTTAGCCCGTTTTTGACCAAAAAAAAGGGCTAAAATTTTTGGCCTCCAGAAGATGGAGAGAGAAAGAGACAGGTAGACTTGTTGATTGTAAGCTCCTTGGGGCTGAGAAGAATTGCTGCAGAACTAAGATTCCTGAAGTGGACCACTAGACTCTTAAACAACTGAAGAAAATGATCTAGTAACAAGAAAAGTCAACCCAAAAGAGCAACAAGCAACCCCCAGGAGCAAAACCAATTGAAGTTTTAATTTGTGCATTGTATAATGGTCTGTTAAATTGGCCACGCCCCCCAGTCACGTGACCACATAGCCAGCACGCATGCCCCATCCAGCCCCCCCCCCCAACAGCCTGAGGGACCATGAATTGGCCCCCCGTTTAAAAAGTTTGAGGGTCCCTGATGTACACAATTTGGGGTATTGTGGGGAGGCGCTAAGTTACAGGTAATCCTTAACAGTTCATTTAGCGACTCTTCAAAATTAGAACGGCACTGGAAAAAGTCCCATCATCGTTTTTTTTTCATACTTGTGACCGTTGCAGCATCCCTGTGATCAAAATCCAGACGCCTTGCAACTAATTTATGACAGTCGCCGTGTCCTGGGATCGTGTGATCACTTTTAGTGACCTGACAAAGTTAGTGGGGAAGGCAGATTCCCTTAACCACGTTACTTAACTGCAGCGATTTACTTAATTGTGGCAATGAGGTCGTAAAACGAGGCAAAGTTCATGTTCTTAACTCGCTTACCAAAAACATTTTGGGCTCAATTGTGATGAGGATTATCTGTACTCTGGATTATCTTTATGACTTTGTTAAATTTATATGCCACCCTTCTGGCTATTATAGCAACTCTGGGTGGCTCACACCATAATACAAAAATGATTAAACATTGAATGCTAAAGAGCAGGTTGATGTGGATCTTCCCTCTCACCCATCAGCTACTCCCAGCATTGTTAGTTGTGAAGTTGTGTCCGACCCATCGCGACCCCATGGACAACGTTCCTCCAGGCCTTCCTGTCCTCTACCATCCTCTGGAGTCCATTGAAGCTCCCACCTTCTGCTTCGGTGACTCCATCCAGCCACCTCATTCTATGTCGTCTCCTTTTGCCCTCCCATTTTTCCCAGCATTGGGCTCTTCTCCAGGGAATCCTTCCTTCTCATAAGGTGGCCAAAACTCTTTTGAGTTTCCTCTTCAGGATCTGGCCTTCTAAAGAGCAGTCAGGGTGGATCTCCTCTAGGACTGAACAGTTGGATCACCTTGCAGTTCAAGGGACTCAATGCAGGAGTCTTCTCCAGCACCATAGTTCAAAGGCCTCCATTCTTTGGCTCTCAGCCTTCCTTATGGCCCAAACTTCACAGCCATCCATTGCAACTGGGAAAACCAGAGCCTTGACTAGACGCACTTTTGTTGGCAGGGGGGGATGTCTCTGCATTTTAGTATGCTGTCTAGATCTGCCATAGCTTTCCTCCCCAGGAGCAAGCAAAGCTGGCTGAGGAACTCTGGGAGTTGAAGTCCACAAGTCTTAAAGTTGCCAAGGTTGGGGACCCCTGGTTTAAACTATACCAAGAAATGCCCATTAACCGGCACTCTTCTCAAGAAACATCCCTGCATATACCATCTCGGGGACGTAAGTTCCTTTATACAGTTAGTTCTTGCTTAGCGACCGAATTACAATGGACCTCTCCAGAGTACAACCTGGTTCTGGAGTCCCAAAAAGCTGTGTGTCCCCCCCCAGTCACATGATCACACATTGGGCACTTAGCAATCCGCTCCCATTTATGGACATTTGCGGTGTCTCACAGCCACATGACATTTTTAGCAGTTTTTGCCAATTTAGGTGTTTACTTCCGGTTTCTGGCAAACAAAAATGTGCATCAAGTAAAACAGGTCCACTTAACAACTGCCACCATGCTGATTAGGGCTTATATTTTGTGCATGTTGCTATGGCGGGGGTCCAAGGTAAGACTTTTCTTTTGCCATTTCCAATAGTCTGCCTTCGCCCCACAGCTTTACAAGTATGGAAATCTGATCCCCTCCTCCGTCCAGTAACGAAAGCCGAGACAAGCGTAAATGGAATGTCCTTTAATAACAAGACCAGAATCTCGGTGGCTGAAAGCCAAGTAAACAAACAGATAAGGACCTTGGCAGCAAGGCCGACAAACCTTGGCAGCAATTCAGCCTGCCAAGTTAGTTTCTCTTCAGTCAAAGCGTTTACTTCTGCAAGAAGGGTGTGGCACTAGCAGTCTTTTTTATAGTCTGGAGAGGTGCCTAATGACCATCAGCTGAGTGTAATTACCTCCTGTAATTACGTAGTTGTTCTTGACGCTGAGTAGCTCTTCGACGGCGTGCATCCTGGAACAACTCACAGTTGGTTTCTGGATCACTGTCCCTTGTCTCCTCCCCACTGATCCAAGGCTCAGGCACCACCTGAAACCAGTCTCTCTGCACCCTGCTCGGAGTCGGAACCCTGTCCAGGGTCCTCCACATCCTCCAGGGCTGACTCATAGGGGCCCCTTGCTGTCGGAGTCTGGTGGCAGCTCCAACGGCTCCTGCTAGGCCACAACAGAAATCATTGAATAGACTGTGCACGGGTAGAAGATCTAGAGAGACACTCTGAACTGATGGGGCTATCTGGTGGCTTCTGTTCTTCGCAATTGTATTGACTTGCAAACAACACATAGTTATCTACCTGTCTTTTGTCTCCCCCCTCCCCCGGATCAGGGCACACCTGAGGACCTCATGGCAGTTTGATGGAGGAATGTAATTCATGTTGCTAGTTTCTGGGCAAGATCTCTTTAATGTGCACCTATTTTAAGCTTGTATTTGATATTTTAAACTTTATGTTATATAGTATGTTTTATTTTAAATGGGGATTAACAAATTAACAGAGTTTGGAAGGGACCAATCTAGGTCATCTAGTCCAACCCCACCTCCAAGCAGGAGACCCTACACCATTTCTGACAGATGGCAGTCCAGCCTCTTCTTGAAAGCTTCCATTGATGAAGCTCCCACAACTTCTGAAGGCAACTTCTGTTCCATGGGTTGATTGTTCTCAGTGTCAGAAAGTTTCTCCTTATTTCCACGTTGAATCTCTCCTTGTTCAGTTTCCATCCATTATTCCTTGTCTGGCCTTCGGGTGCTTTGGGAAATAGCTTGACCCCCCTCCTCTCTGTGGCAATATTCTCAATAGCAGTATCATGTCTCCCCTGGTCCTTCTCTTCACTGGACTAGCCATGCCCAGTCTCTGCAACATTCATCGTGTGTTGTAGCCTCCAGTCCCCTAATCATCTTTCTTGCTCTTTTCTGCACTCTTTCTAGAATCTCAACATCTTTTTAATAGCATGGTGACCAAAACTGGATGCCGTATTCTAGGTGTGGTCTTAGGTAAAGGTTCCCCTCACACATATGTGCTAGTCATTCCAGACTCTAGGGGGCAGTGCTCATCTCCATTTCAAAGCCAAAGAGCCAGTGCTGTCTGAAGATGTCTCCGTGGTCATGTGGCCGGCATAACTAAACGCCAAAGGCGCATGGAACGCTGTTACCTTCCCATCAAAGGTAGTTCCTGTTTTTCTACTTGCATTTACATGCTTTCGAACTGCTAGGTTGGCAGAAGCTGGGACAAGGAATGGGAGCTCACTTGGTTACGCGGTACTAGGGATTCGAACCACCAACCTTTCTGATCGACAAGCTCAGAGTCTTAGCCACTGCATCCCCTCTAGGTGTGGTGTTACTAAGGTTTTAGAACCTCACTTTATCTTGATTGTATCCGTCTATTAACTGGCTTTTTTGGCTGTTGCCGCACACTGTTGGTTCATATTTAATTGGTTGTTCTATTAAATGCTTCTGGCCCTAATAAACAAACCTCAGAACTAGCCTTAAAGATAGCTGGAAAACCAGTACAAAATGTTTTGCAGATGGCACCTGGCACCAACAAGGTTAGCTAAAATTTTAACAAATACCTCCCCAAAATAATGGAAATGTGAATCAATACACGGAACGTATTACTATTTATGGTGGATCTGTGAGGAGGCAAATTTTTTTTGGAAAAGGATCAAAAATTGGCTGGAGGCAATAACACAGGTTAAAATAGAATGGAAACCTGAAGTTTTTTTAATTAGGAATTATGTCTGTGAAATACAAAAAAGAAATCCAGTATTTAATACTACATATAATTACGGCGGCAAGGATGGCCTTTGCCCAGAAATGGAAAAAGAAAATTAATCCCAAGCGAAGATGAAATAATAAGAAAGATTATGGACTGTGCCGAAATGGATAAACTAACTAAAGAAATCCAGGGAAAGGAAGAATCAGAATTCTACCAGATATGGGATAAATGGTATAGGTGGATGGAGGAAAGAAACAAGAATCAATGAAAGAATATAACAAAACTCAAAAATAATAGTTATGCGTAGAATAAGAGGGTTAAGAATGGTGAAATCAAAATGAAATACAATAGAAGGGGAAATAATATAAGGTGAGCGGTATCGATTGATGATTCCTATTATAAAAAAACAGGAAGTTCCTGTTCGTACTGTATTGTATAAATGTGGTGTACGTCTAACTTTTGTGTGTGTGTGTTTTACATGTTTGTTAATAAAAATCTTTATTAAAAAAAAAGATAGCTGTATATGTGTCCTCCTTGTCTCCCAGCTGGGTAGGTCTTGAGGGCCCTAATGTGCGCACACATATGTGTACACATGCCAGTTGCTGTGGTGAGTAACAAGCGTCTGGCATGTTTCTTCGCCCAACTCTTGTTTCTATGCAATCATCAGTGCCTGAACATCAATGCAAAGGGAGGCACCTGTGAACAGCGGTGGTGGGAAGCATTTTGTGTGGCTCCAAAACATTTTCCGAGCTGCTTAAGGCTTTTGCAGAAGAAACTTTCCTGCCAGGCTGAAGAAATTAGCTTCCAAAGCGATTGTCTTGCATGGCGTGATTTATGCACAGTTTGTACATAGCCAAGGGAAGCAGGGAGCAGTTTTTGCATGAGAAACACAGCCATTCCCCCTCGCCAAATTTAATCCCCCCTCCTCCTGCCTTCCTTCCCCCCCTCTTCCCCCTTCTCCTTCCCTCTCCTTGATGCCTAGTTGAATTCCAGCCTGAATTTCTACTTCAAAATAACTGTAATTATCTCTAATTGCCATGATTATTTCAGGTTTTTTAGTATGCAAAGGGAGCAGAAATTGGTGTGGGCTCTTTATCCACATGGGTGCCAGAAATATGCAGCTAAAATGCTCAGATTGAGACTTGTGAGTGTGTGTGTGTGTGTGTGTGTGTGTGTGTTTGAGAGTGGGAGACGCTTATAAAATCTGCCAATGCAGCCAACTGATGTTGAACAGTTAGGAAAAAAAAACTCTTGATAAGATAGGAAAACAGGTGTACAGGAAGTCCTCAACGTACGACCACAATTGAGCCCAAGATTTCTGTCGCTAAGTGTGAAATCGGTTACGTCGGTTTTGCCCCATTTTACGACATTTACTCGCCACATTTCTTAAGGGAATCACCGCAGTTCTTAAGTTCGTACCACGGCTGTTAAGTGAATCTGGTTTCTCCATCGGCTTTGCTTGTTCAGGAGGTCGCAAAAGGGGATCGCGCGACATGGCGAGTAGCATCGAGTCAGTTGCCAAGCCTCTGAATCTTGAACACGTGACCCTGGGGATGCTGTAAGATGAGAGAAGGATGACTCCGGTGGTATGGAGATGTCCAGAGAGCAGCACCTTCCACTGTGGCATAGACTCCCTACCAAGTAGAAGTCAGTGGCTGGCGATCTCGCGGGCATCCAAAACAGAGATGGCAAGACACCATCAACAAAGATATGCAAGCTGCAGGCTTGTGCTCCAGAGCTGCAGCTGACCATGCAAAATGGCATTCAATGATCTTTACCGGGCTCTTTACCTGCAGGAATCGAAGAGGAAGTCTCCTGCACATGCTCCACCCCCCCCCCCCACAATGCATGCAGGGCAGAGACCCTAAAACCAGCTGGCTGACGGGAGGTGCGTGCGCATACACGATGGAATGGAGCTGAGACAACGGCTGGTGTGCCCGCAGATAGGGCTCCGGGTGCCACCTGTTTGCCATCACGGACCCATACGATTCCTACTCCCCAGCACTTCCGTCAGAATCTGCATTCTTCCACCTTGTATCCCCAGGGAAGGCTTGGTTTGTCAGAAGGTCGCAAAAGGGTGTTGGAAATAACATCCATCTGGGTTCAGTTCCAAATGGGGAAAAAGACACTGGAAACATGGCGGCTGTTTGGAAAGATGGTTTTAATGGTGGACAGGACCACAGGAGTTGAGGACCACATGATGAGAGAGAGAGAGGGAGGGAGGGAGGGAGGGAGGGAGGGAGAGATTGATTTTTATACCAGTGGTATACTACTGGTTCTGTGGGCGTGGCTTGGTGGGCATGGCAGGGGAAGGATACTGCAAAATCCCTATTCCCACTCCACTCCAGGGGAAGGATACTGCAAAAGGATACCCGGAGGAGGGCCTTCTCTGTGGCTGCTCCGACCCTCTGGAATGAACTCCCCGTGGAGATTCGTACCCTCACCACCCTCCAGACCTTCCGCACAGCCCTTAAAACCTGGCTGTTCCGACAGGCCTGGGGCTAAAGACTCGCTGCCCCACTTCGAATGGTATGATTGTTGTGCTTTTAACTATGTATGGTTTTTTATGTTTTTTGTAACTCTGTTTGTATTTCCCCTCCCTTTTGAGCTGTGAGCCGCCCTGAGTCCCTTTAGGGAAAAGGGCGGCATACAAATAAATTAAAATAAATAAATAAATAAATAAAATCCCTATTCCCACCCCACTACAGGGAAGGATACTGCAAAATCCCCATTCCCACCCCACTCCAGGGGAAGGATACTGCAAAATCGCTATTCCCTCCCCACTCCAGGGGAAGGATACTGCAAAATCCCCATTCCCTCCCCACTCCAGGGGAAGGATACTGCAAAATCCCCATTCCCACTCCACTCCAGGGGAAGGATACTGCAAAATCCCCATTCACTCCCCACTCCAGGGGAAGGATACTGCAAAATCCCTATTCCCACTCCACTCCAGGGGAAGGATACTGCAAAATCCCCATTCCCTCCCCACTCTAGGGGAAGGATACTGCAAAATCCCCATTCTCACCCCACTCCAGGGGAAGGATACTGCAAAAGCCCTATTCCCACTCCACTCCAGGGGAAGGATACTGCAAAATCCCCATTCCCTCCCCACTCTAGGGGAAGGATACTGCAAAATCCCCATTCTCACCCCACTCCAGGGGAAGGATACTGCAAAAGCCCTATTCCCACTCCACTCAGGGGTCAGTCAGAGGTGGTATTTCTCCAAACTACTCAAAATTTCCGCTATCCGTTCTCCAGAACCTGTCAGAACCTGCTGAATTTCACCCCTGAGTTATACCTTCTGTTGGGCTTGGAATTTGAGCTTGTATTCTGATTGGTTGTCAGACTCCCATGGGGCCATGCAGGGGCAACCCTGTAGGCTGTCCTGAGTGCCAAGCTTAGTTGACTCTTGCGGGGTGATGATGTAATGAAAAGGCTTTGGGATTCCTATTATGGCTCTGCCTGAAGGAGGTAGATCTTTGTTATGTACAGTTAGACTGGCTCAGGCCTTAACGGCCCATTGACAAAAGTGTGGGAGGGGGGAGCTGAGTTTCTGCCTCCCTTTTAAGGGGAAATATTCTGTCCTTTTAATGTCTCCTAAAATATCTCATTTTTCTAGGAGAGAAGTGGGCGCTTACTTCCTACAGTGGGATCTCATGACCCCAAGGCACTGCAACCATCCTAAATATGACCAAGTGACATGGGGAATATTGAAAGGGTCGTAACTGTGAAAACCAATAACAACTCACTTTTTTCAGTGCAGTTAAAACTTCGAATGGTCACTACGGAATATGAACTGCTGTGTCATAGATTACCACTATGTCAGTGGATGGCAAACCTTTTTCACCTCGGCTGCCAAAAGCATGCATGCCCACCCCCCGTAATTTAATGCCCTCCCCACATCGTGCCTCTTGCGCATACGTGTGTGACCCCCCTGCTGCCCCACCCATGTGCACACAGCTTTTCTTGGAGCCTGGGGAGGGCGAAAATGGCCTGTTTTCCAACTTCCGATGGGCCCGGTAGTTTTTATCGTGACCAGTCAAAACCGCGGTTCACAAAAGCGCGATCGACGAAAGCGCGTATGTGATGTCATCATAGCGTGACGAAAAAAATTAAAAATTGAAATAAAAATAAAATTACAGCAAGCCGATTCACATAAAGGTAAGGGTTAGGTTTAGGGTTAGGGTTAGGGTTAGGTTTAGAGCATTAGGGTTACGTTTAGCGTTAGGTTAAGGGTTAGGTTTAGGGTTAGGTTAAGGGTTAGGTTTAGGGTTAGGTTTAGGGTTAGGTTTGGGGGGGTTAGGGTAAGGTTTTCGCTTTATTTTTACATTTTCCGATCACAGCGCGATGTTTTCGTCGTGCTATGATGACGTCACATACGCCCTTTCGTCGACCGCGCTTTTGTCTACCGCGGTTTTGTGGTGGAACCGTTTTTATTGCCCTATGCAATAAAAGGCTTTGTAGGAGCCAGGGGAGGGCGAAAAACAGCACAACACGCAAACCAGAAGTTTGGGAATGTTGAAAAACGGCTGAAAATCGAGGCCGTAAATCTGGCAGGGCAACACCTTGTGTGCCCTCAGGAATGGCTCTGCGTGGCACCTGTGGCACGCGTGCCATAGGTTTCCCATCATCACGGCCCTATGTCATATACATTTAAATGTGGAAATCTACAATATACCTATCTCCTTTTGGGAAATAAGAGGCAACATTGCAAATTTCAATCTGAATTCCAGCGTTTGGCTCCATTCTACATCTGTTTGGCCCTAAAGTTGGTCTTTTCCCCATTAAATCCTTTATCATTATCACCTCCTAAAGAGCTCCTTACATTACCCCACCCCCCAACAAATTAGACACAGACATTAGACAATAAACCTTAATGCTAGAGCAGGCAAAATGCCACACACATTTAAAACCGATTTGCAACTATTTATTTGCCTAAGAGCTGCAATTTTGCCTCCACAATATACTATTAGGGATCATTCTCTCTCTCTCTCTCTCTCTTTTTGCTTAAAGTAAACACCGTCTTCTTCTTCTTAGATGTGATATTTCAGCTGGGTAGACTTTTAATGCAGCAGCGAAATGAAGTGTTTTTCTATTCATCTTTCCTAATGTTGGAAGAAACATCCTTCTGGGTTCGGTTCCAAGTGGGGAAAAAGACACCGGATTCATGGAAGTTGCTTCGAAAGAAGTTTTATTGATGATGGATAGGACCAGATGGTTTGAGGTCTTGGAAGGGAAGAGATGCTGAGAGTGTCCTGGTTTTATGCCCTCTCTGGGCTTTTGAATTTGAGCTTGTATTCTGATTGGTTGTCAGACTCCCATGGGGCCATGCAGGGACAACTCTGTAGGCTGTCCTGAGTCCCAAGCTTGGTTGACTCTTGCTGGGTGATGATGTAATGAAAGGGCTTTGGGATTCCTACTACGGCTCTGCCTGAAGGAGGTAGATCTTTGTTATGTAAATAGACTGGCTCAGGCCTTAATGGCCCATTGACAAAGGGATGTGTTAAGGAGGCTGAGTTTCTGCCTCCTTTTTAGGAAAAACATTCTGCCCTTTTAATATTTCCTAAAATATTTCATTTTCCTACCAGAGGGGTGGGTGCTAACTTCCCACACTATCTCTAATTGAGAAGAGCTTAAGAAGAATTTATATAGGCCTTGAATTGTTTCCCCTGTGTTTTCAAATAGGACCACAGCAGTGGTGGGTTTGCAGGCGCTATGCCCTGGTATGGGCGTACCGGTGCCTGCCTCGAGCACCGGCTACTGTTCCGGTACGGTGCTCCGGAGGGCCCGCCCGCCCACCCGAGCGCCTTACCTGTATTTGAGCTCTTCGGCGCTTTCGCGCACAAGCATGGAGCGTATAGCGCCTGCGTGACTCTCTGCCGAGCAGCTGGAGTGTTGTGGAGGCTTCGCAGAGTGTTGCAGGAGGTAAGGATGCATGCGCGCGCTGCACACGTGCATGTGGGGGACGCTGGGCCCCATTGCACTGTACCGGTTGCAGCGGGATCCGGCCCCTTTAAGACTTTCTTGCCACAGCTGTGAAGTGACGTTTTTAAGTTGGTAACACTGTGGTTAAGCGAATCTGGCTTCCCCATTGACTTTGCTTGTCAGAAGGTCATAAAAGTGGATCACGTGATCTCAGGATACTGCAAACGTCACAAATATTCTACCCTATCCTACCTTTGTATTGTGTTCCATTCCATTGTATTGTATTGTATTCCATTGTATTGTATTGTGTTCCATTCCATTGTATTGCATTGTATTCCATTGTATTGTATTGTGTTCCATTGTATTGTATTGTATTCCATTGTATTGTGTTCCATTCCATTGTATTGTATTCCATTGTATTGTATTGTGTTCCATTCCATTGTATTGTATTGTATTCCATTGTATTGTATTGTGTTCCATTCCATTCCATTCTACTCCGCCCAGTGGTGGGATTCAGCCAGTTCGCACCTATTCGGGAGAACCGGTTGTTAACTTTCTAAGCAGTTCGGAGAACCGGTTGTTGGAAGAAATCTTTTGTTTTTTTCCCATTTTACAGGGCTAATCCTGTAAGGAAGGCAGGAAGGAAACATTCTGGTGTTGTTTCTAGCCTAATCTTTATTGCCCTGTTTACAGAAACTGCCTCTCCGGTTAACCCTTATTACATCGTGACAGCTAAGGCGAAGCACCCATCGATGTGAGTGACATTGTGTTGGCCACGCCCACACGATCACATGACCACCAAGCCACGCCTACCCAGCTGGTCATTAGGGCAGAGAACTGGTTGAGCCAAGGTGGCGCAGTGGTTAAATGCAGCACTGCAAGCTACTGCTAGATCAGCAGTTCAGCGGTTCAAATCCCACCGGCTCAGGGTTGACTCAGCCTTCCATCCTTCCGAGGTGGGTAAAATGAGGACCCAGATTGTTGGGGGCAATATGCTGACTCTCTGTAAACCGCTTAGAGAGGGCTGAAAGCCCTATGAAGCGGTATATAAGTCTACTGCTATTGCTATTGCTATTTGAATCCCACCACTGACTCCGCCTCACCCCACCCCATTCCATTCTAACCTTCTTGCTAGTGTTGGAAGAAATGTCCTTCTGGGTTCAGTTCCAAGTGGGGGAAAAGACACTGGAAACATGGAGGCTGCTTGGAAAGATGGTTTGATGGTGGAACAGGAACCCACGGCTTGAGTTCCTGAACAGAAAAGGGGGAATCAAATACTTCCAGATATTGGGTGAAGAAGACAAAGAGACTGAGATGCTGAAAGTCCCTGGTTTTATCCCCTCTCTGGCCTTTGATCTTGATCTTGTATTCTGATTGGTTGTCAGACTCCCACGGGGCCATGCAGGGACAACTCTCTAGGCTGTGCTTTGAGTCCAGGTTTGGTTGAGTTCCCAGATGCCATGTGGCGAGTTGGGTAAATGGCTAATACTATCATGCATTATTCCCATCACCCTGGAGCTGAAGGGGGAGATCTTTGTTACGTAGAATAGACTGGCTCAGGCCCTTTGGTGGCCCATTGACAAAGGTGGGGGCTATTAAGAGTGAGTCTGTTTCCTGCCTGTTTCCATTTCTTTTCCAGGGAAACATAATATTCTGCCTTTTCAATATTCCCCAAGATATTTCATTTTTCTAGGAGAGGGGTGGGTTTTAACTTCCTATACTAGGGCTGGGAGAGAGGGGCTGGCCCAAGGTCACCCAGCTTGGCTTTGTGTCATCCAGTTTCTAGCCAGAAGCATTAATCACTACACCTAACTGGCTGTCTTGTAAACAAACCACAATAACAACATCTACACACCTCAGAGG
This sequence comes from Thamnophis sirtalis, assembly GCF_051295495.1. Lineage (NCBI taxonomy): Eukaryota > Metazoa > Chordata > Lepidosauria > Squamata > Natricidae > Thamnophis > Thamnophis sirtalis. Next base: position 5,314,546 of record NW_028261386.1, on the reverse strand, counting down.
GTAATTACATCCTTATTGCTGTTTCACCATCCACTGGAAAGCTATTTTCCTAACGTTGAGCTGAAACCTGTTTTCTTACAGAATTCCACTCATTGTCCTCTGGGGGAAAAGAGAACAGATTAGCTCTGTTTTCTGTTCCTTGACCTGTCAAATACTTGATACAGCATTTCAGCTAAGAATGCCTTCTGAATGGATTGAGGGCTTTCCCAAAGGAGGATTCACCTTTAACTTCCCTGAACATTTTCATCATTACCCATGAACAAAATGGGCTTGTGGTACAGATGCGGAGATGTCAGAATGGGAGGTGTTCGCTATGTCAGCAGGCGTAGAATGAAGCGGAACGTGATGGAGAACAGTAGCACGATAATCAATTCCTTAGTCTTTAAAGCATTGCAAGCTTGTCTGCTGTGCTTGTTTGCATTGTTTTAAAGCTAATGGCATGTCCTCCAATGGAGCCTGAAGATATCACCCTAAGCATTCTCGAAGGAAAGAATGGTATTGAAGGAAAGGAAGGTATACTGTACGGCAGAGGTGGGTTCCTATCAGTTTGCACCTATTCGATAGAACCGGTTCGTCAAATCTACCGAACCGGTTGGAAGAGGTTCCACCAGTGGACCCGGAAAGGAGACAACACCTACAGAAGAGGTTCCAAAATTTTTTGAAACCACCGCTGACTTGCATGCTTCAATGCCAGAGTTCCTGAGCCAACATGACTGGAGGAGGAATTCTGGGAGTTGAAGTCCACAAGTCTTAAAGCTGTCAGGTTTGAAGACCCCAAGTTTTTTTTTCCTAAAGGGTTAGGGGTGCAAGGATCTTGTAACTTGACAGCTTTAAGACCTGCATGCTTCAATGCCAGAGTTTCTGAATAGCTACTTGGACCGACCTAAGTACTAATTCATAATTTCATATCTGGTCACATGAGTGGCAAGCCACTCCCATCCGGTCACATGGGTGGCAAGCCACATCCCACAAAGGAGGCCACACCCACAGAGTAGGTTCGAACAATTTTTGAAACCCACCACTGCTATACGGTCTCCTGCTTGAGCAGGGGGCTGGACTAGAAGATCTCCAAGGTACCTTCCAGCTCAATTCTGATTGATTGATTGATTGACTTGTCTTTCATGACATCCCTTCATCTCAACCCTAACCAGCAGCAGAGTTTGCCAAAATGTGCTGATCTGACATTTATGGACCTTCCATCTTCTTCAGAAACAAGCTCTGTGTGATATGTGGCATGTCAATGGCAACTGTGGGATGGTCAGGAGTGGCACAGCTCCTGACTCTTTCATCTACTGTAGCAGGGGTAGAATGAAGTGGAATAGAAGTGAAATAGAATAGGTATAACCTACTCTATTAATTATCAGCCACTGGCCTCTACAGCCATCTTGGTATGTGCTGCTAGATGTAACTTTGGCATTTTCTAAAGCTCAAGTCACATCTCATATGGCATCCTTATGGAATGTTAGACTGCTATCAAAATATGTATTGTCAGAATACAGCAGGAAGGGAACTTGGAGGTCTTCTAGTCCAACCCCAAGCAGGAGATCCTGTACCAGCAGATCACTACCTATAGGGGGCGCGCCACAGAGGGACCCGGAAGTGGCTTCAACCATAGAGATCCGTCTGCGGCGGCCTCCAATACACTCCATCCTGGCTTTTATCCGGAAGCTAGGCCTGGGCGTCCCTTCTCGGCCTAGTTGCCCTAGCAACTGGCAGACGAACTGGAAAAAATGGCGGCTGAGGCCTGCATGGCTGGAGGAGACTCAGCTGCAGCAGAACCGAACCCGGCCTGGATCGAATCCGGGCTCTGCTTGCAACGCTACCTAGCGCGGCTGAAGGCTCTGAGGCTCGCCCCCGATCCCAGCCAGGCCCCGGGAGGGGAGAATGCCAGCCGCCGCCGCCCCGAGCTCCACCTGCTCTTCGACGAGCTCATGTCCGAGACATGCGTCCCGGGAGGAGCGGCGCCGTGGGGACCGAAGCCGGAGGTGAGTAGCCGGAGAAGGCCGAGGAGTGGCGGGGGAGCTTGATGGGGTGGAGGAAATAGACTCCAAGCAAGGGTGGGTCCCCAGGATCAGGGGTCTTCAACCGTGGCCCCTTTAAGACTTGTGGACTTCAACTCCCAGAATTCCTCAGCTAGCAAAACTGACTGAGGAATTCTGGGAGTTGAAGTCCACAAGTCTTAAAGGGGCCATGGTTGGAGAACCCTGCCTAGGATCAGCCACAGGCAGGGCCAGATTGACTCACTTTTTTCCATTATGTAATATTCTTTTTTAGTTCTATTTCCCCCCATTTTTAACCTCACAGCAACAAATCTATAAGATAAGTTAGTTTGAGAGACTTATGACCATAACGGAGCCCAAAATTTCTGTTGCTAGGCCAGACAGTTAATTGAGTCACTGCAGTTCAGTGAGTAACATGGTTGTTAAGTGAATCTGGCTTCCCCATTGACTTTGCTTGTTAGAAGGTCGCAAAAAGGAATCACATGACCCCCCGGGACACTACAACCGTCATAAATATGAGTCAATTGCCAAGCATCTTAATTTTGATCATGTGACTACAGGGATGCTGCAAATGTCATAACTGAAAAACAGTCATAAGTCTCTTTTTTTCAGTGCTGCTGTAACTTTGAACGGTCACTAAATGAACTTGTAAGTCGACAACTACCTACAGTATTATTATTTTTTACCAATTTTCAACCTCGCAACAACAAAGCTATAAGATAGGTTGGATTGAAAGACACAGGCAGTCCTCGACTTATTACCATAATTGAGCCAAAATTTCTATGTTATGCAAGACAATTGTTGGTTTTGCTCCATTTTATGACCTTTCTTGGCACAGTTGTCAAGTGAATCACTGCACTTGTTAAGTTAGTAACACGGTTGTTAAGTGAATCTGGCTTCCCCATTGACTTTGCTTGCCAGAATGTCGCAAAAAAGGATCATATCACCCCGGGACAATGCAACCGTCATAAATATAAGCCAGCTGCCAAGCATCTTAATTTTGATCATGTGACCATGGGGGATGCTGAAATGGTAATAATAGTGAAAAATGGTCATGAGTCACTTTTTTTAGTGCAGTTATAATTTTGAACAGTAACTAAATGAACTGTTACAAGTTGAGGATTACCTGTATTGTCAATTCAATTTCATCTCTGTGTCTTTCAGGGTATTAAGAGTAACTAATACAACACTTTTTTGTCTTCTTTTATATGACAGGACATTTGTGAACTAATTGTCCAAGCTTGTAAACTAGTCCAGCTTAATCAAGAACATCTTGTCAATAAAGTGTGCCAATTAATTCACCAGCTGCTCAACAGATTCCAGGTGAGAAAACTGATTTTTTTTTTTTGCCATATTCTGGTGGAGCATCTAATTTTAAGTCAGGTACTGTTTCAACTATACTGTCCATGGGGTTTTCATAGCAAAGATACTGGAGTGGGTTGCTATTTTCTTCTCCATTGGATCACTTTTTTCTCAATTTTTGGCAAATAGATGGGGAAGAAATGGAGGTAGTGACAGATTTTATTTTCCTGGACTCGAAGATCACCGCAGATGGGGACTGCAGCCAAGAAATTAAAAGACACTTGCTCCTGGGGAGGAAAGCTATGGCAAATCTAGACAGCATACTAAAAAGCAGAGACCTCACCCTGCCAACAAAAGTGTGTCTAGTCAAGGCTCTGGTTTTCCCAGTTGCAATGGATGGCTGTGAAAGTTGGACCGTAAGAAAGGCTGAGCACCAAAGAATGGAGGCCTTTGAACTCTGGTGCTGGAGAAGTCTCCTGCGAGTCCCCTGGACTGCAAGGCGATCCAACTGGTCAGTCCTAGAGGAGATCAATCGTGACTGCTCTTTAGAAGGCCAGATCCTGACGATGAAACTTAAATCCTTTGGCCACCTCATGAGAAGGAAGGACTCACTGGAGAAGAGCCTAATACTGGGAACAATTTAGGGCAAAAGAAGAAGGGGACGGCAGAGAATGGGGTGGCTGGATGGGTTCCACCACAAAACCGCAGTAGACTAAACCGCGCTCGGCGAAAGCGCGTACCTGACGTCATCAAGCGCGACGAAAACATCACGCTGTGAGCGGTAAAGTTAAAATTAACGCGGAAACCTTACCCTAACCCCCTCAAACCTAACCCTAAACCTAACCCTTAACCTAACCCTAAACCTAACCCTAAACCTAACCCTTAACCTAACGCTAAACCTAACGCTAACCCTAAACCTAACCCTAACGCTTAACGTAACCCTAAACCTAACCCTTAACCTAACCCTTAACCTAACCCTAACCCTAAACCTAACCCTTACCTTTATGTGAATCGGCTTGCTTTAAAAGCGCTTTTTAAAGCGCCCTTTTTTCTCCGCGGTCGTATTTGTTGTGCTGCTGATGACGTCAGGTACGCGCTTTAATCGGGCGCACTTTAGTGGACCACGGTTTTGTCGTGCCACAGGCTGGATGGAGTCACCGAAGCAGAAGGCGTGAGCTTGAATGGACTCCAGAGGATGGTGGAGGACAGGAAGGCCTGGAGGAGTGTTGTCCATGGGGTCGCAATGGGGTCGGACACGATTTGGCAACTAACAACAACACTGTTTCAAATTCTCATAATTGTTTTCATTGACTTGCTAGTATATTTAGTCGCCTTGTTTACATTATAAAGGAAGAGTCATTTTCTGCCATTAGAAAAATGATAACAGTTACTATAAATGTAGCACACTTTTTGTCTCTTCTCCGTATGCAGATGAGACAGCTAGTGGATTTATTAGCTGTTTCTTTCTTCTGCTTCTGGATGCCATTTTTGAAAGACAGGAGACAACGGTTGATGAAACTGATTTACTGCTTGGCCTAATAAGGTATCCTCCTGAATTCCCCAATTCAAGATTATGCTAATTTCATTTTTCTTTCGGCAATTGCAGGTTGCGCTTGATGAAGAGAGCCTGAATTATCTGATGCCTTATTTCATCTCTGCTCTGAGAAAATGCAGCACCTGGACGCATGTTGAAATTCTGCAAGCCTTGGCCGCCTCTGTCTACAACAATGGACACAAGTGCCAAAAGGTGGATTGAAACATAATTTTGAACCTCTTGCTTGGAAACTTTTTCTATTTGCCTAGTGCAGTGTTTTTCAACCTTGGCAACTTGAAGATGTCTGGACTTCAACTCCCAGAATTCCCCAGCCAGCATTCGCTGGCTGGGGAATTCTGGGAGTTGAAGTCCAGACATCTTCAAGTTGCCAAGGTTGAAAAACACTGGCCTAGTGCAGAGGAATTCTGGGCAGAGGAGTTAGAGCTGGGGTCCTGATCCTTGGCAACTTTAAGAGTTGTGGCCTTCAACACCCAGAATTCTACAGAGGAGAATTCTGGGCAGAGGTGTTAGAGCAGGGGTCTCCAAACTTGGCAACTTTTAAGACTTGTGGACAGAGTTGAAGTCCACAAGTCTTAAAAGTTGCCAAGTTTGAAGACCTCTGAGTTAGAGGTTAGAAGGAAATGTCAATACTTGTTGCTGAGAATCGCCATCTGAATAGTAGAATCAAAAACAAATAAGGTTCACAATTCAGTCCATCCCTTTGGATCCCTATGGATCTTTAGAATTCAGACTAACAGAGTTGGAAAGGATCTTGGAGGTCTCTAGTCTAACCCCCTGCATAGGCAGGAAACCCTACATCACTTCAGACAAATGGCTATCCAACATCTTCTTAAAGACTTCCAGTGTTGGGGCATTCACAACTTCTGGAGGCCAGTTGTTCCACTGATTAATTGTTCTCACTGTCAGGAAATTTCTCCTCAGTTCTAAGTTGCTTCTCCCCTTGATTAGTTTCCACCCATTGCTTCTTGTCCTACCCTCAGGTGCCTTGGAGAATAGTTTGACTCTGTCTTCTTTGTGGCAGCTCCTGAGATATTGGAAGACTGCTATCATGTCTCCCCTAGTCCTTCTTTTCATTCAACTAGACATACCCAGTTCCTGCAACCGTTCCTCATAGGTTTTAGCCTCCAGTCCCTTAATCTTCTTTGTTGCTCTTCTCTGCACTCTATCTTACCAATAGCTCCAAGCAGAAGGGCTAATCAAACTTTTTAGGTCCTGGCACAGGTAGTCCTTGACTTACAACAGTTCATTTAGTGACCGTGCAAAGTAACAATGACACTGAAAAAAGTGACGTGTGACCATTTTTCATAGTTACAACCTTCGTAGCATCCCCGTGTTCGTGTGATCAAAATTCAGATGCTTGGCCATTGATTCCTACTTATGACCATTGCTGTGTCCGAAGGTCATGTGGTCACCTTTTGCAACCTTCTGGCCAGCAAAGTCAATGGGGAAGCCAGATTCACTTAACAACCGGGTTGCTAACTTATCAAGTGCAGCGAGTCACTTAACATCTGGGGTAAGAAAGCTCATAAGATGGGGCAAAACTCATTGAACAAATGTTTCACTTAGCCATAGAAATGTACGGCTCAATTGGGGTTGTAAGTCGAGGACTACCTGCATATTTCTTGAAGATGAAATGTTATGTATTATCCTGACACAAAGTAATTTGGAGTTCTTGAGTAATGTTTCTACAGCCTCAGTTCTGTTTTGATATTTTTGTACCACTTTCACAATATAGACAAGTTAAAAATTTTTTTTAAAATGTGCTGGATTCTTTGGAAGACTCCAAATTTATTGTGGTAATGATATTTTTCTAACTATCCTTCAGATATATTGGTCCATCTCATATTATGTAATATAAGCAATAATTTGTAGTTCAACATAACACACTACTGGTTAGTATAGGACCGTGATGGCAAACCTATGGCACGAGGTGGCAGGCAGAGCCCGCTCTGCTGGCACGCGCACTTTTGCCCCAGGTCAGATCTCTGGGGTGTTTCTTTTGTGAGCTTCTGTTTCCTTGCAAATGACAAAACAGACCATTACGAAAAAGAGTAAGGTTCTACATTTAGGCAAGAAAAACGAAATGCACAGGTAGAGTATAGGTGGTACCTTGCTCAATAGTAGTAACTGTGAAAGGGATCTTGGAGTCCTAGTGGACAACCATTTAAATAGGAGTCAGCCGTGTGCAGCAGCTGCCAAAAAAGCCAACACAGTTCTAGGGTGCATAAACGAGGGATAGAATCAAGATCACGTGAAGGGTTAATACCACTTTAAAAGGCCTTGGTGAGGCCACACTTGGAATACGGCATTCAGTTTTGGTCACCACGATGTAAAAAAGATGTGGAGACTCTAGAAAGAGTGCAGAGAAGAGCAACAACCTATGATTAGGGGACTGGAGGCTAAAACAAATGAGGAGCGGTTGCAGGAACTGGGCATGTCTAGTTTAATGAAAAGAAGGACTAAGGGAGACATGATAGCAGTGTTCCAATATCTCAGGGGTTGCCACAAAGAAGAGGGAGTCAAACTATTCTCCAAAGCACGTGAAGGCAAGACAAGAAATAACGGACTGCCACTAACTAATCAAGGAGAGAAGCAACTTAGAACTGTGGAGAAATTCCCTGACAGTGAGAACAATTAATCAGTTGAACAGAAGTTGCCTCCAGAAGTGTGAATGCCCCAACACTGGAAGTCTTTAAGAAGATGTTGGATAGCCATTTGTCTGAAACAATATAGGGTTTCCTGCCTAGGCAGTGTGTTGGACTAGAAGACCTCCAAGGTCCCTTCCAACTCTGCTATTAAAAAAAAAACTTACCTTTTTTCATGCTGCCGGTGTTGGGATGCCCCGACTCCCACCAGCCAGCTAGTCTTCGGGTCTCTGCTGCGCATGTTCGCATATCCGCACATGCGCACATTTGCACCTGTGTTCACCATCACTGGTATAGGATGTTTGGCAGCTAAGTGAAGAAGATAATTTCCTATCTCATGTTAACCCAGAATTATTCCTGCTATCTGATGATGGGGAAAACAATGAGATGTCCTGAATGACATTTTCAGCTTTTGCCTCTTTTTGTTTTTAATTGTAGCCTGTGGTTCACCCAGGCTGAAAGCCATAATACGATATAAGATGGCTGAGCTTCTAGAATTCATGCACTAAAGCATGCTTTTGTGGCTTCGCTAATTCTAAGTTTAGTTTTGCCTCTCTTCTCCAATTTGTTCAACGAATATGTGCTGACTGGTGTTTTTTTAAGTATCTCCCAGATTTGCTGGGGGGAAATGGACTTCTGATGCAGTTCAGCAGCCCGGCTGAAACTGATGCTGAAAGGAAAAGGGCTGCGATACACAGCATGGCTAACCTGTGCTTCAGGTATGACTGAAACCAATAGGTATGGCTTGACTCCTTTCCTCTATGTGGTGCCTCTTCTAGGGATAGAGGATGCAAATATTCCAGCGTTGGGAGGTCTAGAAAGAAATGTCTCAATCCAAGGCCCACAGATAAACAGGCCCATATATTCCAGTTTAAAATGCATTTTTGTGGAAGTGTGTTGTCTTTAAGTGTTAATAACACTTCCAAAGGGACGCGGTGGCTCAGCGGCTAAGACGGAGCTATTCGATCAGAAAGGTTGGCAGTTCAGAGGTTTGAATCCATACTGCCACGTAACGGAGTGAGCTCCGGTTACTTGTCCCAGCTTCTGCCAACTCAGCAGTTTGAAAGCACGTAAAAATGCAAGTAGAAAAATAGGGACCACCTTTGGTGGGAAGGTAATAGTGTTCTGTGCGCCTTCGGTGTTCAGTCATGCTGTTCACACATGACCACAGAGAAGTCTTCGGACAGCGCTGGCTCTTCAGCTTTGAAACGGAGATGAGCACCGCCCCCTAGAGCCAGGCATGACTAGCACATATGTGCGAAGGGAACCTTCACCTTTACTTAATAGACTTCCAAATAGCTGTTAGCATTCTAGTTTAAATGTTCTTCACTATAGAAATACAAATTTAACATATTATTTTTAATTGATGTATTTTATTGTTTTAAATATATCAGTGGAAGTGATGGAGCTGATATTGAAGAGTACTTTCTTAAAAAAAACAACACCTGGTACTCAGCACATGGTACTAAGCCAGAATGTGGTTTATTTGTCTATAGCTTAGTGTAAAAGATAAACCCAGAGTTGTGGTTTGGATATTAAGGGTTGTGGCTTATTAGTTTGTGTGAACAGTTCCTGTGTGTTATTCAGCAAGTCATGACTAATCACAGTATTTGAACCCAGTCACTGTTAGGCTATAATATTATTCTTAACATTTTCCTTATTTTGATCACAATTGCAGGAGAGAATCTAAATAGCTGTAAAAAAACACCCTGTAATTTCAACACCCTGAAATTGCCCCAGAAACTCCTAGTATTTAACATTCTATAGCAGAACTGCAAATACAGACAGTATGAAAAGACAGATTGGGGAACATTCTTGGGAATAACTTTTACTTAAACATGCTTGAGATAAACCCCAGAATTTAACAAATTAAAAAAACACCCTCAAAGATTAGATTCAATGGACCCCTAGGCTTTTTCTGCCATCACTTTTCTGTCTTTCTATGTTGTCTAATACGTGGAAGAAGAATAACATAGTGAGATATTGCTTTCCTTAATAAATCCTCTCATTTCATTGAATAAAGCAATTTATCTCAGATTGCTGAGGTCTCAGATACTATGAGCTTTCTGATATGAAGGGGTTGCTTCTTCCTTCTACTGCATTTTCTAAACAGACAGATAAAAGCATTACTCCTTTTCTGCAGTTCATCTTCCTCCTTTGCATCTGCCTGTCTTTTAGCCTACCTGGACAGCCTTACCTGGAGGAATCATACAGAGAGATCTGCTTTCAGGCTTTCCTGAGCATCTTACAGTCTTCCAAAGGAACTGAAGTAGATGACATCACCTTTTCCATGGTAAGAATAGAATAACAGAGTTGGAAGGGACCTTGGAGGTCTTCTAGTCCAACCCCCTGCTTAGGCAGGAAACCCTTTACCGTTTCAGACAAATGGCTATCCAACATCTTCTTAAAGACTTCCAGTGTTGGGGCATTCACAACGTCTGGTGGCAAATTGTTCCATTGATTAATTGTTCTAACTGTCAGGAAATTTCTCCTTAATTCTAGGTTGCTTCTCTCCTTGATTAGTTTCCACCCATTGCTTCTTGTTCTACCCTCAGGTGCCTTGGAGAATAGTTTGACTTCTTCTTCTTTGTGACAGCCCCTGAGATATTGGAAGACTGCTATCATGTCTCCCCTACTCCTTCTTTCATTAAACTAGACATCCCCAGTTCCTGCAACCGTTCCTCATAGGTTTTAGCCTCCAGTCCCCTAATCACCTTTGTTGCTCTTCTCTGCACTCTTTCTAGAAAGTCTCAGCATCTGTTTTACATCGTGGCGACCAAAACCGGATGCAGTATTCCAAGTGCTCTCTGAGCTTGGTTATTTTCTTGCAGGCATTTCATTACCCAAACTGGAACATCTGCAAGGGAACAACCAAGCTCAGAGAGCATCCCACAGTTCAACCCTGAGCTACAAATATTCTCCTTTATCAGTTGAACTTCAGCTGTTGCTTTAATAGCAGTTAGCAATAGCAGTTAGACTTATATACCGCTTCATAGGGCTTTCAGTTCTCTCTAAGCGGTTTACAGAGTCAGCATATTGCCCCCAACAACAATCCGGGTCCTCATTTTACCCACCTCGGAAGGATGGAAGGCTGAGTCAACCCTGAGCCGGTGAGATTTGAACAGCCGAACTGCAGAACTGCAGTCAGCTGAAGTAGCCTGCAGTGCTGCACTCTAACCACTGCGCCACCTCGGCTCTAAATTGGGACATCCTGTCATGGAAATCATGCCCCTGTATTATTAAACTTATTTTGTGGGAACTGTCAGAGGTTGCTAATTAGTTGCTGGTGGTAAAATTTAGAAATCAATTTCACATGGAATGATCTTACATAAGCCCAATGGTTACTTAATCTAAACCACAGGTTGAGCTTGCAATTAAAGTTGGGTGTGATACCGGTATCATTCTAGCAACTTCTCAAACTCTATAATCACTTGAGGCAGACTTTTGCCATTGGACTTTTATCACCTAGATAAAATGGCACTCTAGATCAGCGGTCACCAACTGGTGGTCCAAGAGAAAATTTTGGTGGTCCGTAGAATTTGTTTTTTGCATTTATTTATATTGCACTAAATCAGGGAACCTCAAATTATGGCACCTGGGATGGATACATCCCAGATGGATGGGTACTTGAGAGACCGCCTACTGCCAATTACCTCCACTAGACCAATTAGATCCCACAGACTAGGCCTCCTCCGAATTCCATCTGCCGCCCAGTGTCGACTGGCGACTACCCGGAGGAGAGCCTTCTCTGTGGCTGCTCCGACCCTCTGGAACGATCTCCCCGTGGAGATTCGAACCCTCACCACCCTCCAGGCCTTCCGCAAAGCCGTTAAAACCTGGCTGTTCCGACAGGCCTGGGGTTAAAGATTCGCTGCCCCTATCTCGAATGGTATGATTGTTGTGCTTTTAACTATGTATTGTTCGTGTTGTTGTTAAACTGTTTGTATCCCCCCTTCCCTTGAGTTGTGAGCCGCCCTGAGTCCCCTTAGGGAAAAGGGCGGCATACAAATGAAATAAAACTCAAAACTCAAAACTCAAAACTCAAACTACATGCAATGAACATTTTTGTTCCTGCAGAGGGTCTCCCCCTTTGGGGTCTTTTTATGTGAGTTGGAGGGGGCAAAAATTTCGAATTGGGGTCTGCTTCAGCCTCCTGGTGTGGGGCTTTGGGCCAAGGCTGGAGGGAAGCACTGCTGGTGGCGAAGAGCCGGAAGGCCTCGTTTCAGTGGGACTGTATCATGGCCTGGAACTGGCTGACCATCTCAGCCCGCTGAGCCTCCAGGCGCTGGTACCTGGCCTTGCCCTCCCACAGATTTTCCCTCTGCTTGGAAAGCCTATGCTTGTAGTCCTCAGTGTGGTGTTTCTACTGAGCCTCCTTCTCCGTCAGATCCAATTTGAACGGAGCTGTTTTGCCAACTCTTTCTCATGATGGCTGCTTAGCTCCAGCAACTGCTTCCTCTTGAGGCCCTAAGGAGCCCAGGCAAGGAGTGGCTAAGAGGGGCGGGGCGAGTCGAGGCTGGCGAAGTGCCCCTTGATGTGAGTGACACCGAGTTGGCCACACCCACCCAGTCCCATGGCCACCTAGCCACGCCCACCCAGCTGGTCATTATGCAGAGCATATTAGTGGTCCTTGGAATTTAAAATTATGAATTTAGTGGTCCCTGAAATCCAAAAGGTTGGTGACCCCAGCTGTAGATGATAGAGTTGTACTATTCCCTGAGAGTTGCAAGAAGGCTAATTGTTTTTCCATTTCCTTTTCCAGCTGCTACAAAACTCTTTGAAAGGAATCCAGTCGCTCTTAAACGGAGGAAAGATGAGGCTGACCCAGAGTGATCACCTTGGTTCCCTCCTTGCTGTGTTGAAGGTGACAAGAGATTTAAAGTGGAAATCTTCCCTGAGTGCCACAAAACAACCCTGAAAAAGTTTTTGATGGGCCTTTTTACTCAGAGGTGTAGCATGCTTTTGAAATGCCTCTGGTTTCTAAAATTAGAATTGCACAATCCCCAGTACCCATAATTGATTTGATAGCAAAGGCAGCTTTGTATTCCTCTTAGCGTGACTGTGAAGAAACATTCAAGGTCTACTATTGTGTTTCCCAGAAAATAAGACAGGGTCTTATTTTCTTTTGACCCCCGAAATAAGCGCTTGGCCCTATTTTCGGGGAGGTCTGATTATTTTTGAGGTGCAGGAGGCTGCGAGCGTGGTCACCCCATGGCTGCTGCTGTGTTGCAATATTTCCAGGGAGGGCTTATTTTTTGGGGGAGGGCTTATTTTAGCACATGCACTCAAAATCCTGATTGGGCTTATTATCCGGGGAGGTCTTATTTTCAGGGAAATGGGATACGGGTAGTCCTTTACTTATGACCACCATTGGGATCTGAATTTGCGTTGCTAAGCAAGGTGATTGATACGTGAGTTGCACCCAATTTTATGATCTTCATTGCCACAGCTGTTAAGTGAATCACACAGTCGTTAAGCAAATCCAACTTTCCCCATTGACGGCTTGTTGGAAGCTGGCTGGGAAGGCCTCAAATGGCGATCACATAGCCCCAGAATGCTGCAACCATTATAAATACAGGTAGTCCTCAACTTACGGCCACAATTGAGTCCAGATTTTCTACTGCTAAGTGAGAAATTTGTTAAGTGAGTTTTGTCCCATTTTAGGGCTCTTCTTGCCACGTTTGTTAAGCGAATCATTGCAGTTATTAAGCTAGTGACACGATTGTTAAGTGAATCTGACTTTCTCCATTGACTTTGCTGGTCAGAAGGTCACAAGAGGGGATCCCATGGCCTTGGGACACGGCAACATTCATGAATATGAACCTGTTGCCAAGCCCCCGAATTTTGATCCCGTGAGCATCCATGTGGAGGCTGCAACAGTCGTAAGTGTGAAAAATGGTCATAAGTCACTTGTTTCAAAGCTGTTGTAACTTCAACAGGTTTCCTGAAAATAAGACACCCCCCCCTCCAGATAATAAGCCCAATTGGGCTTTTGAGTGCATGCGCTAAAATAAGCTCCCCCAAAAAATATTGCAACACGGCAGCAGGTACAGGTGACCTGCACCTCAAAAATAATAAGATCTCCCCCAAAATAAGACCACATGCTTTTTTTGGGGGTCAAAAGAAAATAAGACCCAGTCTTATTTCCTGGGAAACACGGTAAATGAACAGTTGTAAGTTAAGGACCTTCTGTACAAGTCAGTTGCTAAGTGATCAGGTGACCCTGGGGAATGCTGTGATGGCTTCAAGTGTGAGATCTGGTCTCACCCTGAAGTGTGTAGTTTATTCAGTGTGGTTGAACAGTTGTCAAATGAATGGCTTTTAAGTTGCTGTTTTAGGTGCATCCCAGTTTTTGTTGTTGCTGAAACTCAAAATGAGAGTAATAGCATCTATGTTTGAAGTAAATCAACCAAATCATGGATTATGGTAACATCTGAACTGTAATCACCTTGTCCACATTTTTTTTTTGTATAAAGTTTTATTTTTTCCTTTCATACACATTCACAAATATACATTCTTGTAAATACTGTTAACATCTATCTATTAAGTATCGACATTTATCACAATCTTACAAATAAAACACCGTTGGGGTCACTTTCTTGCCACCCTGTATCTCCATCTTGTTTTGCAACAACCCTACTCTTTCCGCCTTCTCAACCTCTCTTCTCTACTTTCTCCTTTCCTCCTCTCCTTTCTCTTTCTTTCTTCCATTCCCTTTCCCCCACTCCTCCTCTCTTCTCCTCCTCCTTATCCTCTCTCCTACTCTTACTTGAGCCAAGGTGGCGCAGTGGTTAAATGCAGCACTGCAGGCTACTGCTAGATCAGCAGTTCAGCGGTTCAAATCTCACCGGCTCAGGGTTGACTCAGCCTTCCATCCTTCCGAGGTGGGTAAAATGAGGACCCAGATTGTTGGGGGCAATATGCTGACTCTCTGTAAACCGCTTAGAGAGGGCTGAAAGCCCTATGAAGCGGTATATAAGTCTACTGCTATTGCTATTGCTAAACTTCCCCTCCCTTACTTCCTCTGCTTTACCCTTTCTTCTTTTCTCTCCTCTTCCTCTCTCCTTTCCGTTGTTGCCCTTACTTATTTTTTCCCCCCCGTGTGGATTCTCGGGCTGGCATTCCAGTGATCCCAACTTTATCTTTACATAAGAAAACCTTATCCACAGTTTTGAGTGTGGGTGACACACACAGAATAGGGCTAACTCCAAAATAGTAATGGAAATGTCTAATCTTAAAAGCCATAAGGGGGTGGTGTTTCTATACTGTGTATGTATAATGGGGGAGGCGAGACTGACATCTGTCACAATAATCCACCAGGCATTACCATGTCCAAAGATAGTTCGCAGCTGGTTTCACATGTCACCCTAAGCCAGAATATGATTTGTGGTTTGAGCTTTGCATCACAATTGCAAATCCAATAAATCTTTGCACAGCATGATTTTTAGCTCCACTAAGGTGTGTGGCCCTAGTCGTTATGCTTCATTCAGCAAACCATGATTTGGTGCGATGTGCTAATTCAATACCGTGTGCACAACAGCTCTTCCCTGTGCTTTGTAGAAGTGCAAATGAAATCATTGCTATCCTGAACAAATTACCAGCTAGTAAGAATTTGTATTCCCATAGTATCCAAAGGGTGGCTCAGTGGCTAAGACGCTGAGCTTGTTGATCAAAAAGGTTGGCAGTTCAGCAGCTCGAATCCCTAGCACTGCGTAATGGAGTGAGCTCTCGTTACTTGTCCCAGCTTCTGCCAACCTAGCAGTCCAAAATCACATAAAAATGCAAGTAGAAAAATAGGAACCACCTTTGGTGGGAAAGTAACAGCCTTCCATGCGCCTATGGCGTTGAGTCATGCCGGCCACATGACCACAGAGACGTCTTCGGAGAGCGCTGGCTCTTTGGCTTTGAAACTGAGATGAGCCCCGCCCCTATAAAAAAATTTACCCTATAAAATTATGATATCCAACGATGTTTAAAAGAATACATGGGTTTCTTTTTCCTTTCTTTCGATAAAGGAGAACATGTTCATTTAGTGACCATTTGAAATCACAACGGCACTTTAAAAAGTGACTTACGATCATTTTTCACACTTACAACCATTGCGGCATCCCCATGGTCACGTGATTTATATTTGGATGCTTGACAGCTGACTCATGTTTACGACAGTTGCAGTGTCCTGCAGTCACATGATCCCCTTTGGTGACCTTCCGACAAGCAAAATCAATGGGGAAGCCAGAGTCACTTAAAAACTGTGCTGCTAACTCAGGGGTTCCCAGCAGGGGAATATTCCAGGGGGTGCAAAAACTTGGGTTTAGAAGTTTCAAAATTATAGTATGTATGTATGTATGTATGTGTATATGTATACGTATATGTATGTATGTATGTGTATGTGTGTGTGTGTATATATATATATATGTGTGTGTGTGTGTGTGTGTGTGTGTGTAGTGTATATATATATGTATATATATATATATATATGTATATATATAAATATATATATGTGTGTGTGTGTGTGTGTATATATATATATATGTGTGTTTTTTATTTGTGCTGATAAATAAATAAAGGAAGCTTCCTCCCATAATTGGGGCTTACCAGGGGTTGTAAAAAATCTAATTATATATATATATATATATATATATATATATATATGTATGTATGTATGTATGTATGTATGTATGTATGTATGTATATGTATATGTATATGTATATGTATATGTATATGTATATGTATATGTATATGTATATGTATATGTATATGTATATGTATATGTATATGTATATATATGTCTTTTTTTATTTGTGTTGATAAATAAATAAAGGGAGACTAGTATAGATCTATTTCAAGCTATTTAGCTCTCATCAGCTAGCCATACCCTTACTGGGATTTGAACCTGGGCTATATTGCATACTAGGCATACTAGGCTAGCTGATGAGAGCTAAATAGCTTGAAATAGATCTATACTAGTCTCCCTTTATTTATTTATCAGCACAAATGAAAAAAGACACAAATATAACAGAGGCAACAGTAAAGATATTGGGTTTCTGTCGTGATGGACTCTTGTGACGAGCCGAATGACAGATGATGGAAGCGGTTGGCTTCCTCCCATAATTGGGGCTTACCAGGGGTTGTAAAAATCTAATATATATATATATGATTATATGCATATAATTATTTTTTTAAGGGGTGTGAGTAGAGGTGGTATTCAGCAGGTTCTGACCAGTTCTGGAGAACCGATAGTGGAAATTTTGAGTAGTTCGGAGAACTGGTAAATACCACCTCTGGCTGGCCCCGCCCCATCTATTCTCTGCCTCCCGAGTCCCAGCTGATTGGGAGGAAATGGAGATTTTGCAATAACCTTCCCCACCAATCCATGCCGCACCCACCAATCTATGCCACGCCCACCAAGCCACACCCAGCCCACAGAACCGGTAGTAAAAAAAATTGAATTCCACCACTGGGTGCAAGAATATGAGCCGAGGTGGCGCAGTGGTTAAATGCAGCACTGCAGGCTACTGCTAGATCAGCAGTTGAGCGGTTCAAATCTCACCGGCTCAGGGTTGACTCAGCCTTCCATCCTTCCGAGGTGGGTAAAATGAGGACCCAGATTGTTGGGGGCAATATGCTGACTCTCTGTAAACCGCTTAGAGAGGGCTGAAAGCCCTATGAAGCGGTATATAAGTCTACTGCTATTGCTATAATATATCAGAAGTGTTCCAGGGGTGCGGGGTATAGAAAAGATTGGGAACCCCAGTACCAATTGAACAACTGCAGTGATTCGCTTAACAACTGTGGCAAGAAAGGTTGTAAAGTGGGGCAAAACTGACTTAAACAACTGCCTCACTTAGCAACAGAAAGGTTGGGCTCAATTTTGGTCGTAAAAAGAAGCAGATGTAATTTAATTTAAATTAATGAAGTACTAAGCAGATTATAGTGCTGATGCCTAGGATTTTCTTTGATTTCAGAAATGCATGTTTCATGGACTCCCTGGAATTAACATAGAAATGCCCAGCGTCTTATATCCAGCACTCCTTCCTCAGTACGACAGCCGGTCACCCATCGAGCAAGAGAAGTTGGAGCAGAACAGTGTTAAACTGAGCGGGGTAAACTTTTTAAATACGGTTTGTGTGTGTTGTGCATTAAACCTAAGGCACTTCAAAAAATGTATATCTGGTCACTAGCTGAGGGCTGCTTTGGTCTGTCTGGGGAAAAAAAATGTAATGTTTTGGTAAAAGCACATGACAGCAGTGCATGATATTCTGTACAGTACAGTAGTATTTCTGAACCTTGGCCACTTTAAGCTCTGCGGACTTCAACTCCCAGAATTCCCCAAACTAGCCAGGAATTCTGGGAGATGAAGTCCACAAAGCTTAAATTGCCAAAATTGAGAAACATTGCTGTAGAGCAGGGGTGTGAAACTCGATTTCATTGAGGGCCACATCAGGGTTGTGTTTGACCTTGGGGGGCAGGGGTGGCCGTGGCCACCTGGACGTCACTCATGTTGCGGCCCAAGCGCTCTGCCAGTGAAAACGGGCTCCCGAGCTCCGTTTTGGCTGCAACGGCCTCCTGCAACCTTCTGCCAGCGAAAATAGAGCTCAGGATGGCCGAACACAGCTTCCTGAGCTCTGTTTTCACTGACGGGGGCACTGCGGGCCAGTCCTTTGCTGTTTCCAAGGCGGTCCCGTGGGCCAGGCCTAAGCATCCCATAGACTGGATCGTGCCCCCGGGCCTTGAATTTGACACCCCTGCTATAGAGCCAAGCCACTGTTTATAAGCATTTATCTGCCTTCATTAATGACTGCTTATGGGCCTTCTGAATCCCATAATCTTCATGAATGGCAGTTTTCATTGGGGACGAGAGGTTTAACACAACTGGAGGGCAGCAGAATATGAAAGGAAATTCTGTTCTACAGTAGCTGACAGCTCCTTTTCGTATTTCTGAAACCGGGATTTTCGAGTGTTAAAAGGAGATGTCAGGGATTTGAACTGGGAGCTTTTGCTTAAGCAAACAGGGTCTGAAAATTGGACAAGATGAACTTCCAAAGCAGCTGTTGTGAAACATGAAATATTTGTTTTACTTCGATTTAAATCTTGAGCAGGAGGCACTGTTAACCGCATGGTGCCTGTTCTAACCTAGGCAGCTGAGTCCTCGTCTCGATAAATCCCTTTTATTTAATTGACAGTGAATTCCTCTCCGGCAAAGTCTTTCCTCTCCCACAGTCTTTCAAGGTAGGTCACAATTCCCGACTTTTATCAGGCTTGGAGAGTGGCCAGGCCCATATCTTTCAGACACCGCAATACTTGGCAAGAATGCAGGAATGAACTAATTGTCTCTTGCGAACACCCCTTCCCCTCACCTTCCACCTGTGGCTTTACTCCCAAGTCAACCCTTGTTTCTTAGCTGTTCCCTTCGTCTGGCAACTTTGCACATGCGCACACTGGGAACAGGCTCCAGCTGTTCCTCTCCTCACTGATCTCTGTCTCTGAAGGCAGCTGATAATTGTCAGGTGGCCCTGGCCCCATCTCTGCCTCTGATGCAGAGCCCTCATCAGAGCCTTCCCCAGACTCCAGGACTGGCCCATGTTCCTCCCCAACCTCCTCACTCTCCGAATCTGCTGCCAACTCTGCTGGCTGCCGGCGGGCCACAACAGCACCTTAAGCCAAGAGAATAAGTCTTACGCGGCCTCTTAAGTTGAGATAGATTTCTTGATGCCGAGAGAAAAAATCCTACCCAGGCTATTCTATATTAATATTTAGAAGAAGAAAAAAAAACATTAGATGCTTGGATTGATTAAAGAGAACGGCACACAATCCCTTGAATTGAAAAGGCTTGTGTTTGTAATCATTTCTACGCCCCACAACTACTTCTCACAGAACAGGAGGAAGAAGCCGAAAGGAAAACCGAAGAAAGGGAAGCCGGAAGAAGAAGGAGTAAAAGAGCAGCCAGGAGGTGCCGAAGGAGGCAGAGTGGAGAAACCCACATTAAAGGATGAGTTATCGCAAGATCGGGACTCGAAGATGACAAATTGGGCATTCAGTGATAAATATCCCTCACTTGCGAAAGAGCGTTTATCTTCCCACGCTTTCAGCTGGAAGAGAATCAGCAGCAGTGACTCAGAATATTCTGATGCGGAAGGTGGAATGCAGAGCAAAACAAGGTTTGTGATGGCAACCACTTAAACACACACACACACACACACATCCTGCTGCCATTATGCAGCGTTGAGGTGTGTGTGCCTTTTCCAGCAGCGTGGCTGAATTCTCTTTGACTCGAGTTCTTTCAAAAGCAGATATTTTTTTTCCTCGCTTCGTTTCTTGACTTCCCCTCCCTGCCTCTGTTGGTAACAAGTGCAGGCAGTCCTCGACTTAACGATCCCAATACGGTTGCTAGGTGAGACTGTTGTTAAAGGCTTTTTCTTGCCATGGTTGCTAAATGAATCACCGCAGTTGTTAAGGTTAGCACCACGGTGGTTAAATGAATCTGGCTTTCCCCCCATTGACTGCGGCGTTGTTGCCACACTGGAGGGCTGCTCATGTGTCCTTGCCTAATCAAAAGGAAAACACCAGACAGAATTCCTTGGGATGAGCTAAGCTTCGAAAGAACTTCGAAGGGCTCTTTTATTAGAAAAGTTAGTTACAGCGTCATCAAAAAGGAGCGTATCCAAAGGCATATATAATCACACATGGTACAAGTAAACTAATGAAAAATCACAGCATTCTACAAATAAACCAATAGAAAATCACATCATGGCAAAGGGTGGGCAAAGGGGGAATAGAAAGTTACAAGCTGCATGGCATTGGGAGGGGGAAAGGGGGAATAGAAAGTTACAAGCTGCATGGCATTGGGAGGGGGAAAGGGGGAATAGAAAGTTACAGCACAGCCTAGGGGGGAGAAGGGGCAGGTGTGGGAGTAACTGGCTCACATAGTTCTTGTTACATGAGGCTGCATAGTGAGTCCTGACAGGCCGGAAAGATGTTTCTGGTGCGATGTTTTTGCATCCCTGTGTGTGTGTGTTTCAGACAGCAGAAGCTGCCCTGCACACAAACACCCGGAATGGATTCCAACAATTGACTTTCCTTGTGAGAAGGTCACAAAAGGGGATCACGTGACCCCCAGGACACTGTCATAAATACGAGCCAATTGCCAAGCCTCTGAATTTTGATCATGTGATCATGGGGATGCTACAACGGTCGTATGTGTGAAAAAATGGACATACCGTATTTTTCGGCGTATAAGACGCACCTTTTTCCCTTAAAAAGAGGCTGAAAATCTGGGTGCGTTTTATACACTGAATACAGCATTTTTGGCTTCCTGAAACCCCACCCCTTCACCAAAATAGCCGTGCAGAGCCTTTAGGAGGCTTCCAGAGTGCTCCTGGGGGCTGAGGAGGGCAGAAATGAGCACAAAATGGGCCGTTTTTTGCTCATTTTTGGCCCACCCCCCCAGAAGCACTCTACATGCCTCCCAAAGGCTATCCATGACCTTTTTTTGAAAAAAAAAATGGGCATGAATGGGGAGGTCTGCAGAGTTCAAAATCTTCAAAATCTTGGTGCGTCTTATACTCCAGTGAGTCTTATACTCCGAAAAATACGGTAAATCACCGTTTTCACTGCCGTTGTAACTTTGGTCACTAAAAGAAAAGTTGTAAGTCGAAGATTGCCTAAAAGCAAAGAGAGCGTTTTCCCAATTATTCATGGGTTAATATTTTGCATACTGCCGGCTTCAAATGACACGGGGCAATTTGCATCTGTAAAAATAGCAGTAGCAGTAGACTTATATACCGCTTCATAGGGCTTTCAGCCCTCTCTAAGCGGTTTACAGAGAGTCAGCATACTGCCCCCAACAATCTGGGTCCTCATTTTACCCACCTCGGAAGGATGGAAGGCTGAGTCAACCCTGAGCCGGTGAGATTTGAACCGCTGAACTGCTGATCTAGCAGTCAGCCTGCAGTGCTGCATTTAACCACTGCGCCACCTTGGCTCATAAACAAAACCAAAACCATGGCAACAAATATCCTCGGTACCCTCAACCATGGTATCCTTCCTGATGATCTCAGACGATCGGGGGTGGCAACATGGTTCTCTGCTGGTTTGCCCCCTTTTTTCTGGGGTTGATTCCAGGCAGTGATGACTGGGGAAGGGCAGACACGCCCCTCCCTAGGAGGGTGTTGTAAAGCTTGGTGCTCTCCCCTCTCCTATCCAGGCGAGGCCACTGGGTGAGCGCAAGGGGTGAGATATCCTCAATATGCTGACAAATTAAGCAATGATGTGCAATCTTAATCTCAGTGCTTGGAGACTGAGAGTATGTGTCAGCCTCTATATCGCATTGCTTACTATCGGCTGCCATGGTAACGGGGAGGGAGGGGGTTTCGGTATTTGGGAGGGGATCATGCTGGAGGAGCTATCTCGGGACGAGGAGGGAGTTTTGTTCTCACCATCTTCTGCGCATGCTGAATGGTCCTGTTTAGGTCTGGTCAAGGCCAACCGTCTCTGCATACCAGATGGATGAAACCACCTGAAGATGCACCCCCACACGACACCCTTGGAGGCTGGAGATTGGACATTCGGCTTGGGGTTGTTGGGAGGGGGGAGGGATTTGGGACAGGTACAATTTTGCACCTTTCGTTTCAGATCTTGCTTTACTCCCGATGCTTTCCCTTCATAATTCAGTAAAAGTACCTTTTCTCTACAACTAATGGAGTTGAATAGAATAGAATAGAATTTTATTATTTGTATGCCGCCCTTCTCCGGGAGGACTCAGGGCAGCGAACAATTCAAGGAGGAAAAAGGGGAACATAAAAACAAAATACAAATAATAAAAGTAAGCAACAGTCGCACAACCATACATGTCGAGAGGGGAGGGAACTCATCACCCCCAGGCCTGCCGGCAAAGCCAGGTTTTGACGGCTTTTCGGAAGGCCTGGAGAGAGGTGAGGGTCCGAATCCCTGCGGGGAGTTCATTCCAGAGGGCCGGAGCTGCCACAGAGAAGGCCCTCCCCCGGGTAATAGCCAGGTGGCATTGGCTGGTAGATGGCATCCGGAGGAGGCCAACCCTGTGAGATCTAATGGGTCTGTGGGAGGTAATTGGCAGCAGGCGGTCTCTCAAGTTGGGGGTTTCCTTTCTTGAATTTTGAAGGAAGCATGTTTGACAGTATGGATAAGGAAACATCCGGCTTCAGCTGGACAGTATCAGAGTTGGAAGGGACCTTGGAGGTCATCTACTCCAACCTTCTGCTCTCACAGGAGACCCTATACCAGTGATGGCGAACCTTTTCGACACCAAGTGCCCACCCTTCGCGCACGCTTGTCTGATCCACGACCGGGAAGAGGAGCTGCCCAGCTGGCAAGTGTGCACTGGAAAATAAAGTTCCAGTGTGCGAGGTGTGCATACACACCAGCCAGCGCATGCACTGGAGCATTGGGGGGGGGGGGGAGGACACGCACTTTGGGCACTCGATCCGGAAAAGGTTAGCCATCACTGGTATAGGGTCTCCTGCTTAGGTAGGGTGTGGGACTAGAAAACCTCCAAGGTCCCTTTCAACCCTATTATTCTATGTTCTGTGTTCTAAGATCAAAGATTTCCCCTCCTGCCCACTTTGACCAATGAGACAATGTCATTTACTTAAGGTGTTAAATCAGGTTTTTTCCCCCTCTGCCTATTTATATTTTCTCTCTATTTTCATGCCAGGTCTTTCCAAGCTAAAGTTCGTCAAGGGGCTTTAACCTGCTTCCTTTCCACTGTGAAATCCATAGAGAAGAAAGTCCTCTACGGTTACTGGTCAGCATTTATTCCCGATGAGCCTGGAATAGGAAGCCCACAGACGGTGTCTTTGATGACAATTGCTTTAAAAGATCCTTCCCCTAAGGTAAGAGGATTCGTTACCCTCCTGGCTACTCATCCCGTACGATCCAGCATACAGCCCTCTTCCAAGCACTCCTTGCAAGAGAATGGGATTCAATTCAGTGCAGTGCGGTTCACTTTATCGCGGTGTCAACTCTGAAGCGAACCTGGATGAAGCCCTCTTGCGCTGCCTCATACTTCCCGCGAAGCCTGAGAGGGGGCAGGGAGCGGTGGGGGAGTAGATAGCCTGGCTAACAGTCAAAACAAAAAGTTTTCCTGTGGGAACCAAGGTCATTGTAACAGGTGCAACAGGTGGCTGTTGAAGGAGGAGAGGAGCCTGCCAGCTGTATTCATTGGACAATGTGACCGGTGACACCTGGGAGGTTTTTTTGGTTTTTTTAAAAAACTTTTTTAATTAGGTGAAAACCACGGGACCTTTTAGAGTTGGTTTTTACCGGCTGTGCTGATGGGATGTATCCAATAAACATGTTCTTTAAGGAATCTACCTGCCTCGGAATTCTGCTTTCAATAAGGGTGCCTTATTTGGAACTCTGAAATGTGGTCATAGAACACTACAGCAAAGTTCTCCATCCCACCCCACCCCACTCCATTTTATTTATTCTGCCCTGCACTATCCTATTCTGTTGAAAATAAATTAAATAAGATTTAAGGCAATGGTGAAATCCTCCGAAGTCTGCTACCGGTTCGATTTGTCTGCTGCTGAGTCCATGCTTTGCATGCATGCGTGCCTTGGGCGCGCCCGCGTAGCAGTAAAAAAGGAACAATTTGAAGCCTTCCAAGTCTGCAAAGGTAAGTAGAACAGCATGAGGTCTAGGACACAGGGGTTGAATATGTTTCTTAAAGAGGGTTCAATCCAATTCACTTTAAAGTCCCTCCACTGGCACTCCAGCCCTTTATCCCCAGTGCCCTTTATAACACCAAAGAGCTCTAAAGAGCTTTTGCTAAAGATTTACTAAGGAACGGTCACGTCAATGGCTCAGGTTCTCTTTGCCTTCCATCGGTCAGCCAGAGCCTCCGGCGGTATCCTTGGGAACTGATGTGGAAGATAATTCAGCTCCCGTCAGGTGCCTAGGCTCAGCTCCTGTATTGGTTTTCTTCTGTTGCAGACTCGGGCCTGTGCTTTCCAAGTTCTCTCCGCCATTCTGGAAGGTTCCAAGCAATTCCTGTCCATTGCCGAAGATGCCGTTGATCACAAGAGAGCATTCACCCCCTTCTCGGTGAGCATTGCCTCCAGCATCCGAGAACTTCACCGGTGTATGCTGTTGGCTTTGGTGGCCGAAACCTCGTCCCAAACCCTCACCCAGATAATCAAGGTAAATGCCTGTCTACGGAAGCTGCTTTCGTTCTACTAGTTCTAGTAGTATTGAGTAACAGAATAACAAAGTTGGAAGGCACCTTGGGGGGGGGTCTTCTAGCCCAAGCCCCCCCTGCTCAAGTAGGAAACCCTATACCAGTGACGGCGAACCTTTTGAATTGAATTGAATTGAATTTATTGCACTTATATGCCGCCCTTTTCCCCGGAGGGGACTCAGGGCGGCTCACAATCCAAGTCAGGGAAGGGGATACAGATAAGGAATAAAAAGACAAACAAAACAATACACAATCTAAAAGCACACAACAACCATACCTTTTTAAGGGAGGGTGGCAAAAGCTCTTTAGCCCCAGGCCTGTCGGAACAGCCAGGGCTTTGCGGAAGGCCTGGAGGGTGGTGAGGGTTCGAATCTCCATGGGGAGCTCGTTCCAGAGGGTCGGAGCAGCCACAGAGAAGGCTCTCCTCCGGGTAGTCGCCAGCCGGCATTGGCCGGCGGATGAAATTCGGAGGAGGCCTAATCTGTGGGATCTAATCGGTCTAGTGGAGGTGATTGGCAGCAGGCGGTCTCTCAAGTACCCAGGTCCAATACCATGAAGGGCTTTATAAGTGACGACTAGCGCCTTGAAGCGTATCCGAAGACCAATAGGCAGCCAGTGCAGCTCGCGGAGGATAGGTGTTACGTGGGTGAACCGAGGTGCACCCACGATCGCTCAAGTGCTGAAGTGCGTGCCTGTGTTGGACTGAGTCTGCATGCTCGCCTAGGCCACGACCAGGAAGAGGAGCTGCCCAGGGGGCATCCATGCGCGCACCGGAAAAGGAACTTCCGGTGTCCGGGGAGTGCATGCGCAGTGGCCAGCAAGTCTTCCGGTTACTGCCAGGCTTGCGCACACACCGATCAGCTGGCCAGCACGCATGGTCATGCCTGAAAACAGAAGACCAGCTCTTCCAGTTCCCGGCACTGCCACAGGCACAAAGGCTAGCTGATTGTCGTGTGCGCATGCGTGCCAGAAACCCGGAAGTGGAACAGGCGATGCCATGCATGCCCAATCTCTCTTTAAAAACCTGCAGTGTCACAGATCCTGGAGTCCAGTCATTCCGCTTACGAATTGTTCCCACTGCCAGGAATCTTTTCCTTAGTTACAGGTTGCCTCTTAGTTCCCATCCATTGTTTTACATCAAAGATGATTCAAAGTTAATTGCAAAGGTTTGTCTTAGTTGTTTTATGTAATCATGACTTTCTTCTTTCTATTGTCGGTAGAGTGGCATTACAACAATCTTAGCCATCCCTTGCTAATCCAGTTTTCTGCAGCCTAGAGTCCTCCGTGAACAGGGGTGATAATCCTTGGGGTTCGGCCCAGATCGGCTGAACCGGTAGAGACAATTGTCCCTGGTTCTACGAACCAGTAGTAAAAAAAGCTTCTGAGGATTGTGTGGCTCAGCTCTGACCCGTACGATCGTCGGAAGCTTTTTTCCTCCACTTTTTAAAGCATTTTTTTTCCTGCCTATTCGCTCAAACCTGCAGGGAAAAAATTGCTTTAAAAAGTGAAAAAAAGTTGGCCACACCCACCCAGTCACATGACCCCCCTGCAATTAAGCCACGCCCACAGGTGGGCAAAAAAATTAGATTTCACCACTGTCCATGAACGAGTTGCTTCTATACAGGTAGTCCTCGACTTACGGCCACAATTGAGCCCACAATTTATGTTGCCAAGGGAGAAATTTGTTGAGCGAGTTTTGCCCCCGTTTTACGAACGTTCTTGCCACAGCTGTGAAGTTAATAACACGGTTGTTAAGTGAATCTGGCTTCCCCATTGACTCGCAAAATGTGACCACATGATACCGGGTCTCTGCAACCGTCATAAATATGAGTCAGTTGCCAAGTGTCTAAATTTTAATCATAGGATCATGAACTGTTGTAAGTCGAGGTCTACCTGCAATCTCCAGACAATCCATTTAATGCAGCGTATTTGAATGGATCCCTGCTGGAAGATGATCCCTAAGACAGTGTTTCTCAACCTTGGCAACTTGAAGATGTCCAGACTTCAACTCCCAGAATTCCCCAGCCAGCGAATTCGCTGGCTGGGGAATTCTGGGAGTTGAAATCTGGACATCTTCAAGTTGCCAAGGTTGAGAAACACTGCCCTAAGAGACCAACTTTCAAGTGATAACAGAATTGTTTGTTTGTGTGTGTGTGTGTGTGTGTGTGTGTGTGTGTGTGTTTTGTTTATATGTCTTCAAATCAGTCATGAGGGCGACTGCCAGAACAAGTTCCTTGTTTCCTTGGCAACCTTTTTTGGAAGTGGTTTGCCACACTCTCTTGCCTTCCAACCTAGTGCCTTTAATTGCTGCAGCGAAATGACTCGCTCCATTATACTTAAGGCACTTAAAATATGAATGGAATAGGAATGAGGCAGGAGAGGAGAGAAAGAGAATTCTTTATTGGCCAAGTGTAATTGGACATACTGTATTGTATTGTATTGTATTATTTGTATGCCGCCCTTCTCCGGGAGGACTCAGGGTGGCGAACAATTCAAGGGGGGAAAAAAGGGGAACATAAAAAGACAAAATACAAATAATAAAAGTAGACAACAGTTGCACAACCATACATGTCGAGAGGGGAGGGAACTCATCACCCCCAGGCCTGCCGGCAAAGCCAGGTTTTGACGGCTTTTCGGAAGGCCTGGAGAGAGGTGAGGGTCCGAATCCCTGCGGGGAGTTCATTCCAGAGGGCCGGAGCTGCCACAGAGAAGGCCCTCCCCCGGGTAATAGCCAGGTGGCATTGGCTGGTAGATGGCACCCGGAGGAGGCCAACCCTGTGAGATCTAATGGGTCTGTGGGAGATAATTGGCAGCAGGCGGTCTCTCAAGTACCCAGATCCAATACCATGAAGGGCTTTATAAGTGACGACTAACACCTTGAAGCGTATCCGGAGACTGATCGGTAACCAGTGCAGCTCGCGGAGGATAGGTGTAACGTGGGTGTACCGAGGTGCACCCACAATCGCTCGCGCGGCTGCGTTCTGGATGAGTTGAAGTCTCTGAATACTCTTCAAGGGCTGCCCCATGTAGCGCGCATTGCAGTAGTCCAGTCTTGAGGACTGGACAATTTGGGTTTGGTGCATAAGCTCTCGGTGTACATACAAGCAGCAAGTGACAACTCATGATCATAGATCATAAAAAAGACACTCATCATAAATCATGTGACAACAGTGATGGTCATAGGATACGAAACAAGCAATCAACACAAGTCATACTAGGATGCTAAATAAAACAATATAGGGTGAATCGTAAGATACAAGCAACAAAGTTATAGTCCTAAGAAGATAAGGAGATAGGTAATAGGAAAGATGAGAAGAAGAATAGTAATATAGTCTTACTAGATAGTTTGACAGTGTTGTGGGAATTAGTTGTTTAGCAGAGCGATGGCATTGGGGGGGGGGGACTGTCCTTGTGTCTAATTGTTCTGGCGGGCAATGCTAATCTTTTTCTAAAGGTGTACCAAAACTGTGTGCGCATGCTATCGTGAGTGTGCGTGCATTCCCACCCACCTGTGAATGCCTGAGTGACCCCCCCCCCTTATGCCCAAGCGACCCCCGTGCAGGCAGGGGGGTAGTTTTTGCCTTCCCCGGGCTCCAGAGGCTTTCCTGAAACCTGGGGAGGGCGAAAAACACCCGAGGTTCAGGAATGAACTTCCAGTTGGGCTGTTGGGCCTCCTTTTTGCCCTTTCTAGGCTCTGGAGGCTTTCCTGAAGCCTGGGGAGGGCGAAAATGGCCTCTCCCAGTCCTCTGGAAGGCCAAAAATCAACTGGGGGCTGCCAAGGGCTGCTGTGCCGACAAATATGGCTCCATGTGGCACGTGTGCCATAAGTTTCGCCGTCACGGCCCTATAGCATCGTCTTGAGGGTAGGAGTTGAAAAAGGGTTTTTTGGGAATTTTTTTTATCTCTCCTTTCAAATTCATTCTTAAATATACATTCTTATAATTGCTATTTAACATTTGTCAATTCATATCATTTTTCCGCCTGTATATTTACATTTTCATACTTTCTTATTTCCCCTCCTCCCGATTTAATAATGGGTCGTCTTGAGTTATTTGTTTTGTGCTTTGTTCCTTTCTCTTTCTATCTGTATCTTTTTCCAAGCCAATCATAAAATCGCCCCATGTCCTGTAGTACACCGATTCCTCTTTGTCCTTTATTCTCAGTGTCAACCTATTCATTTCTGCACAATCTAATATCTTCTTTATTATCTCTCCTTCTGAAGGGGTTTTGTATTTGTCCAATTTTGTGCAAATGCAAATCTAGCTGCTGTTGTTATTTGTACAATCAGATATGAGTCTTCTTTAGTATATTTCTCTGGTAGAATACCCAATAAGAATCGTAACCCGACAATTGCGCGATAGACATATGCGCGCCGACAAAATAGCGCCGATTAAAACGCGACGGCAAAATCGCGACGGCAAAATCGCGATGACAAAACGCGATGACAAGCACAATAAAATTGAAAATTTGTTAGGGTTAGGGTTAGGGTTATAACGTACGTATACGCGTCCCACTATGTTAAAGGCCCAGCACACTGTCTATAGTTTCTTGATGACACGATTTTGTCGGCGCGCATTTGTCGGCACACTATTGTTGAAAATCAATTAGCGATTTTGACAGCGCTCATTTGTCTGTTGCAGTTTTGTCGGCGCTCATTTGTCCATCACGGTTTTGTCAGTGAACCAATAAGAATATTTCTGGCTTAAATTCTATGAGCTGATGTATCATTTTCTCTAACCATGATTGTATTTTCACCCAATAGCTTTTTGCGTCTCTACATGTCCCCCACATATGATAATATGTTCCTGGTAGTTGGTGACATTTCCAACATTTAGTTGATTTATTCTTAAACCTTTTTTGCTAATCTTTCTGGTGTCATGTGCCATCTATAAAACATTTTATATAAATTCTCTTTGTATGCTGTTGCCATTGTCATTTTATAGTTCCTATAGTTGAAAAAGTTTATGTCCAAGATGTGAGGGGAAATTTAGCTGGAAAAGCTTAAGAGAACACTAAAAGGTTAAGAAAAGGACAGCCCTCGCCTTCCTCCTTATATTCTTAAACTGACATGCCCCCCCCAAGGAAAAAGGTGGTGTGGGAAATAAGAAAACAGGGTGTTAAAACAGGATCCTAATCCCTCTTTCATACAGGTAGTCCTCGACTTACAATCATTTATTTAGTGACATTGGAAGTTACAATGGCACTGAGAAAAAAATGACCATTTTTTCACACTTATGATGCTTGTTGCCACATCACCTGTGGTCCCATGATGGAAATTCGGCCTCTTGGCAACTACCATGTCCTGGGGGTCATGTCATCCTCAGCGGCTTTTGGCAAGCAAAGTCAGTGGGGAAACCAGATTCACTTAACAACCGTGTTACTAGCTTAACCCTTGCAGTGATCCCCTCGACGACAGCGGCAGGATAGGTCGTAAGATGGGGCAAAACTCACTTAAACAGTCATCCAGGTCATGTTTGTCCCAAAAGGTCCCTTTTCAAAAGGCAACTGGACTTCGTGGTTTGTTTGTTTGGCTTGAAAATGTTTTGCTTCTCCTCCAAGTAGCTTCCTCAGTTCTGCTTAGCAACAGACATTTTGGACTCGTTTGTGGTCCTAAGTCGAAGTAATTTGTCATCTTCCTTCCTTGTTGACAGTGCCTTGCCAATCTAGCCTCAAATGTACCGTACAGCCGCTTGAAGCCTGGTCTGCTATCAAGAGTATGGAACCAGATAAAGCCGTACATTAAACATAAAGGTATGCAGTTATTTTACATTATCCTTTGTGCAGCCGTTCTGTTACTGGTATTATTTGCAGTAAAACGTATTGTCCCAACTGGTTGTTTTGGATGAAGCAATGTTGTGTGTGGCAGTTACAGAAGCATCAGATGGCAGGTAAAGGTAAAGGTTCCCCTTGCACCAGGGGTGGGTTTCAACCGGTTCGCGGCGGTCCCCGTGAACCGGTTCGTCAGCGAACCCGGAAGTAAGTAACTTCCGGGAACGGCGAAGGGCCCACCCGCCCGCCCGCATTCCTTACCCGGTTTTGACAGGTTCTGCGCTTCCACGCATGCGCAGGACGCATACAGCGCCTGCGCGATCTTCCAGGAGCAGCTGGAGCATCGCACAGATGCTAGTACGCATGCGTGCGCTGCGCGCGTGCACGAGGACACCGCCGGCCCCGTTCCAACCGAACCGGTTGGAACGGGGCGAGAAACCCACCCCTGGGCGTGTCAAAATTGTGTGTGTGCATGCTATTGTTCACACACGGATGCCCACACACACGCATGCCCCCGTGGAATCATTTCCAAACTTCCGGTTGGTCTATTGGACCCATTTTTGCCCTCCCCAGGCTCCGGAGGCTTTCCTGGGAAGGCGAAAATGCCCCCGTCCCGCTCTCCTGAAGGCTGAAAATCAGCTGTCCGGCACACGCAGGTATGCTGGAGCTGACGGCTCGCGTGCCAGCAAATATGGCTCCGAGTGCCACCTGTGGCACGCGTGCCATAGGTTCGCCATCACAGTACTAGTGATTCCCGACTCTGTTTTTAGAAGTTTTGCTTGTGAATTATTTTTTACTCAGATCACAAGTTTTGTTCTTTTTAAAAGACACAGGAATATGCCAGCACATAATCTAGGCGCCTTTTTTTGTCTCTACAGAAGTTATTGTCAAATTGGTTAGATCTCGTATATGCGGTTGTCAGCCATCCATGCAAATTTGTGTGGATGTGGGAACTCCCGTGTAATATTAATAATTTGTGTAAAGCCCCGTTCAGCTGCCCTGCTGATCAGATTTACTGTTTGCTTCATGTTTGCTTTTGCTGGACTTCATCTCTGATTATGGTACCAAGTAACCGTTTTGCCGAGTTGGTGCAGTAGTTCCCATCTTCTGAAGTGCTTACTGTTTCTTTTCCCAGCCCCAATCTGATTGCTGCATCCTTTCCTCAAGTAGTTCAGGCGATAGGCTTGGATTTCCACACATTTCTCTGACATTGGGCAGCATAACCAATCCATAGCCGTTGCTCCTTTCCTCCCGAATCTAATGCATCAGGGTGCCATCTTTCTTTGGCTTAGAATAGCTGCTCCTCTTCTGACCCAGCTCCCCAAACATGACAAACATGAACTCAAAGATTCCTTTAATTAGGAGTGTCGGTAACCCAGCGAAAAAGTTTCTCTCTCACTGCAGGCTAACAAGTCCGTCCGTCCGCAAAATGAACACCGTATTTTTGGAGTATAAGACACACTTTTTCCCCTCAAAAAAGAGGCTGAAAAATTGGGTGCGCCTTATACAATGAATACAGCACTTTTTTGCCTCTAGAAACTCCACCCCTTCACCAAAATGACCGTGCAGAGCCTTTAGGAGGCTTATAGAATGCTCCTGGGGGCTGGGGAGGGCAGAAATAAGCAAAAAACATGCCATTTTTTGCTCAATTTTGTCCCTCCAGCACCCAGGAGCACTTTATAAGCCTCCGAAAGGCTATGCATGCCCCTTTTTTGACAAAAATGGGCCCATTTTCATGAAATACAAGCTGTTTTTTGCTAATGGGGGGGGGCACTCCCCAGGAGCACTCTACAAGCCTCATAAAGGTGATGCTTGGCTTTTTGGAAAAAAAAGAGCCCATTTTAGCGAAAAATGGGCCATTTTGGGGAGTTTTTTTTAAATTTGCCTCTTCAAAATCTTGGTGCGTCTCATACTCCAGTGCATCTTATACTTCAAAAAATGCGGTAATTGTCTGCCATATCTATTCATCTCCATTCCCTGCCCTTTATCCCCAGAACTGGGGGGTGGGGGTGGGGGGCTTCACTAGCAGCAGTGGCTCTTCCTTCCTAAGGATCAGCCCACAGATTTCCACTGCTCTCCTTTCCTCTCCTCTGCCTTCTGTGCATCTGGAGTCAGGCACTGGAGTTAGCTGTTCCTCCTCTTCCTCATCAGCCACCTCCAGACCTGTTGACTCTCTATCTGAGGGCTGATAGACGGCCCAGGCTCCACCTCTGTCTCTCTCTCTCAGCCAGCTCCATTCCCTCTTCTCCCTGCTCTCACATTGCCTTGATGCTGATCATGACTCCCATGCCACCGCCTCCTCCTCCTCCTCTGATTTGGCTGCTGGAGGAGATGGTGGCCGATAGGTCACAACAACTCCATGTGTGCTCTCTGTGTTTTTTTTCCTTCCCAGATGTTAACGTTCGAGTGTCAAGTCTCACTTTACTGGGTTCCATCGTGTCGGCTCAAGCCCCTTTGCCAGAAGTGCGTCTCCTTTTGCAGCAGCCTACCTCTTTGGGGATGAGCGACGGCACACCCAGCCTGCCGCTCTGTTCCGGTGCACCTGAATGGCGTAGAGAACCCGTTCTGGTCTCAGGAGAACCATTGCTTGCCCTGGAGAAGACACCAACTGAGCCCTGTTGGCTCCTGCGTCTCTGCATCTCTCTTGCTGTGTTGCCCCGAGAAGATTGCTATTCGGATAGTGACACCAGCTGCCCGTCAACGGTTAGCACCTATGAACCCTCGCCAGTTCGCCTGGAGGCACTGCAGGTAGGTGGATAAAGTTGGATGCTGATAGAATCGCCGTTGTAACTTCAAACGGTTGTAAGTCCAGTCAAGTCAAGGGCTACCTCTATGTTGAACCAGGGAACATGTCTTTCTAGATCAGGGGTGTCAAATTCAAGGCCCGGGGGCCTGATCTTGCTCGCTGGGTGCTTAGATCTGGCCCGCGGGGCCGCCCTGGAGACAGCAAAGGACCCGCGGTGCCTCTGCCAGGGAAAACGGAGCTCTGTTTTAGCTGGCAGAGGGTTGTAGGAGCCTGTCGCAGCCGAAAATGGAGCTCGGAAGGGCTCTGGGTGGCCAGAGGGTTGCAGGAAGCCATCACAATCTAAAATGGAGCTTGGGAGCCCATTTTCGCTGGCCACCACACGTGCCTCCCCCCCAACATACGTGATGTTGAGCTGGCCACGCTCACTCTAGCCACACCCACCCAGGCAGGGGTGGGTTTCTCGCCCCATTCCAACCAGTTCGGTTGGAACGGGGCCGGCGGTGTCCTTGTGCACGCGCGCGGCGCACGCATGCATACTAGCGTCTGTGCAATGCTCCAGCTGCTCCTGGAGGATCGCGCAGGTGCTGTATGCATCCTGCGCATGCGTGGAAGCGCAGAACTCATCAAAACCGGGTAAGGGGCGCGGGCGGACGGGTGGGCCAGTCGCCGTTCCTGGAAGTTACTTACTTCCGGGTTCGCCGACCAACCAGTTCGCAGGGACCGCCGCGAACCGGTTGAAACCCACCCCTGCACCCAGGCCTCCCCGAGGTCATGATGCGGCCCTCAATGAAATCGAGTTTGGCAGCCCTGCTCTATACCCATCCGATTTGATTCAGCAAATGGGACACGTTGCAGATCCCGTCAACCAAAAGTCTTGACTGTTGGGAACCAGAAGATGGTCCTCTCTGCTGTAGCCCCTGCCTTGTGGGATATCCCCCGTAAGGGATTAGAGTGGCCTCAATCTTTGGAGTGTGTTAACACCCCCATTTCTTGGTTTTTATTGTGAGTTGATGATGAACTATCTCGGCAGCTGTACACCTTTATTTTTGGATGCTTTTATTGTTTTAATCGCATTTGTGGTGGAATCTGATCCTAAGTTATCAGAGGGAGCAACCTTTCAGCCTTGAATTGTTACTATGCAGGAAGCAGCTGCAGGAAGGGATGCCCCTCTTAAATTTCTTTCAGCATACTTGTATTTTTCGGAGTATAAGACGCACCAAGATTTTGAAGAGGCAAATTAAAAAAAAAAAGTTTTTGCACTCTGCAGACCTCCCAAAAATGGCCTGTTTTTTTGCCAAAAAAGGGGAATGAATAGCCTTTAGGAGGCTTATAGAGTGCTCCTGGGGTGGGGGAAAATGAGCAAAAAATGGCTCGTTTTTCACAAAAACAGGCCCGTTTTTTGTCAAAAAAAGGGCATGCATAGCCTTTAGGAGGCTTATAGAGTTCTCCTGGGAGCTGGGTGGGGGGAGTGGCAAAATTGAGCAAAAAACAGCCCATTTTTCGTTCATTTCTGCCCTCCCTAGGCCCTAGGAGCACTCTGGAAGCTTCCTAAAGGCTATGCACGGCCATTTTGGTGAAGGGGGCAGGGCTTTGAGAGGCAAAAAACCGCTATATTCAATGTATAAGACGCACCCAGATTTTCAGCCTCTTTTTTGATGGAAAAAGGTGTGTCTTATACTCCGAACAATACGGTAGTTTGAGTGGTGCGGTGGCCTACAGGTGGAGCTCTCGCCTCACAATCAGAAGACTGAGTTCGATTCTACGTAGAGGCAGATATTTCTCTCTCTGGGCACGATGAGAATATCCCACGATGATGGGAAAAACTCTTTCACATTGGGGCCAGGGAGGGCATCCGGCCAGTAAGCACTCAACTCCGTTCAGTTGCCCAGACTCTCTCCCTCAAGGGAGTATGGGGTCGTTAAAAGAGGAGGAGGATTTATCAGACAGTTGTTTAGAGCAGTGGTCTCCAACCTTGGCAACTTTAAGACCTGTGGACTTCAACTCCCAGAGTTCCTCAGCCAGCAAAGCTGGCTGAGGAACTCTGGGAGTTGAAGTCCACAAGTCTTAAAGTTGCCAAGGTTGGAGATCACTGGTTTAGAGTATCCTTTGGTCTGGCAAGAGTTTGTCTATGGGTGAACATAGGATCAAAAACATGCTTTCTTGATTTCCCGTGTCTGATAGCTCTCTGTGACTCTGTGAGGTTCCTGCTTGTTTGCAGGGGCCATTTTGTGTGAAGTCCAGCTGCTTTTGTGTTGTGTGTGTGTGTGTGTGTCAGTTGTGTAGCTTTTGTGTTGTTTTTGTGTAAAGTGTGATAGTTGATTTCTGAGCTCTCTGTGACTCTGTGAGGTTCCTGCTTGTTTGCAGGGCTCATTTTGTGTGAAGTCCAGCTGCTTTTCTGTTGCGTGTGTTGTCAGTTGTGTAGCTTTTGTGTTGCTTTTGTGTAAAGTGTGATAGTTGGTTTCTGAGCTCTCTGTGAGGTTCCTGCTTGTTGCGGGGGACATTTTGTGTGAAGTCCAGCTGCTTTTCCGTTGCGTGTGAGTCAATCGTGCAGCCATGCCCACCCGGTCACACGCCCGCCAAGCCCTGCCCACAGAACCGGTAGGGAAAATTTTTGAATTTCACCACTGATAGAAACTGATAGATTTGTTGGCTGATTGATTGAATACATAGGTACTTATTTTAATAAATAAATACAGATAGAGAAGAAAAAATGAATACTGTAGTAGGCCCAGATCATCTGTGTCATTGCTCCCAAAGTTATTAAAGAGATGCAGAAATCATTCCCAGCACAGTTACACCTGAAAATGCTGCTTTTTCAGCTTCACTCTCCTAACTTAATTTAGGATGCATTAAATCAGGGGTAATCAAGGGGTACCTCCCACAGACCCGTTAGATCGCAGAGGGTCGGCCTCCTCCGGGTTCCGTCTACCAGTCAATGCCATCTGGCTACCACCCGGGGGAGGGCCTTCTCTGTTGCAGCTCCGGCCCTTTGGAATGAACTCCCCGCGGAGATTCGGACCCTCACCACCCTCCAGGCCTTCCGGAAAGCCGTCAAAACCTGGCTGTGCCGGCAGGCCTGGGGTTGATGAGTTCTCCTCCCCTCTCGACTTGTATGGCTGTATGACTCTTGTGTATTTTAATTACGTGTATTGTGTTTGTATCCCCTTTCCCCTTTTGAGTTGTTCGCCGCCCTGAGTCCCTCCCGGAGAAGGGCGGCATACAAATAAATTAAATCTTAATCTTAATCTTAATCTTAGTCAACCTTTTTATACCTACCGCCCACTTTTGTATCTCTGTTAGTAGTAAAATTTTCTAACCGCCCACCGGTCCCACAGTAATAGTGATTTATAAAGTAGGGAAGTAACTTTACTTTATAAAATTTATAAAGCAGAGTTACAGCAAGCCCCTACCGCCCACCATGAAAGCTGGAACGCCCACTAGTGGGCGGTAGGGACCAGGTTGACTACCACTGCATTAGATACTAGAACCTTGCTCTGGTGTGAATCTTTAAATAATGTTCAGTTTGCAAATTCATTGATCTGAAGGTCACAGGAAGTGACAGTACATCTGCTCACCTTTAATATGCTGGATAGTTTATTTCAATTTTTCAAATATCAGCTGACAGAAATTTTAAGAGCCGCGGGGGCCCAGTGGTTAGAGTGCAGTACTGCAGGCTACTTCTGCTGATCACCAGCTGCCAGCGGATTGGCAGTTCAAATCTCACCAGGCTCAAGGTTGACTCAGCCTTCCATCCTTCCGAGGTGGGTAAGATGAGGACCCAGATTATTGGAGGCAAGAGGCTGAAACTGTAAACCGCTTAGAGAGGGCTGTAAAAGCACTATGAAGCGGCATAGAAGTCTAAGTGCTATTGCTATTGCTATTAATGGGAAATGACCTATAAAAAGACTATAATTCATATTTTGTTTTATTTATTTTTTTAGTTTATTCAGTTGATATTGGTGCCCAGTTTATATAAACAACTCTGAGCGGTGAACACTATTTTAAAATATTAATATAAAATTCAAAATAAGAATATACGACAAGAATAAAATGAAAAAAAATGGCAGCCACCTTTGATCACAGTTTTTATTGGCAATAATATTTAAATGGCAATTTAGATATGTTCGCTGTCATACAATAGGTTTCCTATTAAATATTAAAACCCCCATTATGTTTCTTCCCTTTCCTTCCCCTCTCGGCTTCAATCTACTATAGGTTTTAGCTCTGCTTGTGAAGGGCTATTTTATCCTTGCTCAAGGCTGTTTATTAGAACTTGGCGAAGTGGCTTGTAAATGCATGGAGGAAGCAGATCCATCACTTCAGCTCCATGGGGCAAAAGTAAGTACTAATATCCATTTAATGCAGATGTATTCATCCATCAGCCCATGGACCACATGTGGCCCTGGACAGCTAATGTGGCCTCACAAGAACATACAAATATTTAAAAATGTAAAAATAAAGATATACATTATACATGCATATCCACTAACTATACTATATACTTGTCACCCATAAAGCCCTTCATGGTAGTGGATCTGGGTACTTGAGAGACCGCCTACTGCCAATTACCTCCACGCGACCTATTAGATCTCATCGATTAGGCCTCCTCCGAGTTCCATCTGCCGGTCAATGCCGACTGGCAACCACGCGGAGGAGAGCCTTCTCGATGGCAGCTCCGACCCTATGGAACGATCTCCCCGTGGAGATTCGTACCCTCACCACCCTCCAGACCTTCCGCACAGCCCTCAGAATCTGGCTATCCCGTCAGGCCTGGGGCTAAGACTGTAACCCGCCCGAATGGTATGAATGTTGTGTTTTAATTATGTATTGTCTTATATGTTAAAAGTTTGTCTCCCCCCCCCCCTTTGGGTTGTGAGCCGCCCTGAGTCCCCCCAGGGAAAAGGGCGGCATATAAATAAACTTCTACAATCTACAATTTGTTATCTATTTATATATCATATCTATTTAAATGCAGTGCATTAACTAAATTATATATTTCATATGCGGCCCAAGACTATTCCTCTTCATATTTTTTGTTTTATACAGGTTCATTTTATGGAGAATGATATTTAGCTTATAGAAATATTGATTCCTTGTTGATAAAAATATTTCTTATAGGAAATCCCTAAAGGAACATAACTTTATATGATTTAAAAAATAACAACAACCTAGTGGTGCCATTGTGTTAAATTATTGATTCAAAATTAATAAGGAGAGTAACATTAAGCTATAGTCACTACATAAACCACACCTGAATAACTTAATACAGATTAAACAATATTGTGATTTATTGCAATATTAGTTCTGGTCCGGTACAGATA
Source organism: Thamnophis sirtalis (assembly GCF_051295495.1). Lineage (NCBI taxonomy): Eukaryota > Metazoa > Chordata > Lepidosauria > Squamata > Natricidae > Thamnophis > Thamnophis sirtalis. Next base: position 5,275,995 of record NW_028261386.1, on the reverse strand, counting down.
GTTCTCGAGTTACAACCATTATTGGGAGAAGAATTTCTATTGCTAAATAAGTGTTAAGTGAGTCATGCCTGATTTTAACTAATTAATTTTGTTATGCTTTTGAAACTCTAAAGGGATGCTAGACGAATGTTGTAAGTTGAGGACTACCTGCCTAACCATCCCCCTATGGCAGCGTTGGCGAACGTTTTTGGCACCGAGTGATGAAACGGGAGTGCACGCGCACACGCGGGGAAGCACCAGAAACCAGAAGAGCAGCTCCCCAATGTGCATGCGCGCTCTGGGAAGTTGAGTTTCCAGTTTCCGGCGTGCACATGTGTGCTGGTCGTCTGGTTTCTGGCACGCATGCGCGAAGGCCAGCTGGCCGATGCGCATGTGCGCGCCGGAACCTGGAAGAGCAACGGACAATGGCTGGTGTGACCACAGAGATGGCTATGCGTGCCACTTCCAGCATGCATGCCATAGATCCGGCATCAATGCCCTATGGTATCTTGCTTTGCAAATCCATAATATTCCTTTCTCTTTCCTGTTTCTGGCAGCTTCTGGATGAACTTGGAGTGGGTATAATACAACAGTACAAGCCAGACCTAGTTGCAGATGAGCGGGTACCCATTGATGTGGTATGTCTCCCAATATTATGGTATTATATTTTCTGTATCCCATTTGCATTTTCTTTATTACTTATTTATTGTATGGTACATTCACATCACCTTTCAATTAAAAAGCACAGAAAATAAAAATATACAGTGTGAAATCTAAAACCTAAAATATTACAAGCGTACATCTAGGTTGCGTATACAATGTTTTGCTTCCTTTATTGCAGCTGGGAAAATGGCTTCAGTTTTTTTTTTTAAATTTTTAATTTGAGTAATGTTCCTATCATCTCCAGTTGAAACTTTTATTTTGAAGTAAAGCAATTAACAAACAGTAGTAAAGAGGCCCCTATGAATCACAATGAAAGGATAAAAATTCATCAGGAAAGATAAATAAAGTAAACTTGCTAATTAAATTGTTAGACCAAGGGCAGCTGGAAGGGAAAATAATTCACACGAAGGAGGTCAAAAGATAACAGTAGCCTTGCCACTAAATTTGATGCCTGATTGACTTATTTGAAATCAGCAGGAATCAAGTCTTGCTTTGAAAAACAATTGAAGCCATTTTCCGGAGGAGTTCCTCTTTCTCAGCGCAACCCACCTCACAAGTTTGTCGGGAAAATAGGAGCAGGAGAGATTATTATGTACAGTATTTGTTGCCTTGAGTTATTTCTAATAATAATGGAAGGATAAAATAATAATAATAACAACAACAACAACAATAATAATAACCAGACATCACACTGGTTGAGAAAAATAAGGTTACAATCATAGACATCGCAATACCAGGTGATAGCAGAGTCGACGAGAAGGAATATGAAAAAATCGCGAAATACCAGGACTTAAAAATCGAAATTCAACGATTATGGCACAAACCAGCAGTGGTAATTCCAGTGGTGATCGGCACACTGGGTGCTATTCCAAAAGCAGTGGAATTACATTTAAAACAGTTAAAAATTGACAAAATCACCATCAGTCAAATGCAAAAAGCCGCACTGCTTGGATCTGCACGTATATTACGAAAATGGTTTAAGGTTTATTAGCATTTGTATGTCGCCCACTCCCGAGAGACTCTGGGCGGCTCACAGATAAGACAGGGGACATATATAAAAAATTAAAATTAAAATACAATCATTAAAATTACACAACATGCATACAGCTTAGAGTGGGGCTGGATAAAATCAACAGCCCCAGGCCTGCCGGAACAGCCAGGTCTTGGTAGCTTTACGGAAGGCCGGAAGAGTAGTAAGGGTCCGGATCTCTAAGGGGAGATTGTTCCATAGGGCTGGAGCAGCTACAGAGAAGGCCCTCCCCCGGGGAGCCGCCAACCGACATTGACCGGCCGATGGTACCTGGAGGAGGCCCAATCTGTGTGATCTTATTGGTCTCTGGGAGGTAAATGTCAGGAGGCGGTCTCTCAGGTAGCCAGGTCCTAAACCATGTAGGGCTTTAAAAGTAACGACTAGCACCTTGAAGCGGTTCCGGAGACCAATGGGGAGCCAGTGCAGCTCGCAGAGGATAGGTGTAACGTGGGTGTACCTAGGTACACCCACTATCGCTCGCGCAGCTGCATTCTGGACCAACTGCAGTCTTCGAACACTCTTCAGGGGCAGCCCCATGTAGAGCGTGTTACAGTAATACAGAAAATACGTTACGACGTCCTAGGCCCCTGGGTGGAGCCTGACTAGTAACCAATGCCAAATCCGGCGAAACAACTGGCCGCTGTGATACAATTGTGTAATAATAATAATAATAATAACAACAACAACAACAACAACAACAACAACAACAATGGCAAGATGTGCTTGTTTACGGACAATAGCCTTTGCCTTATTTCAATTATATCTAGATTAATAGTAAGAGCCATGGTGGTGCAATGATTAGAATGCAGTATTGCAGGCTAACTCTGTCCACTGCCAGGAGTTCGATCCTCACCAGCTCAAGGTTGACTCAGCCTTCCATCCTTCCAAGGTTGGTAAAATGAGGACCCCATATTGTTATGGGCAACATGCTGAGGCTGCAAACTACTCAGAGAGTGGTGTAAAGCATTATCGGGTGGTACATGTGACTTAAACGCTAGTGCTATTCATTAAAAATATATCTGTGAATGAAACTGCCAGGGTTCTCTTTTCCCCCCCACATAGGTTGTGACATTCTGGACAAGGATGCTTAATGGACCTTTACCAGCTGCCCTCCAAAACTCCGAGCACCCAACTCTCCAGACCAGCACCTGTGACGCCCTCTCTTCTATTTTGCCCGAAGCTTTTAGCCGTCTCCCCGTAAGTGCGTGGCTAGGACCTGCGTTTGTACTAGTTTTGCAAATGCAGGATTTGAAAGCCATGAATAAATGTTGTTTGGTTTTGCTGGCAGCCAGAGATGCTTTCTGAGACTGTGAAGGTGGCAAAATGGCATTCAGTCACTTCATGTTCCATCTGTTGAGAACTAGATTGTGCTTAGAATGCAGTACTGCAAGGCTAATTCTGCTGCCTGACGGTTGCCTGCAATTTGTCAAGTTCAAACCTCACCAGGCTCAAGGTTGACTCAGCCTTCTATCCTTCCGAGGTCGGTAAAATGGGGACCCAGATTGTTAGGGCCAAGAGGCTGACTCTGTAAAAACTGCTTAGAGAGGGCTGTAAAGCACTGTGAAGCGGTATATAAGTACTATTGCTATTGCAGTCTAACTCTGCCCACTGCTAGGAGTTTGATCTTGACCGGCTCAAGCTTGACTCAGCCTTCCATTCTTCCGAAGTGGGTAAAATGAGGACCCAGAGAGTTGGGAGCAAGGGGTTGACTCTGTAAATTGCTTAGAGAGGGCTGTAAAGCACTGTGAAGCGGTATATAAGTGCTACTGCTGTTGCTGTCTTAACTCTGCCCCACTGCTAGGAGTTCGATCCTGACCGGCTCAAGGTTGACTCAGCCTTCCATCCTTCCGAGGTCGGTAAAATGAAGACCCAGATTGTTGGGGGCCATAGGCTGACTCTGTAAAAACTGCTTAGAGAGGGCTGTAAAAGCCCTGTGAAGCGGTATATAAGTCTAAGATGCTATTGCTAATATGATTTGCAGGGCTCAAGGACTGACTTCTTTGTGTTGTTTTGGTGCAGGGTGACAAGCAGATCCTTTGCATCACAGTCCTCCTGGGGCTCAGCCACAGTGAGAACCCTCTGGTGAAAGCCGCAGCTTCACGGGCGCTCGGGGTGTACGTTGTCTTCCCTTGCCTTCGTCAGGTAAAGCGCCCGAGCTGCTTTGGTTTCTGCTTTATCCGGCTGCGAAATGAAATTTCCTCAGCCGCCACCTAAAAAGCGCCATACCTGGAAAAAGAGGAATCTTGTTTTGTAGCTCTGGGGAAAGTTTTCACTGTTTTGCAAAGAGCAGTTGACAAGATTCTGGTCTTAGATCCGAGTGATGCTTACAGCCACTTTTTTCCCCCCCTCTGTGCAAAAACCCCTCGGTCCCGCAGATATTATTCACCCTGTACAGGTCATCTTCAACTGAACAACAGCTCCCTTAGTGAATGTTCACTGAAAAAAGTGACTTACGACCTTTGCAGCATCCCCATGATCATGGGATCAAAGTTCAAAAGCTTGGCAACCGGTTCATACTTGTGACCGTTGCTGTATCCCGAGGTTATGTAATCGCCTTTTGCCACCTTTTGACCAGCAAAGTCAGTGGGGAAGCCGGATTCGCTTCATAACCGTTGGTAGTAACTTGGCAACTGCCAAGTGATTCACTTAACAACCGTGGCAAGAAATGTCGTAAATGGGGCAAAAATTCGTTTAAGAAATATCTCACTTAACAGCAGAAATTTGGAGCTCAACTGTGGTCATTAGTCAAGGACTACCTGCACAGAATTTTTTTTGCCATAGCATTGATTATTATGATAATTAAATAATAATGATAACTTTAGAATCACTTGACTTCAGATGTCTGTTCCTTAAAAATCAGAAAGAAACATAAAGAACACTCCCATTTTTGTCTGGAAAAGATAATTATATATATAAAATGGCTCTGAGTGTGTGTATGTTCCACCATAATTCTGGAACGCCTCAAGCAGTTACAACCAAACTTAGTATACAGATGACTTACTCTCTGGAAACAAATAATGTGGGGGTAAGGCACCCCTAATGCCCCTCGGGGTGTTTGTTCTGTTAAGATACAGCCTGTTGTGCCTTAAAATGGCTTCTACCATACTGCTGTAAAATAGCTTCTACTGTACAGCGCAGTGGAGTTGCCGTGGTAACAGCTTCACAGTACTCCACAAGGGGGCTCCCTCTGGTAAGGGGTAGAATCCAACATTAGAAATTACATTTGTGCCGGACATTTCCCCCCTATAAATAAATACCCCGGCAATGCCGAATTATCAGCTAGTATATAATAAAAACAACCAACAGGGTAAGGACCAGGGGTAGGTTTCTGCCAGTTCTAACCTCTTCTATAGAAGAGGTTCCACAAATCTACCATGCCATTTAAAACCCGTTCCAGCTCCCTTCCCCCGCCCATCCGCACCATGCATGCCCCGCCCACCGCTCACTGATTGGCTGGCTCACCAATTGCCTCGCCCGCCTCTAAGAGTCCTATCTAAACCTTAAAGTCTTAAAGCTGTCAATTTGAACACCCCTGGTTTTTTTCTTTTTTCTAAAGGGTTAGGGGTGCAAGGGTCTTGTAACTTGAAAGTTTTAAGACTTGCACACTTCAATGCCAGAGTTCCTGAGCCAACATGACTGGAGGAGGAATTCTGGGAGTTCAAGTCCACAAGTCTTAAAGCTGTCAAGTTTGAACACCCCGGGGTTTTTTTTCCTAAAGGGTTAGGGGTGCAAAGGTCTTGTAACTTCACAGCTTTAAGACTTGTGTGCTTCAAATGCCAGAGTTTCTGAGCCAACATGTTGGTTGCTAAGCAAGAGCGTTGTTAAGTGAGTTTCACCACATTTTACAAGTTGGCCACGCCCACCCAGTCACATGGCTGGCAAGCCATTCCCACCTGGTCACATGACCAGTAAGCTACTCCCACAAAGCAGGCCACACCTACAGAAGAGGTTCTAAAAAATTTTGAAACCCACCACTGGTAAGGACTCAGTGTTTACCTTAGAGAAAGGCCTGGGAGAACCAACTAGGTCTTCAGAGACTTTTGGAATATGATGTGTAAAGCAGGAAAAAAAATATAATCCAGGCATTTAAATCTCTATTTGTGAGTGAACTCTCAGCAGATGGCAGCATCTAACCAACCTTGGTTGGTCTCAAAAGTAATTTGACAAACACCAGGGAACCTCAGGATACTAGGGACTGGAAACATTTAGGGGAAAGCAGTGACAAACAACTACAGAGATGCATACTCACAACCACCTTGACCTTTACACTGTAAACACACTACGTCTGAGCTGGGCAGCCTTATAAAGCTTTAAATGCAGGATCTGGGTCAGTCACCAGAAACAAAGGTTTAGTTTTCTGAGCTTTCGAACTCAATACCCCAGCCGACAACTGTTTAGTTGTCGATTGGGATATTGATGGCTGGCTATGAAGTTGTTGGCTGTTGTGCAACTTCCTTGTGCAAACAGCCAGCGGCTTAAAAGCCACCGGTCAACACCCCAATTGACAATTAAAAATCCACACACAACCAGGCGCCGCATCAGAACGATGGAATAGCCCAAAGCGCTCGTTCTGGTGAGAGAGAAGTTCCAGCACGAGTCCAGAAGCTCGGAAGACAAAACCTCTGGTCCAGATTAGATCCTGCAACATTATCTTTGGACATGTATATTTGCCTTCATTCGTGAAAACAATGAATGCCTGGAAATAATGAATGTTTGTCTCTCTGGGGAAAATAAAGAAGAAATGTAAGATTAAATAGCTTATCAATTGAAGTAGAATAGAGTTGGAGCAGTTTACAAAAGAAAGTCAGTTTTGAAGCAAGAAAGAAGAATCCAATAAGGGTTCTGAAGAGAAGCGTGGAGTCGCAAGGTTACCAGCAAATGCATAAAAGCAATTAATGTAATGATAAGATTGTGACGAGGGTATGTATCCTTTTTCCCCAAAAAGAAAACCTCCCCAGATAATAAGCCCAATGTGCATGCGCTAAAATAAGACCTCCCTCAAAAATCAGCCCTCCCCTAAAATATATAAACGCATGCGCAGCTGGTCCCTGCCATTTCCTGGGGGGCGGAAAGGGGCGGAACATGCCTCACATGCACCTGCCATCCACATGGAACGGCCTCGCGGAGGCCGCTCCCGCAAACCCTAGTTACCGTGCCCCTTCTCTTAGTGGCATCCGCAAAAAGAGCGGCAGGCCCAGCGATGCTAGGGCTGGCAAGAGTGTGCCAGAAACAGAGACAGAACTTCCAGCCCTCTCTGGATCAGCTCCTGGAGTGGGGAGGGAATGGGAATTTTGCAGTATCCTTTCCCTGTAGTAGGGAGGGAATGGAGATTTTGCAGTATCCTTCCCCTGGAGTGGGGAGAGAATTGGGATTTTGCAGTATCCTTCTCCTGGAGTGGGGAGGGAATGGGGATTTTGCAGTATCCTTCCCCTGGAGTGTGGAGAGAATTGGGATTTTGCAGTATCCTTTCCCTGGAGTGGGGAGGGAATGGGGATTTTGCAGTATCCTTTCCCTGTAGTGGGAAGGGAATGGAGATTTTGCAGTATCCTTCCCCTGTAGTGCGGTGGGAATGGGGATTTTGCAGTATCCTTCTCCTGGAGTGGGGAGGGAATGGGGATTTTGCAGTATCCTTTCCCTGTAGTGGGGAGGGAATGGGGATTTGACAGTATCCTTCCCCTGTAGTGCGGTGGGAATGGGGATTTTGCAGTATCCTTCCCCTGTAGTGGGGAATGAAGGGGGATTTGACAGTATCCTTTCCCTGTAGTGGGGAGGGAATGGGAATTTGACAGTATCCTTCCCCTTCCATGCCCACCAAGCCAGGCCCACAGAACTGGTAGTAAAAAATGTTGAATTCCACCACTGATGTAGCAGACTATGGGAGTGGGGGGGGGGGGAGAACAATCTATTAATGACCAATATCTGATCTTAGGACGTGATGTTTGTCGCTGACACAGCCAACACAATTCTGAATTCGCTTGGTGATAATTCTCCAAATGTCCGTGCCAAAGCCGCTTGGTCTTTGGGGAATCTGACAGACACTCTAATCATCAACAAGTAGGTTGCTGGTTTAGGATTATTTCTTCTTTCCTTTCCTTTTTTTCCCCTTTAATGCTGAATACAAGTTCCCGGAACACACATTCAAAACAGAAAAGCATTACATGACTTTTCTACATTACAGTAAGTCCTCGTTTACCAATTGCTTTGTTCAGCCACTGTTCAAAGTTATGACAGTGCTAAAAGAAAGTAACTTTGCGACCAAGCCCCACATTTATGACTGTGGCAGTCTCTCAGTCACATGATCGCTTCACAATTGGTGTGACTTGTCACTTGCAACAAGCAGAATGAATACCACGCAGTATGGAAGGTGGAAGTAAAATTGTGAGTCCCAGTCACACGATTTTGCACTTACCGACTGAGTTGCCGGTCCAAATTGCAGTCAGTAAGCAAGGACTAGCTCTGCAATTCATAACAATCCCACAGCTTCAAAAATTCAACTTAAATGAGTTTCAAAGGGCTTGAAGATTTTTTTAACCTGACAGTATTTGGTGCCTTTTAAATCCCTGTTAAGATAAATGAACTCTCTGAGGCCAATAGGCAGAAAATTACCCTGTTCCCCCCAAAATAAGACGTCCCCAAATAATAAGCCCAATCGGGGTTTTGAGCGCATGCGGTAAAATAGGACCGTGACCCGTCAAAACCGCGCTCGACTAAGCAGCGCCTGATTAAACCGCGTCGCTGACGTCATCAACAGGGCGACAACAGCCAGCGCGGAGAAAGAAGGGCGCTTTAAGTAGCGCTTTGAAAGCAAGCCGATTCAACTTAAGGTAAGGGTTAGGTTTAGGGTTAGCTTTAGGGTTAGGTTAGGGTTAGGTTTAGGATTAGGTTAAGAGTTAGGGTTAGGTTTAGGGTTAGGTTAAGGGTTAGGATTAGGTTTAGAGTTACGTTAAGGGTTAGGTTTAGGGTTGGGGTTAGGTTAAGGGTTACGTTTAGGGTTAGGTTTAGGGTTAGGTTTAGGATTAGGTTTAGGGGGGTTAGGTTTAGGTTTAGGGGTTAATTTTAGGTTTAGCGTTTACAGCGTGCTTCTGTCTCCGCGCTGTTGTCGCCCTGTTGATGACGTCAGCTACGCGGTTTAGTCGAGCGTGGTTTAGTCGAACGCGGTTTTGTGGTGGAACCAAATAAGCCCCCCTTGAAAATATTTAACCACATGCGCAGCCTCTCCCCACCATTTCCTCTAGTTGCATGCCACGCAAACAACATGAGATGAAGAGGCGAGACCGGAGTGGGGAAAGGAAGGGGGGAACATGCCCCATGCACCCCACACCTAACGGCCGCTCCCGCAACCCTAGCCACCGTGCCCCTTCTGTCACACTAATGACCGTCGCAAAAAGAGCGGCAGGCACAACAACATGCAACACAGCAGCAGCTATGAGGTGACCATGCTCAACGCCTCCTGCACCTCAAAAATAATAAGACTTCCCCAAAAATAAGGCCAAGCGCTTATTTTGGGGGGATCAACAGAATATAAGATCCTGACTTATTTTTGGGGAAACACAGTAGTACATTACGCCATCATAAAAAAGGTTCTGTCTTGAATGAAGTTACAGCAATGTTTCTCAAACTTGACATCTTTAATTGATGTGGACTCCAACTCCCAGAATGCTGGCAGGGGACTTCGGGGAGTTGTAGTCCACATCTCTTCAAAGTTACCAAGTTCATAAAACACCAAGTTAGGGGATGGTTGCCTCAGTTCGGTGCTGTTTAGATTAGTCCCCAAACCCCGGTTTGCAGACCGACACTGGTCCTTGGCCCGGTAGAAACCAGGCCACATGAGCAAGTGAAGCCCCATCTGTGCACGGCATCCAGGCAGTGTGCAAAACCATGTCGTGTCTCCCCCACCCCTCCCAAAGTCTGTGCAAAGATCACCCTCCATGGAAGTGATTCCTAGTGCCCAAAAGCTTTGGGGTTGCTGGTCTAGCCCCTAGGCCTGTGTGTTGAGATTTTGTATTTGTCCAAATTGTCAAGAGATACCCTAATTTTGGAACTGCACCTTCATTTTTCAGCTTACTAACAGATTTCATTTGGCCACAATTGAAACCACTCTTGGTGGCTTACATATTTTTGGTGTTATTGAAAGAAAAACATACAGAAGTATCCTGAAGAAAGGGAATTAACTCTGAGAAGCCAGTTTCAAAAGAATACTACCGAATTTTTTGGAGTATAAGACGCACCTTCCACCCCCCCCAAAAAGAGGGTGAAAATCTGGGTGCGTCTTATACACTGAATATAGCATTTTTGGCCTCCCCCCCCACAAAAATTGATGTGCAGAGGGTTTGGGAGGCCTGCAAAGTGCTCCTTGGGGCTGGGAAGGGCAAAAATGAGTGGAAAATGGGCTGTTTTTTGCTCATTTCTGCCCGCCCTAGCCCCCAGGAGCACTCTACAAGCCTCCTAAAGGCCATGCATGCCCTGTTTTTGGCAGAAAATGGACACTTTTTTGTGAAAAACAAGCAGTTTTTTCCTCATTTTTGCCCAGTCTCCAGGAACACTCTACAAGCTTCCTAAAGGCTATGCATGCCCTGTTTTGGGCAAAAAATGGACCCATTTTTGTGAAAAAAGGCAGTTTTTTCCTCATTTTTGCCCCTCCCCTGTCCCCAGGAGCACTCTACAAGCCTCCTAAAGGCTATGCATGGCTTGTTTTTGGCAAAAAGTGGACCCTTTTTTGTGAAAAACAGTCCGTTTTTTGCTCATTTTTTCCAAAAATTGAGGCGTGCAGAGGGTTTGGGAGGCCTGCAGAATGCAAAAACTTTTAAAAAAAATTTACCTCACTTATGTATAAGTGTGTCTTATACTCCGGTGTCTCTTATAGTCCGAAAAATATATCTAATTCACTTTTATGCTGAAAGGAAAGAATATAAAATCTCAAAAAGCCCCTTTATTCATCAGATGTAGAGATTGCCCACCTCATTCACAATGCCACATTTTTCAAATGTCTTCTCAGATATGAGCATGTTACTTGGAAAAAACAACAACACCCTAATCTCTCCAAATCAAGCCCTCTTTAAAAATAATGAAAGACACAAAAGGAATAGATTGGAGGGGCTGCTTCCAGATGGACTCCTGTGGATATTTAATTTGTCGGTATTTTTGATCCCGCTGGAGCTGTTTCTAATGTCTTTGTTTTTTCTTTGGTGAGAAACAGGGAGCTAATGGGACAAAGCTTCCAGGATGAATTCTCAGACTTATTACTCCTGAAAATGTTACGATCAGCAACCGAGGCATCAAAAGACAAGGATAAGGCAAGTGTCTCAAAATTTGCACATGTGTGCTTATAAATAGGCAGCCGTGGAGAGCAACATGGAAAATATTTTCTGGAATATAATTATTAATGCCGCTTGTTAAATATGCTCCCCGTTGGGGGAGCGAGTACGTTCAGAGAAGCGTTGTGAGAGTTGTGTTGGAGAACACACAAACCAGCATACAGAGACACTGCAGTTTGAATAGGCTTTTACTTTCGTGGAAATAGAGGTATCAGAGTCCATCAAACAGTCCAAGTCATACACGGATAAGACAGTCAGTCATCAATGTCTTTCAGTTCAGGGATAATCCAAATAAAATAGTCCATAATCATACAAACAAAGTTTGCTAGCAGTTGCAAAACTTACAATAGCTCACACTGATCACTATACAGCACTTCTAACAGCCAGCTTCCAAACACTCAGATCAGATCAGCATCTAACAGTGATTCTGGCTCCATCTTATGGCTGATTGAGGAAACAGCAACCAATCACATTTACAGCATGATTTAAAGAAACAGGTACAGCATTGTTACATGATTTATATATTGCTAACCCAACCGTTAGATTATATTCCTAACAGAGCTCAGCGTTTACTGGCCAGATGCCGTTCCTGACACCTACGTGGAGTTTGCAGCAAACTTTTTTTTTTTTTTTTGCGCCCAGAGAGAGAAATACTGCTGCTAGCTAGGATTGAACTCTCAACCTTTTAAGTGGGAGGCAAGTGTCTTTACCACTGGGCCGCCAGTCAAAACAAACATCATCCCAATTAATTTTTCACACCCTCTTAATTCACACCCTCAAGAAAGAAGGTGGATGGCTTGAAGGGTGGCACCCTTGTGCTCAGGAAGACCCGGTCCATCCTACTGGCTCAGAGGCCCAAAAGGGCTGGAGTACAGAGCAAGATGGATTCATGGCATCCTTCAGGACTTCAAGGCAGAAGCAGATCTAGCTTTTACAGTACAAGCAACGGACTTTTTCCATCTCTCTCTCTCAGGTCAAGAGCAATGCTGTCCGAGCCCTGGGAAACCTCCTTCATTTTCTCCAGCCGTCCCACATCGCCAATCCCAGATTCAACCAACCCATCGAGGAATCCATCCAGGCTCTGACTTCGACGGTGCAGAGTGATGCCACGATGAAAGTGCGTTGGAATGCCTGCTACGCCCTGGGAAATGTCTTTAAAAACCCTGCCTTGCCATTGGGTAAGTAAAGTGTTCTGACCGAGGCTTCCCCCAAAAGCACGAAGCAGATTCCTGGTCCTGGCAAAACCCCTTTTATTAAACGAATGTGAATTCCTCTCATTCACATTCAGCAAAGGCCTGGCAAACAGTCTTTCAAAGGTGAATTTATGACCACAGACCTTATCTGGCTTGGAAAGCTGCCATGTAAATATTTTCCAAACGCAGTGCTTTGCAAGGCACAGAGTCTCTGAGATTCACAGACAGATCTTCACACTCCTGAAATGAATGAACGAATGAATTGTTTCCTGCAAAAGCCCCCTCCCCTTTCGCTCCTCTTTTATTTCCTAAAGTCCACCTGCGACTTTACTCCCAAGTCTACCCTGATTTTTGAGTTGTCTTTTGACAGCTCTGCGCATGTGCACACTGGGAACAGGCTCCAGCTGTTCCCTCTGCATCACTGCTGTGTAGCTCCGAAAGCAGCTGAAAACTGCCAGACGGCCTTGGCCCCATCTCTGCTTCTGACCTCGTCCGAGCTTTCCCCAGCCTCCAGGACTGGTCCATGTTCCTCCCCAACTTTCTCACTGTCCGACTCTGCTGCCAGCTCTGCTGGCTGCTGGTGGGCCACAACATAAAAGCGACAGAGTGTTTTTAGGTAGAATGAGATAGGATGGGACGAGAAGGGAGGGGAGCAAACAAGAGATGGGATGGGAGGAAAAGAGAGAAGAGAAATGCTTTATTTGGCCAAGTGTGATTAGACACACAAGGAATTTGTCTTGGGTGCAGAAGCTCTCAGTGTGCATGAAAAGCCACAGAATAATGATAATCCTCATAATAATATAGGTAGTCCTTGATGTACACAGTTCATTTAGTGACCGAAGTTACAACAGTACTGAAAAAAGAGACTTATGAGCATTTTTCACACTTATGACCATTGCAGCATCCCCAGAGTCACGTGATCAAAATTCAGATGATTGGCAACTGGCTCACATTTATGACAGTTGCAATTTCCTGGGGTCATGTGATCCCCTTTTGCGACTTTCTGACAAGCAAAGTCATTGGAGAAGTCACTGAACAACCATGATTCACTTAACAACTGCAATGATTCACTTAACAGCTGCAGTGATTCCCTTAACAAATCTTAAGAAATCTCACTCAACAACTATCTTGCTTAGCAACCGAAAGTTTGGGCTCCCTTGTGGTCTTAAGTCATGAATTACCTGTACAAGGTAGTCGTCGACTTACAACAGTTCATTTAGTGACCAATGTTACAATGGCACTGAAAATAAATGACATGACCATTTTTTCACACTTATGACTGTTGCAGCTTCCCCATGATCACGTGATTTACATTTGGATGCTTGACAACTGACTCACATTTATGACAGTTGCAATGTCCCAGAGTCATGTGATCCCCTCTTGGGACCTTCTGACAAACAAAGTCAGGGGGGAATCCAGATTTACTTAACAGCCTAGTTCCTAATTTAAGAACTGCAGGGATTCACTTAACAAATGTGGTGGGAAAAGTAATCAAATGGTGCAAAACTCACCTAACAAATTTCTCACTTAACAACATACATTTTGGGCTCAATTGTGATCATAAGTTGAGGGCTACCTGCATTTTACCAATAGGAGGGAGGAATAAGAAAGATAATAAGGGTAAATAATACTACTACAGCGATACTACATGGATGAATGCAGAAATGTCCTCCAGTCCTTTATTGGCGCTAACTTCCCCTCCCACCTTGTTGTGTCAACTGGCCTTAATTTCTGGTTGTGTAAAGGCCGTGAGATGCAAGATTATGAAGAGAGGCATCTGGACCAGACTGAGAGGGACCTTTGTCTGGTTTTCCAAAGTCGCTGCCCAAATTCCTGGAAAAAGCTCACCCATGGATTTAACTGTAGTAGCTAGAACTCAACTTATGACCATAATTGAGCCTGGAATAACAGTTGTAAATTGTTATGGTTGTAAGTCAAGGAACCCACATGACCAGAAGCAAATTTCTATCAGAGTTTGTTGCATAAATTCAAATCCAGAAAACACACACAGATAACTGATGCAGCTGGATTCATTAACGTCTTTATATACATAAGAATAGATGAATAAATGTACAATACCAACAGGTGGTTCTTCCAAGTAAACACAAGGCAGGAGAGTTACAGGCAAACACAAGCAGTTAGTTCCATTTCAGCAGACAAGCCCAGACAGACTGCTAGTTTACTTCTCAGAGCAGCAAACTGCTTAAGTTTCTGTTTCAATCCTCTGCGCAGATTCAGATCTGTTTAAGCTCCCATTGGCTGACTTAGTTGCTATGCCTATTCATTGGCTGGTCTTGTTTCCATCTCTCTCCCAGTCATGAATATTCTAATAATTTCCAGCTTTTTTCACCACTGTTGTTAAGGGACTGTAGTGGCCCTTAAACAAATGATGTGGCTGTTAAGCGAACTCATTCATTTGAATGGCCGTTTTTTGCTAGAAACTAACAAAATTATCACGAATCTGACTGGAGGAGACATTTTAAAAGAAAGGAGCAATTAGAATAGAATAACAGAGCTGGAAGGGACTTTGGAGGTCTTCTAGTCCATCCCCATGCTTAGGCAGGAAACCCTGCACCACTTCAGACAAATGGTTATCCAACATCTTCTTAAAAGCCTCCAGTATTGGAGCATTCACACCTTCTGGAAGCAAGTTGTTCTATTAATTGTTCTAACTCTCAGGAAATTTCTCCTTAGTTCTAGGTTGCTCCTCTCCTTGATTAGTTTCCACCCATTGCTTCCTGTCCTGCCCTCAGGTGCTTTGCAGAATAGAATTGTTCGCTTCCTGATAAGCCTGGTCTTTTATTTATTTATTTTTAACCTATTTTGAATTGTTTAGGAGAAGCCCCTTGGACCGGCAAGGCCTATGACGCCCTGACGTCAGCAGTCAAATCCTGCAAGAATTTTAAAGTCCGCATCAAATCGGCCGCAGCTCTCTCCGTGCCATCTGAGAGGAGGCATTATGGGACCCCCAAGCAGTTTTCTCAGATTTGGGGGGCGCTGGTGACCGCTTTGCAGCGCAGCGAGAATGCCGAAGACTTCTTGGAGTTCAAATACAGCGCCAGCCTCCGAATGCACCTGTGCCACGCTCTGCTTCGTCTGCTCAGCCTGGCCGAGGAGACTGACCTGCCGGACATCAGGAGGACCGTGATCGAGCAGGGAGACATAATCCGGGTGTATATGTTGCAGTATATGAAATCAGGAGCTGACGGTGAGGAAGTTGGAATAGGAGAAACCATTCCTGAAAGGGACAGAACCCTGGAAAGGGCCATTGAGCACGTGCGAAGAGTGGAGGAAGCCTCTGAAGGCTCCCCAGTGAAAAGGGGGACGTTGGCTTACTTAGAAGACCTCTTGAAAACCCACAACTGTTCCATAGAATTCACCAAAGCTTAAGCTGGCAAGATTAAGAAGCCAAGCCAGGCCTGTGCTTATTACGAACACCCCCCAAAAGAAGATTAGAGATGAAGACAACAAAGCAGAGGTGGTATTCAGCAGGTTCTGACCAGTTCTGGAGAACCGATAGTGGAAATTTTCAGAGAACCGGCAAATACCACTTCTGGCTGGCCCCGCCCCCATCTATTCTCTGCCTCCCGAGTCCCAGCTGATCGGGAGGGAATGAGGATTTTGCAGTATCCTTCCCCTGCCACGCCCACCAAGCCATGCCATGCCCACCAAGCCACGCCCACAGAACTGGTAGTAAACGTTTTTTAATCCTATCACTGCAACGAAGGGATCCCAAGTAGTACTGCTCAGCCACTGTCCTGCGGAAGAATTAAAAAGCTCTTTTCGGTGGCTCCTTTCTCCCTTTTTTCCTTTTTAATCATAGGGACAGACTTCACAGAGCCTTTTTAAAATATATTTTAAACATTTGCCTTACCAACTGCCTCGTTTCTGAATAATTCACGTGAATAATGTGAGCAGTGAACAGCAGAAATTGGGCATGGGTTTTCTACCTTATGAATATAAAATGAAAAAAAAAACAGGAGTCCTGTACTAATTCTCTAAAAATATCACTTTATTCCAAAGAGGAAGAATAAATTATTCAGTTCTAAACATATTTCCTTTTGCCCTCCTTATTTATCTTTTTTTACTCTTTATTTATCTTTTCACCCTTACTCTGAAGATTAGGAAAAGGTGGTCCAAAGTGGTGGGGAGATGAGTTTCCTCTCTCCATTTGTCATGAATGCATCTTGTCCTATTTTCAGATAAATGTCAGGGTTTCAAATAGCATCCAAAATTAAACCAGAGTCCAAGGGAAAGCATTCCTCAAAGTTCCAATTTATTAAGAGAGCCACGTTGGCACATCTGGGAAAACCCGAATCTGAAAGCTTCCCGGTTTTCCCCACCCAGTTGAAAGTTCAAGATCTTGCCCCCACACCCACAAGTCCATCACATCGTCCAATCTTCCACTGCCATGCTGGCAGCTTCCACCCATCCAGTTCCGGTCAGGTGCAGAGGTGCAAAGACAAAGGGTGACCTTGGCTTTCTAGAAAGAATGTTGTTATGGCTACATAGCATCTCACTCCGTACAATCCCCCCTCCCATTTTCCCACAATAGAAAATGCATAGTAGAATAATAGAAAGTGTGGCAGGCCAAAGACCCAAAAGATGGCTGCAGGCCTGACAGTAGATGCCTGTTTCCAATTTAAAATGGCAATCTGACACCAATAGAAAAGGATATTTGTAGCTCAGCTTTGGACAGTAGAGTCCTTGGTGCTCTCTGAGCTTGATTGTTTATCTTCCGCGGTGAAGTTGGCTAAGGGAATGTCTGCCAGAAAACCACCAAGCTCAGAGAGTACCAAGGACTCAAGATGATAAAAGAGCCATGGTGGCGCAGTGGTTACAATGCAGTATTGCAGGCTAACTCGCTGCTCATTGTCAGGAGTTCGATCCTGACCGGCTCAAGGTTGACTCAGCCTTCCATCCTTCCAAGGTGGGTACAGTGAGGACCCAGATTTTGAGGGGCAATACATTGACTTTGTAAACCGCTTAGAGAGGGTTGTAAAAGAACTCTAAAGTGGTATATAAGTCTAGATGCTATTGCTATGATAATCTGAGTTTAACACGGCAAATTTTAACTGCATTGAAATCAAACTATTGCATACAATGTACTCTTTTTTTAAAGGCAGGACTTTATGTCATCAAAGAGAATAAATAACTTTGCTAGTCAGAATCCAGCTGGGAAGGTCCAAAGGGCGATCACATAACCCCTGGATATTGTCGCCACCATAAATGCATAAAGGTAAAGGTTCCCCTCATGCATATGTGCTAGTCGTTCCCAACTCTAGGGGGCGGTGCTCATCTCTATTTCAAAGCCAGAGAGCCAGCGCTGTCCAAAGACGTTTCCGTGATCATGTGGTCAGCATAACTAAATGCCGAAGGCACACGGAACGCTGTTCCCTTCCCACCAAAGTTGGTTCCTATTTTTCTACTTGCATTTTTCAGTGCTTTCGAACTGCTAGGTTGGCAGAAGCTGGGACAAGTAGCGGGAGCTCACTCCATTACTTGGCACTAGAGATTCGAACCGCTGAACTGCTGACTGCTGACCTTTCTGATCGACAAGCTCAGCCTCTTAGCCATTGATCCCTTTTTCATAAATGCATAACAGTCTCCAAGTACCCAAATTTTGATCCCATTAATAGGGAAGCTACAATGGTTGTAAGCGCAGGGGTCAGTTGTAAGTCACTTTTTCAGTGGTGATGTAATTTGAAACAGCCGCTAAACAAATACTGGAAAGTCAAAGACGACAGAATAGAACAACAGATTTGGAAAGGACCTTGGAGGTCTTCTAGTCCAACCCCCTGCTCAGGCAGGAAACCCTACACCACTTCAGTCAAATGGTTATCCAACATCTTTAAAATGGAGCACCCACAACCTCTAGGGGCAGGTTGTTCCACTCATTAATTGTTCCAACTGTCAAGAAATTTCTCCTTAGTTCTACGACCTGTAACTGCTTTTGATAACAAATATGGAAGACCTAAAGAATTATTTCTGGTATGATTGTTAGTGCAGATGTAGAGGGTCAATGCGGAAAACGCAGTGAAATGCAAAAATCTTTCCAACACCTTGCCTTGCATTGCAGAGGTATAAATTCAATGTGATGTCCCTTGGCCAACTTCTTGACATATTAGCCCATTGGAGACGAGGGGTTAGTAAAAGAACTGCAGTGTTGGCAAGGGAGAATCTGCTCACCATATATAGATTCTTCAGGAGGAATTCAAGCTTCACTGAATTTTCGTCTCGTTCTCGCAATTCCTGTTCACCTTTGCTGCAAAAGTCAACTTGGCAAGGTTGACTCAGCCTTCCATCCTTCCGAGATGGTACAACAATTGTTGGGGGCAATAGGGTGACTGTAAACCATTTAGAGCTGTAAAGCACTGTAAAGTGGTATATGAGGGCTCTTACTATTGATACTTTGCGGGTAAAGGTATTCTGAGTGGTCTACCTTTCCCATCGTCTTACTCCATCAGAGCTTGATCTAAAACTAGCTGGATACCTGTGCTTCGCGATCAAACTACTGTATATATTTGAGTATAAGCCTAGTTTTTCAGCCCACTTTTTGGGCTGAAAAAAGCCGCCTCGGCTTATACTCGAGTCAGTGAAAAATTTGCCCGAAATGGAGGAGAAAAAGGGGCGGGGCCATGCCGCTGGGTGACACTCGTGAATGGCCCAGTGCCCCTGTGAGTTTTCCCTCCCTCTGTGTCAGTTTGCCGCGCAGCGCGCACCGCACCATCCCCCCTCCTCACGTTCTAATGTAATGCAGGGCTGTCTTACGATTCCCCTTCCTCCCCCTCCTGCCGCTCTGCAACGATGTCCCACCTCCTCCTTGTTATGGCAAGCAGCCACATAGCGATGTCCCACCTCCTCTGGTACAGTGATCCAATGATAGGAATCACTGTGCCGTGTGTCATAGGAGGCGGGACATCGCTCCCGCGGCTGCACGGGACATCATCATCACAGCGGGACATCAGCATCATGAGGTGAGTGAAGTATTTCATTGAATACACCGCTAGTTTACTGTTTTTCTTTGAAATAAATATTCAAAAACATTATTGGTATCTATTTTTATTTTTGAAATTTATCGGTAGCTGCTGCATTTCCCACCCTAGGCTTATACTCGAGTCAATAACTTTTCCAGTTTTTTGTGGTAAAATTAGGTGCCTCGGCTTATATTCGGGTCGGCCTATACTCGAGTATATACGGTATGTAATCGGGCTATGCAGGAGAAATTCGCTTCACAATCCATTGGCTCAGTGATGGTTGAAACACATAAGGGAATATCGCTCCTGCCGCCTTGAATCCAGAAGCAGTTCCATAGGTGGAAGGCGTAGATATTTTGGTGAGGTACCGACGTTTAGTACTGTAAGGAGCCCCAGACCACTCCTGATTGAAGGATTGGAATGTCTACCAGTTGGAACTGAGATAATGGAATGTGAGGCAACTGGCAGTTGGAAATGAATTCTTTTCAGGTGGGGAGGATGAGTTGAATGTGTAACTCTGTAGCATCAGAGCATGTTAATATAAGGCAACGCAGTTGGAACAGAGTTCTTTTCAGATGGGGAGCTCCATCAGATGGGGAGAACTTAGCATCACAGCGTATTAATTACTGTATAAGTAATTATACAGTAATTATTTCTTAGTGAGCACCTAAAAGCCAAGAAGAACATACTGAATTTTTTGGAGTATAAGACCCACCTTTTTTCCTGAAAAAAGAGGCTGAAAATCTGGGTGTGTTTTATACATCGAATACAGCATTTTCTGCCTCCTGAAGCACCGCCCCCTTCACCAAAACGGCCGTGCATACCCTCATGGAGCCTTTCAGAGAGCTCCCGGGGGCTGGGGAGGGCAGAAATGAGCAAAAAACAGACCATTTTTTGCCCTCCCCAAACCCCCAGCAGCACTCTATAAGCCTCCAACAGGCTATGCATGCAATTTTTTTGACAAAAAACGGGCCCGTTTTTGCGAAAAAAATACTCTGGTGCGTCTTATACGCTAAAAAATATGGTACTTGCCAAATTTCAAGTTTGTAGGTTTTACAGTTTTGGAGATTTCATAATGAGTGAGTGGTACTTGGCTTTTATTATCTAAAATATAAAGGTAACCCTCGACTTACAACAATTCATTTAGTGACCGTTCAAAGTTACAATGGCACTGAAAAATTTGACAGGACCATTTTTCACACTTACGGCCTTTCCAGCATCCCCATGATCATGTGATCAAAATTCAGATGCTTGGCTACTGGTTCATACTTACGACCATTGTTGGGTCTCAAGGTCACGCGTTCCCCTTTTGCGACTTTCTAACCAACAAAGCCAACGGGTCACTAACTTATCAACGGCAGTGATTCACTTAACAATTGTGGCAAGAAAGGTCGTTAAACGGGCCAAGGCTCACTGAACCAATGTCTCGCTTGACAACAGAAATTGTGGGCTCAGTTGTGGTTGTAAGTCAAAGACTACTTGCATCCATTTTATGCAAACACCATTTTTAAGAACATATCCTTCAGATGTAAGCTCCGTTTTTGTGGTGGACTTCCAGCTTTCAGGGGGAGGCATGAGGGGTCCAGAGGTATTTCACGAGAAGAGTCCTCCACTCCTCTGCTCACAATAGAATCCCTTATGCCACCAGGCTCAAAATTCTGGGTTTGGACAATCTGGAACTGCCCTGCCTGCGGTCGGACCTAAGTGCAGTACACAAAATTGTCTGCTACAACGTCCTACCTGTCAATGACCACTTTCAGCTTCAACCTCAATAATACACGGGCAAACAATAGATACAAACTCAAGGTAAACCGCTCCAAACTCGATTGCAGAAAATACGACTTCAGCAACAGAGTGGTCGATGCCTGGAATGCTCTACCTGACTCCATTGTTACATCCTCAAACCTTCACAGCTTCAACCTTAAAGTGTCTACCATGGACCTCACCCCATTCCTAAGAGGTCCGTAAAGGGGGTGTGCATAAGTGCACCAGCGTGCCTTCCGTCCCTGTCCTACTGTCCCCATTTACCTGTATTCATTTCCTTTGTTCATGCCCATGTTTATACGTATACCTGCTATCCTGTGCATGTTTGACAAGCAAATAAACAAACAAGTAAAATTGTTTTGGGGTGAGGGTGTGTGTTAACGACCTTTAAGTGTGCAGGTGGCAGGTTTTATGGGGATTCTTGATCCCTTGTTCTGTTTGCAAGCCAACCCTTTCACATCCTTCCCCGGGATTGTTTCAAGGTGAGAGCACTTTCCTTATCAGCTGGAGGTATGATTTATTACAGGCCAGAAAAGTGACAGGCCTTTCCAACTCTTCTGTGGTCTTTTTGAAAGGTAAGTAAAAACTTTCAGGTAGGTGTGTGTGTGTGTGTTTTTTTTCTCCATTAACAGAATGATTTTGGATAGTGAAATGGTTGGGAATGTAAATGTAATTAATAAACAAAAATAGTATAAGGGCTATGTATCTGACAATAGATATAGATAGATAGATAGATAGATAGATAGATAGATAGATAGATAGATAGATAGATAGATAGATAGATGATAGATAGATAGATAGATAGATAGATAGATAGATAGATATAGATATCTATATATCTATATATCTATCTCTATCTCTATATCTATCTATCTTCCTATCTATCTCTATCTCTATCTCTTTCTCTATCTCTATCTATCTCTATCTATCTATCTATCTATCTATCTATCTATCTATCTATCTATCTATCTATCTATCTATCTATCTATCTATAAATAAAATTATTACAGTCAAAAGACCAGAGACCAGAACAAATTAAAAACAACCCACAAGGAATAGCCAGTTAAAAATTGTAGAATAAAATAATAAATAACAGATAAAATTATATTAAAATGTGGCATCCAGTCAGTCAGTTACACATGGCGCAGAGGTGGGTTCCTACCAGTTCGCACCTATTCGGTAGAACCGGTTCATCAAATCTACCGAACCGTTTGGAAGAGTTTCCACCAGTGGACCCGGAAAGCAGGCCACACCTACCGAAGACGTTCCCAAAACTTTTGAAACCCACCACTGGCAAGGATCTTGTAATGTGACAGCTTTAAGACTTGCATGCTTCAATGCCAGAGTTTCTGAATAGCTACTTGGACCAACCTAAGTACTAATTCATAATTTCATATCCGCTCACATGGGCGGCAAGCCACTCCCACAAAGGAGGCCACACCCACAGAGTAGGTTCCAACAATTTTTGAAACCCCACCACTGACATGGCGTCACTGCACCAGGGGTGGGTTCCGGCTGCCGCTACTGTCGGTTCGCTCAGGGATGTGCTTTGCCTGATTTGTGTGCTTGATGTGCGCTACGCACACTTGCGGTGTGGAAAAAATCGCTTCTGCCCATGTGCAGAAGCAAAAAACAAGATGGCGACTCCCATGGCGCCGCTGATAGAACCACTTCGGGGGCTTGGCAGGCCGAGTTACTTCCTACTCGGCCAAACTGGACCGAACCGGTAGGAACCCACCTCTGAACTGCACTATAACATCCATCCATAAACTGTGAGGCCCGTAGTCATTAAATACCGAAAGGCAAAAGACTAGTCATGCGGGCGTACCGGAGCCTGCCCGGAGCACCGGATATTGTTCCGTTCCGGTACTCCGGAGGGCCCGCCTGCCTGCCCAAGCTCCTTACCTGTCTTTTAAGGCTTCTGTGTTTCTGCGCACAGGCATGGCGCATACAGTGCCTGCGCGATGCTCCGTGGAGCAGCTGGAGCGTCACGGAGTGTCAGAGGCGCTAAGACGCCACCGGGCCAGTTCCAACCATACCGGTTGGAACGGGATCCAGAACCCACCACTGAACAACATGCTTCAGTTCTCTGAGCGCTGGATGATGGGGAATGAAAGGATTTATATTCCTTGCAGACAGAATATAAATCCTTCCACTCCCCACTATCCTGTCAGAGCTGAAGAAGCTTCTTGGATGAGAAGTGAAAAGTCTTCAAAAGAAAAAACTCCAAAAGTCCAAGTGGCCTCCTGAAAAAAAGCACCTTTGGGACAGGTAGTCCTCAACTTACAAAAATTCCTTTGGTGACCATCCGAAGTTATAATGGCAGAAGTGACTTATGACCAGTGGTGGGTTCCGGCCGGTACATCCTGGTATGGGTGTACCGGTGGCAGCTGGCAGCAGCGGCCACCATACCGGAACAATGCTTTAGAGGACCCACCCACCCTTGTTTCTTACCTCTATTTGAGCTAACCGGGGCTTTTGTGCACATATGCACAGTGTATGGTGCCTGCGCGGCCTCTGCCGAGCAGCTGGATCATCGCAGGGTTGTGGGTGTGCATGCAGGCACAGTGCGCATGTCCGTGGTCAACCCCCAGCCCCATCGCAGTGTACCGGTTGCGATGGGATCCGGAACACACCACAGTGCGCATGTTCGTGGTCAACCCCCAGCCCCATCGCAGTGTACCGGTTGCGATGGGATCCGGAACCCACCACTGCTTATGACCATTGCAGAAGCACTGTGGTCCCATGATCAAAATTTGGATGCTTGGCAAGTAGCTCACATTTATGATGGTTGCAGTGTCCCGGGGTCATAGGATCACCTTTTGCGACCTTCTAACAAGGGGAACGATCCTGATTCTGTACCCCTCACCTTCCAACCCCTGAGCAATCAAATGTCCAAGGTCCAGGTGGCAGCTTCAAGTTATACAACCCGAGGCTGCCACACAATCTCGCTAAGTCAACACCTCGTTTTCCTCTCTAGAAAAACGTGGATTGTTTCCTTGACTCCAGTGCATTTCTGGTCTGCGCTGCAGGCACCAAAACCTGCAGCTTTTTTGAAAAAGTGAAGAGTTTGTGATCTCAAAGGTTGGCCTAAGCTTTGAACTGCATCTCCAAATTGTCTTTAAAAGCCCTGGCTTGATTGTATATCAGGAGTCAACAGCACGGTGTCTGCAGATATTAGGGTCTTTTTTGGAGTCTGTTAGGCTCCTTGTCCTACCTGCATTACATTCTTTTAAAAAAAAATGTTAAATTAAAACTAAACAAATGGCACACCCAAAACAAAACATCCCCTTAATAAAAGTGCTTTGTGCCCATATATCAATCCTATGAACTATTCTTATAAAATAAAGATTGTTGATCACTGCGAATTACTGCTTCGTTTTGTTTTAATATGTAAAGCAATTTGTCCAACGATTCTACGGATGTGTTGGAAGGAGTTGGAAGGGACCTTGTAGATCATCTAGTCCAACCCCCTGCCCAAGCAGGAGACCCTACACCACTTCTGACAGATGATAGTCCAGACTCTTCTTGAAAGCCTATAGTGATGAAGCTCCCACAACTTCCAAAGGCAACTTCTGTTCCATTGGTTGATTGTTCTCACTGTCCGAAAATTTCTCCTTATTTCAAGATTGAATATCTCCTTGATCAGTTTCCATCCATTGTTCCTTGTCTGGCTTTCAGGTGCCTTGGAAAATAGCTTGACCCCTTCCTCTCTGTGGCAGCCCCTCCAATAATGGAAGACTGCTATCCTGGTCCTTCTCTTCACTAGACTAGCCATGCCCAGTTCCTGCAAGCATTCATTGTATGTTTTAGTCTCCAGTCCCCTAATCATCCTGGTTGCTCTTCTCTGCACTTTTTCTAGAGTCTCAACCTCTTTTTTATAGTGTGGTGACCAAAACTGGATGCAGTATTCTAGGTGTGGCTTATTAAGACTTTATAGAATGGTACTAGTACTTCACTTGATCTTGATTGTATCTCTCTGTTAATGCAATTTAGGATTGCATCGGCTTTTTTGGCTGCCGCTGTACACTGTTGGCTCATACTTAACTGGTTATCTACGAAGACTCCAAGGTCCCTCTCACAGTTCCTGCTATTAAGCCTGGTTTCACCCAGTCTACATGTGTCCTTTTGGTTTTTCTTACCTACGTGTAAGACTTCACTTTTCTCTACCCTGAATTTCATTTTGTTAATTTCATTTTGTTTGTTCCTGTAAAAGAAACGTAGTTGATTACTTCAAATTACAGCTTTGTTTTCTTTTAATATGTAAAGCAATTTGTCCAAAGAAAAAGACAAAAATGAGACCAGGAGGGTTAACAGCTGCCTGGGCATATGACATGTGCTCACACTGAAGTTTGATGGATGCTGGACATAAATGGAACTTTTATTTCTTGAGACCTAGAAACTCTCTTTCTCTTGATGTGCCCTAAAATTGCACTTTCCTCTTTAGATTGCTGTCTTCTTTAATACTCTTTGGGACAAGGCTAAAGAGGGATCTCTTCAGGAAGACATGTGGAAATTTATATTGCTGCTATTGTTAAGGTTTGTTTGTGTAGACTGTTGTGGGCTCTAGGCTGACTCTGTAAACCACTTAGAGAGGGCTATAAAAGCACTATGAAGCCATCAGGGGTGGGTTGCTCCTGGTTTGGTGCAAGCAAAAATGTTGTGCGAGCGCGTTACCTTCGCTCGGCCGCACGCCAGATGTGCACTCCGCACATGTGTGGATTTGCACAAAAATAGGTCTGTGCGTGCGCAAAACGTTTTAAAAAGGTGGTGGTGAATTAAATTTGTGCGATTACAACTTTTCTTCGTGTGCGGAGAACCGAAAATCAAGACGGCTGCCCCGTAGGAGAACCGGTTCGGGGCCGTGGCAGGCCTGGGTCGCAGCCGGTTCCAGCGACCCAGGCTGCCAAATCACTACCGGTTCGGCCTCTGGAAGTGGTACATAAGCCTAAATGTTATTTGCTATGGTTTATTGTACAGGTAGGTAGTCCTCGACCTGAGCCCCAAATTTATTTTGCTAAACGAGACATTTGTCAAGTGAAATTTTGACTCATTTTATGACCTTCCCTGCCACAGCCGTTAAGTGAATCAGAGCAGTTGTTAAGTTAGGAACAGGGTTGTTAAGTGAATCTGGCTTCCTCATTGACTTTGCTGGTCAAAAAAGTTGTAAAAGGTGACCCCAGGACACTGCAACCGACATAAATATGAGTCAGTTAGCAAGCGTCTGAATTTTGATCATTCACCATCGGGATGGTGCAATGCTTGTAAGTTACAATTGCACTGAAAAAAGCGACTTACGACCGTTTTTCACACTTATGACCATTGCAGCAGCCCCATGGCCATATGATCAAAATTCAGATGCTTGGCAACTGGTTCATATATATGACGGTTGCAGCTTCCCGGTGTCACCTTTTGCAACCTTCTGATCAGCAAAATCAACGGGGAAGTCAGATTCACTTAACAACTCTGTTACTAACTTAACAACTGCACTGATTCACTTAACAACTGTGCCCAGAAAAGTCATAAAATGGGACAAAACACACTTCACGTCTCGCTTAGCAATATAAAAGTTGGGTTCAATTGTGGTCATAAGTTGAGGACTACCGGTAGCTTCTTAGATGCTTCCTAGATGAGAAGGAAAACATCTTCAAGAAAAAACAGAGGAAGTCCAGTTGCCTTTTGAAAAAGCACCTTTGGGACAACCTGGATGACTGAGAATCTCCATAGACACCTGCAACATTTATGTACTTTAATTTTAAAAAAAACCCCTTCTTGTTCAGTTAGTTTTCCCAGCTATTAATATCCTCTAGCTTTGGCTTTATAATGATTGTTATAAGTTCTATAATTCTATAAATATACTAGCTGGATACCCATGCTTCACTACGAAACTATGTGATCGGGCTTGATAATTAATGAGTAGTTGCAATCGGGCTTGATACATTGACACTTAAAGCTTGAAAATCAGTGTAGAATGTGTAACTCTTTAGCATCAGAGAGTGTTAATATAAGCCAACTGGCAGTTGGAACAGAGTTCTTTTCAAGTGGGGAGGGGGAGTAGAACGTCTAACTCCTTAGCATCGGCGCATGTTAATATAATACTGTATAAGAAATACTGATGATCTGATGGTCATTTCGAAAAATCCTTTCTTAGCGAGCACCTAGACACCAACATATGTGCCGAATTTCAAGTTTGTAGGCTTTACAGTTCTGGAGATTTCGTGATGAGTGAGAGGTATTTGACTTTATATATATATAGGTATTTGACTTTATATATAGAGAGAGGTATTTGACTTTATATATATATATATAAATATTCAGCTGATATGGAGAAGACCTGTGGCTTAATGGCTAAGACGTTTGCCTACGATGCAATACAGCACAGGTTCGAATCCCAGTAAGGGTATGGCTAGCTGATGAGAGCTAAATAGCTTGAAATAGATCTATACTAGTCTCCCTTTATTTATTTAGCAGCACAAATAAAACACAGACACAGACACAGACACAGACACAGACACACACACACACACAATAAATGGCCCGTTTTTGCAAAAAATAGCCCGTTTTTGCCCCCTCAACCCCCAGGAGCATTCTACAAGCCTCCCAAAGCTGTGCATGCCCCCTCCCCCATTTTTTGCAAAAAATAAGGTGTGCAGAGGGTTTGGGAGGCCTGCAGAGTACAAAAACTTTTTTTAAAGTTTACCTCTTCCAAATCATGGTGTGTCTTATCGTCCAAAAATACGGTAGATTGTTTCCTGTCCTGTTTTAATTCTGGGTTTTAGCACTGTTAGTCTTCTAAACCACTTCAAGATGAAAAGCGATCAGAAGTGGTTTAAAAATAAATTTCACCTTCCTCCTGGTGATGCCATTGGAAAGCTGTTATCAGACAAAGCTGGGCTAACTTGGGAAATCCACGATGCGATAACCAGGAGTCTACTATCTACTGGTATTCGTCTGATTTGATGAAACAGGGTGGAAGAGATAGCAGAAATCAGAGGAGGTGAATCTTTGGAATGCCCCCTCCAAGTTAAACATCGTCTTTCCTCGATCATAAAAAATAACCCCCATTCGGCTGTTGTTTATCTTGCAGGGAGCCTTGCAAAGATCATCCTGAGGTGTGGTTTGTTTAGCTTTAGATTAGCATTCCCTGGCTTAAGGCAATGTGTGAACCCAGCCAAAGCTTTGTTGTTTCCGTCTCCGAGTGAAAGAAGAGATGTCAGAATCTGTAAACATCATTGCCATCCATATTGGTAACAGAATAACAGAGTAGCAGAGTTGGAAGGGACCTTAGAGGTCTTCTAGTCCATCCCCCTGCTCAAGCAGGAAACCCTATACCGTTTCAGACAAATAAGTGTCCAGTATCTTCTTGAAAGCCCCCAGTGTTGAAGCGCTCACAAATTCTGGAGGCAAACTATTCCATTGGTTGATTGTTTTGGTTCCACCACAAAACCGCGCTCGAATAAACCGCGCTCGACTAAACTGCGTAGCTGACGTCATCAACAGGGCGACAACAGCGCGGAGACAGAAGCACGCTGTAAACGCTAAACCTAAAATTAACCCCTAAACCTAAACCTAACCCCCCTAAACCTAATCCTAAACCTAACCCTAAACCTAACCCTTAACTTAACCCTAAACCTAATCCTAACCCTTAACCTAACCCTAAACCTAACCCTAACCCTTAACCTAACCCTAAAGCTAACCCTAAAGCTAACCCTAAAGCTAACCCTAAACCTAACCCTTACCTTAAGTTGAATCGGCTTGCTTTCAAAGCGCTATTTAAAGCGCCCTTCTTTCTCCGCACTGGCTGTTGTCGCCCTGTTGATGACGTCAGCGACGCGGTTTAATCGGGCGCGGCTTAGTCGAGCGTGGTTTTGACGGGTCACGGATTGTTTTCACTGTTAGGAAATTTCTCCTTAGTTCTAGGTTGCTTCTCTCCTTGATTAGTTTCCATCCCTTGTTTCTTAACTTGCTTTCATGTTCTTTGGAGGATAATTTGACTTCCTCATCTTTGTGGCAGCCTCTCAAATATTGGAAGAGTGCTATCATGTGTCTCCTAGTCCTTGTTTTCGCTACGCTATTCGCTACGCTACGTCAATTCCTGTAACTGTTCTTCATAGGTTTTAGCCTCCAGTCTTCTAATCATCTTTGTTGCTCTTCTCTGCACTTTTTCCAGTCTCACGTTCTTCAAAACTCAACAACCATTCATTCGTTTGTTTGTTTGTGTTCATTCAATTTCAGTAGCCACTAAGCTCAGTCAATGTCTCCGGGCAGCTTACAATTCCAAAAATATAATTAAAAGGTAAAGGTAAATGTTCCCCTCGCACATGTGCTAGTCATTCCCGACTCTAGGGGGCGGTGCTCATCTCCATTTCAAAGCTGAAGAGCCAGTGCTGTCCGAAGATATCTCCGTGGTCATGTGGCCTGCAAGACTAAACACTGAAGGTACATGGAACGCTGTTCCCTTCCCACCAAAGGTGGTCCCTATTTTTTCTACTTGTATTTTTACATGCTTTTGAACTGCTAGGTTGGCAGAAGCTGGGACAAGTAACGGGAGCTCACTCCGTTAACCTGGTGCTAGGGATTCGAACTGCTGAACTGCCAACCTTTCTGATCGACAAGCTCAGCGTCTTAGCCACTGAGCTACTGCGTCCCTTAAAATACAATTAAAATACCCCCCACCCAAAAAAAGTTTTATTATTCTGAATGTATCCTCTGTGAGAGAGGACCTCTGAACATCCCTTTCAGTTGTTAGAATTCGATTAGGATGATATTTTGGGGGGTAGGAAATCTCTCTACGATAGTAATCCGTCAAACTATTTTCCAAGGCACCTGAGGGTAGAACAAGAAGCAATGGGTGGAAATTAATCAAGGAGAGAAGCAACTTAGAACTGAGGGGAAATTCCCTGACAGTGAGAACAATTAATCAGTGGAACAGAAGTTGCCTCCAGAAGTTGTGAGTGCCCCAACACTGGAAGTCTTTAAGAAGATGTTGGATAGCCATTTGTCTGAAATGGTATAGGGCAGTGTTTCTCAACCTTGGCGACTTTAAGTCCTGTGGACTTCAACTCCCAGAATCCCCCAGCCAGCTGTGCTGGCTGGGGGATTCTGGGAGTTGAAGTCCACAGGACTTAAAGTCGCCAAGGTTGAGAAACATTGGTATAGGGTTTCCTGCCTAGGCAGGGGGTTGGACTAGAAGACCTCCGAGGTCCCTTCCAACTCTGCTATTGTGTTGTATTAAATCTAGAGAAGGCAAGCCATGATGGTGTTGGTTGTCTTTGGGGAAAGAAAGCCATCCGACCTGTTGATTCCTCTTTGTTTTTTCCTTCTCCCTGAGGTGATAACAAGACGTCCGGGAAATGCCATTGGTGACCCTTTGACAGATAAAACAGAAAATCCCAATTTGAAGGAGAAGTGTGTGTGTTTTTCCTCAGAGTTACAAACAAGGAGTTAATCTTAGGTCAAGCAAACCCAAGTACAAGCTGTAGCGGTTTGGGTCTGAGTCCAAAGTCTGAGATTGGGTCGGGGAACGGAAGGACAGAACATAGAGCTGGGTATCTGCTCACCACAACTTGTGTGAGAGCCTGACATTCATCTTGGATGATGGCTTGTCCCAATGGTCTTCTAGGAAGGGGATGGAAAGGACTTAGTAACGGTAACAGAGTGGGAAGGGACCTTGGAGGTCATCAATGGCATTGAAAAATGTGACGTGTGACCTTTTTTCACAGTTACAACCTTTGCAGAATTCCCCCATTGTCACAGGATCTCAGTGCAGATGCTTGCCAGGCGACTCATATTTACGACCGTTGCTACATTCAGTATGTATATATAGAGCCGAGGTGGCGCAGTGGTTAAATGCAGCGCTGCAGGCTACTTCAGCTGACTGCAGTTCTGCAGTTCGGCTGTTCAAATCTCACCGGCTCAGGGTTGACTCAGCCTTCCATCCTTCCGAGGTGGGTGAAATGAGGACCCGGATTGTTGTTGGGGGCGATATGCTGACTCTGTAAACCGCTTAGAGAGGGCTGAAAGCCCTATGAAGCGGTATATAAGTCTAACTGCTATTGCTATTGCTATCTAGTCCAGGGGTCACCAATCTTTCGGACCTCAGGGACCACAAAATTCATTATTTTAAATCCCGCGGATCACTAATATGATCTTCCTAATAACCGGGCAGCGAGCGTGGCTAGGTGGTTATATGACTGGGTGGGCATGACCAACTCAATGTCACTCACATAGGGGGGGGCGCCTCGCCAGCCTCTACTCACCCCTCCCCTCCCAGCCAGTCCTCGCTTACCCGCCTGGGCTCCTCAGGGCCCCAAGAGGAAGCAATTGTTGGAGCTAAGCAGCCACCGTGAGAAAGAGTTGGCAAAACAGCTCAGTTTAAATTGGATCTGACCGAGAAGGAGGCTCAGAAGAAGCACCTCACTGAGGACTAGGAGCATAGACTTTCCAAGGAGAGGGAAGACCTGCGGGAGTGCAAGGCCAGGTACCGGTGCCTGGAGGCTCAGCAGGCTAAGATGGTCAGCCAGTTCCAGGCCATGATGCAGCCCCACTGGAACGAGGCCCTCCGGCTCTTCACCACCAGCGGCACTTCCCTCCAGCCTTCGCCCAAAGCCCCACACCAGGAGGCTGAAGCAGACCCCAAGTTGGAATTTCTGCCCCCCTCAAAAAGACCCCAAAGAGGGAGACTCTCTGCAGCAACACAAACATTCATTGCACATATCCAGCCCAGGGACCGTAGTTTGAGGACCCCCTGATTTAGTGCAATATAAAAAATGCAAATAATTTTTCTGTGGACCACCAAAATTTTCTTGCACACTGTCCGTTGTTTTTCGGACCACCAGTGACCACTGATCTAGTCCAACCTCTCCACTCTCACGGAAAATCTACACTATTTCTGATAGATGGCAAATCCAGTCTTTTCTTAAAAGCCTCCAGGTTTGTACCCTCCCCACTCCAAAAAAAAATTTCTGAAAGCAAACTGTCCCACTGGTTAATTGTTCTCACTGTTAGGAATTTTCTCCTTAGTTCTAGGTTGATGACTGGCACGCATTTAAGTCAGTCGCGGTGTCCTGGGGTCATGTGATCTCCCTTTGTGACCTTGTGACAAGCAAATTCAATGGGAAAGGCAGATTCACTTAACAACCATGTTACTAACTTAACAACCGTGGTAAGAAAAGTCATAAAAAATGGGGCCAAACTCACTTAACAACTGTCTTGCTTAGCTACAGAAATTTTGGGCTCGATTGTGGTCATAACAAGAGGACTACAGCACCTGTAGTCCTCTACTTATCATCTATGAGCAGTTAGGCTATATAGATATAGATTGAGTATGAACAAGTATAATGAAATATTAGACATTGATAAAAAATACTTTAAAAAAACATTATATAAATGTGTTAGAAATATAGTAGTAAGTAGTACAGAGGTGGGTTCCTACCAGTTCGCACCTATTCGGTAGAACCGGTTCGTCAAATCTACCGAACCGGTTAGAAGAGGTTCCACCAGTGGACCCGGAAAGCAGGCCACACCTACAGAAGAGGTTCCAAACTTTTTTGAAACCCACCCCTGGTCCTTGGATATGATTATTCTACACTATCATGCTCCTATTTATAAAACCCAGTGCCTCTGTGAAAGGCAAGGATGACTACTGCGTTTGTGGTGCAATCAGAACATTGCGTGTGTTGAAGTTGTTTTAACGCAAACCAAAGATGCCTTTTAAAAAACAAGTTTACATCATATTCTTATGGATGCCAGTGCTGTGTGTGAGGTAATTTAAGGTGGTTCTGACAAGTGTCGTCGGCATCTTCATATCCGGTCACATGGGTGGCAAGCCACTCCCACAAAGGAGGCCACACCCACAGAGTAGGTTTGAACAATTTTTGAAACCCACCACTGTAGTA
Organism: Thamnophis sirtalis; assembly: GCF_051295495.1. NCBI lineage: Eukaryota > Metazoa > Chordata > Lepidosauria > Squamata > Natricidae > Thamnophis > Thamnophis sirtalis. Next base: position 5,243,178 of record NW_028261386.1, on the reverse strand, counting down.
GTAGTAATACTAGTAGTAACTGTGAGTGGGATCTTGGGAGTCCTAGTGGACAACCATTTAAATAGGAGCCATTCATGTGCAGCAGCTGCCAAAAAAGCCAACACAATTCTAGGCTACATAAACAGAGGGATAGAATCAAGATCACGTGAAGGGTTAATATCACTTTATAATGCCTTGGTAAGGCCACACTTGGAATACTGCATTCAGTTTTGGTCACCACGATGTAGAAAAGATGTGGAGACTCTAGAAAGAGTGCAGAGAAGAGCAACAAAGATGATTAGGGGACTGGAGACTAAAACATATGAAGAACGGTTGCAGGAACTGGGTATGTCCAATTTAATGAAGAGAAGGACCAGGGGAGACATGATAGCAGTCTTCCAATATCTCAGGGGTTGCCCCAAAGAAGAGGGAGTCAAACTATTCTCCAAGGCACCTGAGGGCAGGACAAGAAGCAATGGGTGGAAACTAATCAAGGAGAGAAGCAACCTAGAACTAAGGATGGATTTCCTGACAATAAGAAGAATTAATGAGTGGAACGACTTGCCTCCAGAACAACTTACCTCCAGCTTGTTTGCGTGGCCCAGTTTCTAGCATGCCACACCCCAATGCTGGTCTCCGGGGGTCAGGGACCCCTATCTTAGAGTACTTCCATTGTACCTGTTAGCTTTATTTTTCCAGATTTTTTTTTTGATGGACATGGTGATTGTGGAATGTAGCCATTTTAGCAATGAATGGGAGCAGTGGTATTTCTTGTTGTTTCAGGATATAGGAGATGAAATGCCTGGAGATATTTGGCTGTCATGGTGGACTGCACAATCCTGGACAGCTTTTTCTTTCTTTTTCTTTTTAAATGCAGGTTATAGGAGATGTTGACCCTTTGGGGTCATGCTAGCAGTGCATGCATGCACTTAGGGTCACGTAATCCAGATTAGTTAAGCCTTGGCATACACCTGGCTCCTTTTTATTGACCCAAACAGGAAGACTAAATAAAACTGCTTCATTTAGTCTCCTGTTTGCACAAAGGAGGTGTAGAAAAGGAGAGAGAGTTCCCCCTTGCAGGCATGGGTGTCTTTCGTTTATTATAAATGAATATGTTTTTAATCGACTTCCAATGTCGTCGTTTCAAAGCCGTGTCCAAATACAGGGAGTCCTCGGCTTACGTCCCCAATTAAACCCAACATTTCTGTTGCTAAGCTGTTAAGTGCGTTTGGTGGGATTCAACCGGTTTGCACCGGTTCAGGCGAACCGGTTGGTTAAATTACCACCACCACCACCGCTATCAAAGTGGACCCTGGGCGCTGCACTGCACTGGAGAAACAGGCAATGGAGTGGTCGGTGTGAGGGATGGAGAAGGCCGCTTTCCCTCTTTCTTCTTCCTGCTCCTCCTCCTTCCCTGGTGTCAGCTACTCCATTTCCCATTTCTCCATTGCAGTGCATCACCCAGGATCTACTTTGATAGCGGGGGGGGGGGCAGTGGCGTGCGGTGAGGTTTATGACTGGTGAGGCAGCAATTTTTTTAGACTTGTGGACTTCAACTCCCAGAATTCCACAGCCAGGCATGCTAAGTTCCAATTTAAAGAGACAGCATTTGTTTTTCTCATTTGCTAAATAAGTTTCCTTCTTTCTTTTTCTTTTTCTTCTCCCTTCCCCTCCTTCCTCCCTCTCTCCCTGCTCTCTCAACACACACACACACACACACACACACACACACACACACACACACACACACACACACACTTGCACCAGGATTCAGAAAATTTAGGTTTTCCTCCTCAGCCCGTGTTAGCAATACCACTAGCAGCATTTTGGCTGGCAGGTGTAAGTAGAAGTGGAAATTCATTCTAGTGAAAACATTGTTTTTACTTATGATTGGATAATTAAAATTTCAGAAGACCCAAAGGCATAGTATTAGAGTGCTACATAATGCATAAACTAAAGAACTGTCTCAATATGCTCTCTTCCCCACTCTCTCAAACACACACACACACACACACACACACACACACACACACACACAAAGTTGGACCAGGAGGATGAAGTTTGAATTCTTCCTCCCTCCCTCGACCCACATGTACCTTTTCCAGCTGTTTCAGAGGATTTCAACTCTGCTCTTGCCTGCCATCATGAAAAGAAAAAAAATGTAAAAGGAAAAAGGCAAGATCTGAGGTCAGGCTGAGCTAGTTGCTGCCAGAGTCACCATGGATGACTCTGCTTAGTACTTAACTGTTTAAAAAAGCCTCTAAAAAAAAGCACCCTCTACAGGAGGAGGCAAGAGAACGACGTGCCCAGGATTTTTTCGGCTTTTAACCTTTGCTTAACTCTGCTTGAGTGATCATAAAAAACACCAGACTAGATGAGGCATGTCATTCTCCTGCCTCCTCCTGTAGAGGGCGTTTTTTAGAGGCTTTTTAAAACAGTTAAGCAGACTCATCCACGGCGATTCTGGGAGCAACTAGCTCAGCCTGACCTCAGCTCTCGTCTTTTTCCTTTTACATTTTTTTTCTTTTCATGATGACAGTGGTGAGGCTCTGCCTCCCCTGCCTCCCCTGACTGCACATCCCTGATGGGGGTGGGTGGGGATAATTTAACAACTGGTACACCCAGGATCAGGTTAGCCATCGCGGGAAGCTCGTCCCGCGTGTGTGGTGAAGCTGGAGGGCGGGGATGGGCCACGCCTCCCACGACAGCCAACCTGACCCTGGGCGAGCCGGTTGTTAAATTATTTGAATTCCATCACTGGTTTTGCCCCATTTTATGACGTTTCTTTAGGGACGTGGTGGCTCAATGGCTAAGACGCTGAGCTTATCGATCTGAAAGGTTGGCAGTTTGGCTGTTCGAATCCCTAGCACTGTGTAACGGAGTGAGTGTCCGTTCCTTGTGCCAGCTTCTGCCGACTTAGCACTTCGAAAGCATGTAAAAATGCAAGTAGAAAAATAGGAACCACCTTCGGTGGGAAGATAACAGCGCTCCGTGTGCCTTCGGTGTTTAGTCATGACCACGGAGACGTCTTCGGACAGCGCTGGCTCTTCAGCTTAGAAACAGAGATGAGCACTGCCCCCTAGAGCCGGAAACGACTAGCATGCATTTGTGGGGGAATCTTTACCTTTACCTTATGACCTTTCTTGCCACAGTGGTTATGTAGATCACTGCAGTTGTTAAGTTAGTAACCCAGTTGTTAAGTGAATGTGTCTTTCCTCATGGCTTATCAGAAAGTTGCAAAAGAGGATCAAGTGACCCCAGGAATACTGCAACCATCGTAAATGTGAGTCAGTTGCCAAGTTTTGAATTTTGATCACGGGACTATGGGGATGTTGTGACGGTCGTGTGAAAAATATGAGTCACTTTTTTTTACTGACTTCACATATGTCCATGTAATAACAGCAGCCAGGATTGTATTTGCACAACAATGGAAAAGTGAAGCGATTCCTATGGATAAGAATGTGGTCAGGAAAATATTAGAATGTGCAGAAATGAATAGGCTAACAGTTGCAATTAAAGAGAAGGAGCAGACTGAATGTTATAGCAGATGGGAACTATTCTACCGACGGTTAGAGAACAAATATGAAAATTCGAAATGAAAGTAGATTAGTGAAATATAGAAAATATATTAATAGAATTAAATAATTTAAGAGGTGGGTTGTTAGAGTATCACATATGTTACGTATATCAGTATTAAATCATGAGCAGATAAATAATGACTATGGTTGTAAATTCTAATTATTATTGCACAAGATATTTGTACCCAGATGACACACTGTTTAATGAATTGTTTGTATTAAAATAACATTAATTAAAAAAAAAAACATATGTCCCTTATAAGTCGAGGATTTACCTGTATCTTTTTTTTTGGCCGTGTCACAATTTTGAACAGTCTAAACAATTGGTCATAAGCTGAGGACGGCCTGTATTGCTGTTTGCTCTGGCAAGCCTAAATCAATATTAAAAGATAAACGATAAATATTAAAAGATAAACGATAAATATTAAAAGATAAACGATAAAGATAAAAAACAAAGACATTTCTGATCTCTTTCCTTTCAAGATTTGCACTAGTGCTCATTGAATTACACACACACACACACACACACACACACACACACACACACACACACTACATCTTACAATCTGGGCTTTGAGCCCAAACCGAACTGAGCACCTTCCTAACAATAGATCAAACATCCCAATTTGACCAAGGCCGGGTGTGGTTCTCTTCTGGTTTTGAAGTGGTGCCAAAGATCAGCACCGGCTGTTTATCAGAGAAGTGGGAGTTAAGTTAATTAGGGAGTCCTCCCTGTGCCTCCCCCAACCCTATGGCCTAGGTGGGGACCGCAATGGGCCAACCGACAAGAGAAATGTGTGTTAGAAAGAAGTTTCAGGAGTGTTATATAGCCCAGAGTTTCAATGTAGATAAGGCATCATGTTAGCTTTTTATATTTCAGATTTTGCAGCAAGGGTGTTTCAGAATAACACAGTAACAGAGTTGGAAGGGACCTTGTAGGTCATACAGTCAACCCCCACCCACCCAAGCAGGAGACCCTACACCATTTCTGACGGATGGCAGTCCAGTCTCTTCTTGAAAGCTTCCAGTGATGAAGCTCCCACAACTTCTGAGACAGTGGTGGGTTTCGACCGGTATGCTCTGGTACGGATGTACCAATGCCTGCCGGGTACTGTTCTGGTACAGTGCTCTGGAGGGCCCACCCGCCCGCTGTCCTTACCTGTATTTGAGCTCCTTGGGGCTTCCGCACACGGAGTGTACGGCACTTATGCGGCGCTCCACCGAGCAGCTGGAGCATCTTGGAAGCGTCGCAGACAGTAAGTATGCATGCACGCGCTCTGTGCATTCATGTAGTGGGCGCCTGGCCCCGTTACACCATACCAGTTGCAACGGGCTCCACCCCTGTTCTGAGATTACTATTAGAGAACACTATTATTATTACTATGATGAATATTACTCAAAAGAATTGTAACCAAACAACACACTGTCTATATGGATTTTGAACATGTTGCTCTTTCTATTTATATTAATAATCGAGTGTCAGGCCTGCAGCCATATTTTCTTATACAATACAATACAATACAATACAATACAATACAATACAATACAATACAATAGCAGAGTTGGAAGGGACCTTGGAGGTCTTCTAGTCCAACCCCCTTCCTAGGCAGGAAACCCTATACCATTTCAGACAAATGACTATCCAACATCTTCTTAAAGACTTCCAGTGTTGGGGCATTCACAGGAAGTTCTTGTGGATCTCAGGCCCGCCACACTTTCTTTTTTTTTTACAACGGTCCTACTTCTTCTTCCCTCCCTCCCTCTTTCCTTCCCTCGTTTCTTCTCTCCTACTCCCCTTCCTTCCCTCCCTCCTTCTCTCCTTCTTTCCCTCCTTTCTTTTCTCCTTCTCTCCTTCCTTTCCCCCTTCCTTTCCTCCTTCCTTCCCCCCTTCCTTCTCTCCTACATTCCCTCCTTCCTTCCCTCCTTCCTTCCCTCCTTTCTTCTCTCCTTCCTTCCCTCCTTCCTTCCCTCCTTGCTTCCCTCCCTCCTTCCCTCCCTCCTTCCTACCCCCTTTCTTCTCTTTCTTCTCTCCTTCCTTCCTTCCTCCTCTCCTTTCCCTTCTCTCCTTCCCCTTCCTCCCCTTTACCCTTCCCCTCTTCTTCCCATTCCTCCCCTCTTTCCTACTCTTACATTCCCTCCCATTCTTCCTCTGCCTTTCCCTTTCTCCTATTCCTCTCCTTTCTCCTTTCCTTCCTATCTTTCCTTCTACTCCTCCCTCCACACTTTCTATTATTCTACTTTGCATATTCTATTGTGGGAAAATGGGAGGGGGGATTGTATGGAGTTAGATGATATGTGGCCATAACAAAATTATTTCTAGAAATCCAAGGTCATCCTTTGTCTTTGCACCTCTGCACCTGACTGGAACTGGATGGGTGGAAGCTGCCAGCATGGAAGTGGAAGATTGGAACATGTGATGGACAGGGGCAAGATCTTGAACTTTCAACTGGGTGGGAAAACCGGGAAGCCTTCCGATTTGGGTTTTCCCAGAGGGGTGAACATGGCTCTCATAATAAAACTGGAACTTTGAGCAAGACTTTGCCTTGGACTCTGATTTACTTTTGGACGCTATTTGAAACCCTGACACACCCACGCACACACACACACACATACACACACACACACACACACATACACACACACACATCTCTGCTATCTCTCTGTGTGTGTATGTTCCAGCATAACTCTGAAATGCCTCTAGCAATTTCAACCAAACTGCAGTGTCACAATCTCATTTTGGACCCTCTGCAACCAGCCTGCATTTATGTTTCTGGTACAGAAGCATTCAGTGTACATGCAAAACAACAGAGAGAACAACACTACTAATAATACCAATAAAAGGAGGAAATAAAGAAGATAATAAGAAGGATAAATAATAATACTACAGTCACACTACATGGGTTGATATACATACATGTTAGATGGAGAATTAAGTGTTCAGCAGAGTGACGGCACGTGGGGAAAAATTGTCCCTGTGTCTAGTTTTGTTGGCATACAATGCCCTATAGTAGAGTTCCCCAGCCTTTTTGGGTTGGCAGCCCCGGGGGAGGGGGGAAGGGACAGGTACATTTACCTGTGTGCTCCCGCTACCGAACCGGTAGCAAAGAAAATAGGACTTCATGCCTGTTGCCCACCCCTGGTGTACTGGGAATTGTTTATATCAGGGGTGGTATACACTTACCTTTCCTACTGGTTCGCAAATGTTTAGGGTTAGGTTTAGGTTTCGTTTTATTTATATGCCGCCCTATTCCCAGTGGGACTCAGGGCGGCGCACAAACCCAAGGGGGGAAGGGAAACACAAAAAGTACAAATACAAGCATTTAAAAAATAACCAACAGCTACACAGATCGAGAGGGGAAGGGAACTCATCAACCCCAGGCCTGCCGACACAGCCAGGTTTTAACGGCTTTTCGGAAGGCCGGGAGAGAGGTGAGGGTCCGAATCTCTGCCGGGAGTTGGTTCCAAAGGGCCGGAGCTGCCACAGAGAAGGCCCTCCCCCGCGTGGTAGCCAGATGACATTGGCTGGTAGACGGAACCCGGAGGAGGCCAGCCCTGTGTGATCTAATGGGTCTTTGGGAGGTAATTGGCAGCAGGCGGTCTCGCAAGTACCCAGGCCCAATACCATGAAGGGCTTTATAAGTGACGACTAGCACCTTGAAGCGTATCCGGAGACTGATCGATAACCAGTGCAGCTCGTGGAGGATAGGTGTAATGTGGGTGTACCGAGGTGCACCCACGATCGCTCGCGCGGCTGCATTCTGGACAAGCTGAAGTCTCCGAATGCTCTTCAAGGGCTGCCCCATGTGAGCACGTGCAGATCCTTCTGTGGCGTATACGCTTTTGGCGAGAAAAGGGCCTAAATGGGATGCCATAGAGCCGGGTGCAGGTGGGCAGAGCAGAGCCACCCCCGATTTCCGCTACCAGTCCGGGCAATCCAGTCCGAATCGGTAGAATACCACCTCTGATTTATATATTTCATTTACATTTCATTTATTGAATTTCTAGGCTGCCCAATCCCGAAGGACTCCGGGCGGCTTACAGAAATGAAAAATATTAAAAAAAGAATTAAAACAATAAGACACAACAAAGTTAAGAAGAAGCACAACATACACCCAATCAGAGGGGGGGGGGGTTGGACCTCAATCAAGAGGTCAACAGCCCCAGGCCTGCCGGAAGAGCCAGGTTTTAATAGCTTTGCGGAAGGCCATGAGAGTGGGTAGGGCCCGGATCTCTGGCTGCAGCTCATTCCATAGGGCCGGAGCGGCAACAGAGAAGGCCCTACTCCTAGGCGTCGCCAGCCGGCATTGTCCCGCTGAAGGCACCCGGAGAAGGCCCATCCTGTGCGATCTTATTGGTCTAAGGGAGGTATGTGGCAGATATATATTCTAAATTTTTCCTCTTCCTCTTCCCCTTCCCCTCCTTCTCCTCTCCTTCCTTCCTTCATTGCATTTACGTATATCCTAGCATTTTTTTACTTTTGGCAGTTTGGGCCGCAGTCTGTCAGCGAGCCTGCGGGACCCCCGAGCGGAATGAAGCCCCTCAAATGGCTAGTAAAAATGTGCTTTCTCTCTGGGGTGGGGGAGGTTATTCTTTTATTATTTGTCTTTCTATTCTTCTTATTTCTTTTACGTGGTATTTTTCTATCCTTGCAAGCTGCCTCGAGTCACCCTGTGTGAGTAGCTGTCCAAATAAATAAAAATAAATTCCATAGAAATGGAATTTCTCGCCAATAGGGGAGGAACTGATAACTCTGGGAAGGGGGGGGGGGGGAAGATGATTTCCCAAGGGTCAAAAAGCAGCAAGCAGGAAGGAATTAATCCCCTCACCAAATCCCTGTCTAGAACATCAGTTCCCTCCCGTCCATTATCATTAAAAGCAAGCAAGAAACAGACTGTTTTGTGTTATTTACTAAGAATGGCAAGCATGAATGAATCATAAAATTACATAGTTGGAAGCGGACATATAGGCCACTAAAACCCAGCCTCCTGTTTTGCTTAGAAGCTTAAGGTCACCCCCATAATTCATCAGCATTTTCAATACTTATGACCGTTTTTCACACTTACGTCATTTGCTATATCCCCATGATCCAGTGGTGGGTTTCAAAATTTTTTAGAACCTCTTCTGTGGGTGTGGCCTGCTTTGTGTGAGTGGCTTGCCAGCCATGTGACCAGGTGGGAGTGTCTTGCAGGCCATGTGACTGAGTGGGAGTGGCTTGGCAATCATGTGACTGGGTGGGCATGGCCAACTTGTAAAATGTGGTGAAATTCACTTAACAACTCTCTTGCTTAGCAACCAAAATGTTGGCTCAGAAACTCTGGCATTTGAAGCACACAAGTCTTAAAGCTGTCAAGTTACAAGACCCTTGCACCCCTAACCCTTTAGAAAAGAAAAACCCCAGGGGTGTTCAAGCTTGACAGCTTTAAGACTTGTGGACTTCAACTCCCAGAATTCCTCCTCTCGCTCTTCATCTTGATGATGTCCGGACGGGCGGGGGGAGGGAGCTGGAACCGGTTCTAAACGGCACTGTAGATTTGTGGAACCTCTTCTATAGAAGAGCTTAGAACTGGCAGGAACCCACCCCTGCCATGATCTCGTAATCAGAATTCGAATGCTGGGCAATATTTATGACGGTTGCAGTGTGATTCCTTTTGGTGACCTTCTGACAAGCAAAATCAAAACAATTCATTTAACAACCGTGTTGCTAACTTAACAATTGCAGTGATTCGCTTAACAACTTTGGCAGGAAAGGTCATCAAGTGAGGCAAAACGCACTTCACTCTCTTAGCAACAGAAATTTTGGGCTCTACCGTGGTCGTACGTCGAGGTTTACCTGTAGTTTAGGGATTTTCAATATTAGCAGCCACAGAAACTGACCAAGATGTAGAAAGGATGAGCCACGTAATCCTTGATTTATGACACATTTGTTTAGTGACTGTTTGAAGTTAAGATGGTACCGAATAAAGTGACTTATGACCAGTCCTTCTACTTACAAGAAGCTAAGGGGAAAATGGACTCGGAGGGACAGGACACATTCTAGCAGTGCCCCAATATTTGAGAGGTTGCTACAAAGAAGAGCGGGGGTCAACCTGTTCTCTAAAGCACCAGAGGGCAGGACTAGAAACAACAGGTGGAAACCAGTGGTGGGTTTCAGAATTTTTAAGAACCTCTTCTGTGGGTGTGGCCTGCTTTGTGGGAGTGGCTTGCTGACCATGTGACCGGATGGGCGTGGCCAACTTGTAAAATGTGGTGAAACTCACTTAACAACACTCTTGCTTAGCAACCAAAATGTTGGCTCAGAAACTCTGGCATTGAAGCATGCAAGTCTTAAAGCTGTCAAGTTACAAGACCCTTGCACCCCTAATCCTTTAGAAAAAAAACCCCAGGGGTGTTCAAACTTGACAGCTTTAAGACTTGTGGACTTCAACTCCCAGAATTCCTCCTCCAGTCATGTTGGCTCAGGAACTCTGGCATTTGAAACACACAAGTTTTAAAGCTGTCAAGTTACAAGACCCTTGCACCCCTAACCCTTTAGAAAAAACCCTTGGGGTGTTCAAACTTGACAGCTTTAAGACTTGTGGACTTCAACTCCCAGAATTCCTCCTCCAGTCATGTTGGCTCAGGAACTCTGGCATTGAAGCGTGCAAGTCTTAAAGCTGTCAAGTTACCCTTGCACCCCTAACACTTTAGAAAAAAAAACCCAGGTGTGTTTAAACTTGACAGCTTTAAGATTTGTGGACTTCAACTCCCAGAATTCCTCCTCTTGCTCTTCATCTTGATGATGCACGGACAGGCGGGGTGGGGGAGGGAGCTGGAACTGGTTCTAAACGTCACTGTAGATTTGTGGAACCTCTTCTATAGAGGAGGTTAGAACTGGCAGGAACCCACCCCTGGTGGAAACTAATCATGGAGAGAAGCAACCTGGAATTGAAACTTCCTAACAGTGAGGACAATTAAGCAGTGGAACAGCTTGCCTCCAGAAGTTGTGGATGCTCCATCAAAGGAGGCTTTTAAGGAGAGAACGGACAGTCATTTGTCTGAAGTGGTATAGGGCAGTGATGGCTAAACTTTTTGGTGCCATGTGCCAATAGCCGAGGTGGTGCAGTGGGTAGAGTGCAGTACTGCAGGCCATTTCAGCTGACTGCTAGTTCGGCAGTTTGGCGGTTCAAATCTCACCGGCTCAGGGTTGACTCAGCCTTCCATCCTTCTGAGGTGGGTAAAATGAGGACCCGGATTGTTGGGGGCAATATGCTGACTCTGTAAACTGCTTAGAGAGGGCTGAAAGCCCTATGAAGCGGTATATAAGTCTAACTGCTATTGCTAATAGCGCGAGTGCAACAGTACCCCCGGGCGCCCACACCCATAAGGCAATGTGCATGCGTGTGTGACCCCCTTCCTGTGCTACCTCTGTGCATGTGACCCCTCCCCCTGCGTGCCTCCTTTTGGGCCTAGTAGGCCTCCCTGCAGCCTCCCAGGACCAAAAATGGACTGTGGGCACAGCTGCCGCCCCCTCGTACACCGCACCCCATCCTCCCCCCCACCCCTGCGCATGCACACGCTCCCCTTCACCCCCACGCATATGCCCGTGACCCTCTCCCGACCCCCACGCATGCACATATAACCCGAAAATCAGCTGGCCGGTGGGATGTGTGCGGACACGCGTGGTGGAGTTGAGCTGGAGCAACAGCTTGTGCGCCCACAGAGGAGAGGGCTCCGTGTGCCACCTGTGGCATAGGTTCGCCCTCACGTGTATGGGGGTCTCCTGCTTGAGCAGGGGGCTGGACTAGAAGACTTACAAGGTCCCTTCCAGCTCTATTTTGATTGACAGTATCTCTGGGGTCAGGTGTTCATGATTTAAGCACTCAGGAACTTTCACCCAGCTATGAAACTCACAGCAAGCGATTGCCCTTTGTGACAGAACACACACAGGCTGTAGAATACAGAATATGGAGTACAGAATACGGAATAACAGTCTTGGAAGGGACCTTGGAGGTCTTCTAGTCCAACCTCCTACTCAAGCAGGAAATCCTATACCGTTCCAGACAAATGGCTATCCAACATCTCTTTTTTTTGCAATTTGTTTTTATTTTTAAACATAAAAAAACAACATAAAAAAAATTCTCATCCATTACATACAGCATGTCGTTTGGTTACAAGTGTTTTTGCATCCATATTCTCAATTACATTTACAATCAGAGATTTTTCATCTAATATAACTAGGTACCTCACTTTCATTGTACAGTGTATATTCAATTACAATTAATATATTTTTTCCCAATAAACCTAATTCCCTTACCTTCTTGATTGTCTGTTTAATAACAATATACCTTTATATAATCACATATCCCGATATGAAAGAGATTTACCAACCATTTATATTTGTATATCACTGATTTCAATTATGTATAATCCCACCAATCATCTATCGAATATGCTTATGTTCATTATTGTCCTTGTACATCATACATTCAAACAAAGATGTTATTCCTTCATTTTTCAACAAGGTATTCTAAATAGTCACTTCATATATATATACCAATTTTAATTACTTCCTTATTAAAATTATTTATCAACAAGATATCTTTATAATATATACTTAGAGTTATACATTATATCACCAATCCTCTCTCAAGTATACATAAATTCATTGTTATCCTTATCCATTTTAAAACAAAAAGTTCTAAAATATTCAATTCATATACATACATACATATATATATATATATATATATATATATATATATATATATATATATATATATATATATATATACACACACACATATACATATACATATACATACATACATACATACATACATACATACATACATACATATATATATATATATGTATCGTTGTTAATCTATTTTACAGCATAATTGTATTATTACTTAACTCCTTCAGTTAAAACATAAGTAAAACATTTTTCATTTCCAGGTTTTTCCCCCCAGCCACTGATAAAACAAGTCCCATATCTTATAAAATTGCTCATTTCTTGTTCTCTAATTTCAAATGTCAATTTACATATTTCAGCACACTCCATTATTTTTTGAATAACTTCTTCCTATTTTGGTATTGTTTCATTTTTCCCAGTTTTTTGCAAATACGATTCTGGCTGCTATTAGAACGCTTACAATCAAATATTTTTATTGGGAATTATACCAGAAATCTATAACAAAGGCCAACATCTTCTTAAAGACTTCCAGTGTTGGAGCATTCACAACTTCCGGAGGCAACATCTGTTCCACTGATTAATTGTTCAAATGTCAAGAATTTTCTCCTTAGTTCTAGGTTGGATTGTTCTTTAGTTATCTTCCACCTATGACTTCTTCTCCTGCCTTCAGGTGCTTTGGAGAATAGGTGGACTCCAGGAGTGGGCTTCAAAATTTTTAGCAAGGATTCTCTGCCCGGTTACTGTGTGGGTGTAGCCAGGTAGGGCGTGGCCTAGTTGGCCTCCTGCACCACGGTGGTGTGGGGCGGTTTTTGCCCTCCCCAGACTCTGGAGACCTCCAGGTGGGCAAAAACAGCCTCCCCAGGCTCCGGAGGCCCATTTCCGGCCTTCCCAAACTTCCGGTGGGCCCATTTTTCCCTCCCTGAGCCTCCACACACGCCCTGCACTTAACTGCATCCAAAATGGGGACTCCTGGGAGGGGAGGGGCAAGGTGGGCACGGCCAGCCAGGAGTGGGAATTGGGGGTTCTCGCAACTGCACAGAATCTTAGCTAGAGGTTCTCCCGAACCCTTGCGAACGCCCAGCAGCCCACCCCGATTGACTCCCTCTTCTCTGTGACAGCTCCTCAAATATTAGACCTTCCGAGCAATTAAATAAAAGGGGGAGCCGGCAGAGAACGCCGCAAGCAGAGGTGGGTTCCTGCCAGTTCGCACCAGTTTGGTAGAACCGGTTCGTCAAATCTACCAAACCGGTTAGAAGAGGTCCCACCAGTGGACCCGGAAAGCAGGCTACACCTACAGAAGAGGTTCCAAAAATTTTTGAAACCCACCACTGAAACACACACACACACACACACACACACACACACACACACACACAGACTCACAGAGAGAGAAAGAGAAAGAAAGGAAGAAAGAAATTAAAAAAAAGAAAAAGTGAGAGAGAGATGAAAGAAAAAAAGGAAAAAGGGACAGAGAGACAAAAGGAAGGAAAGAGAAAGAGAGAGAGAGAGAGAGAGAGAGAGAGAGAGAGAGAACACATGGCCGGCAAACCACTCCCACCAAGTCACATGGCCGGCAAGCCACTCCCACAAAGGAGGCCACACCCACAGAGTAGATTCGAAATTTTTTTGAAACCCACCACTGGCCGCAAGTCACAGTCACATGATGTCTTGCTTAACGACCATGCCACAGAATGATGACATTTCCTGTCCCCATTGTAGTCGTAAGTCGAGGACTACCAATCTTCCCTTGGAATCAAGAAATGTAACCTTTGAACTCTGACTGCAAAGTCAAACTTGTACCCTGTGCATTATCAGACAACTCTGAGATTTATAAAAAAAAATAGGGGAAATGTGTTTCCTAAACCGCATTTTGGTCCCAGAATTGAGTTTTTATGGCTGGAAAATAACAAATTTGGGGTGAACGAAGCCCCTTGAAAAAGGTTCTTAGGAAATTCTCTCGGGTAGAATGTTAAAAACACCTTGGGTTGATTCCGTTTGTAAACGCAAGAGGGCGCTGTATCCCAACCCCTCTCAAAAATGAGATTTAATCCATCCAAGAGATTTAGCGATCCTGCTACAGATCACAATTCCATCCAGCCCACTCTGAGAATTCCCCTTAATCACAATTACCAGTCAGCAAAATAAATAAAGATTCATAATATGTGAAATATGAGGCTTTGCAATATCTAATCCATTTATTAAAAGGGCATCTATTTGATAAATTATAACATCCTGATTAGACACATCAGATTACTTTTAAGGCATCTCCAAATCTCCTAAATCCATTTTGGCCTGTATTATTACAACGGAGGAGACTTTTAATTCCATTCCAAAGTTATTTCCAAATCTCTTGAATCTGGGATGGAAAAAAAAAAAACCTGCATCTCCTCTGTTCAATATTTTGAGGATGAATTCACCTCCCAAATATCGTTAATTGACATCCATCACTTTTTTCCCCCATGGAGCATTCTGGGAAAACAGAGGTCGCCATTTTGACAGCCATATTCTTGCTCCCAAAGAAACAAATCAATCCACATTTTTCTTACAGGTAGTCCTCAACTTGTAATCGTTCATTTAGTGACATTTAGGACTGAACAACAGCCCTGACAAAAGTGACTTATGACCGTTTGACGCACAACCGTTGCAGCATGCCCTGGTTATGTGATCAAAATTCAGACATTTGGCAACGGACTCATATTTATGATGTGTTGAAAGAAATGTCCTTCTGGGTTCGGCTCCAAGTGGGGAAAAGGACACTGGAGACATGGAGGCTGCTTGGAAAGATGGTTTATTGTTGGACAGGACTATGTGCCTTGAACCCTGAACAGAAAAGGTGATCACATGCTTCAATGTTGGTGGAGAAGAAGAGAAGGGCCGAGGAAGGGGCTTGCTAGGCTTTTTATACCCTGTTTAGTCCCACCTCTCTGTTTCCTGTTCCTGTATAAGAAATGTATTCTGATTGGTTGTCAGACTCCCATGGTGCCATGCAGGGGGCTACTCTCTAGGGTGTTTTGAATCCATAGATGAGTTCTCAGATGCCATGTGGAGAGTTGGAGTAATATCCCTTCCCCCTACAGCTGCAGTGGAGAAGTCTTTATTATGTAAAGTGGGCTAGCCTGGCTAGTCTTAATGGGCCTATTGACAAAGTGGGGGTGGGCAAGAAGCTACAGGCAACTATTCTGTCTTTTAAAACATGCTTCTTTTTACATCCAGAGAAATATTCTGCCTTTTCAATATTTCCTAGGATATTTCATTTTTCTGGGAGAGGGCTGGATGATAACTTCCCACAGATGGTTGCAGTGTCCCGGGGTCATGGGATCCACTTTTGCGACCTTCCGACAGGCAACGTCAATGGGGAAGCCAGATTCACTTAGTAACCGGGTTATTAAATTAACAACTGCAGTGATTCACTTAACAATGGTGGCAAGAAAGGTCGTAAAACAGGTCAAAACTCAATTAACAATGGTCTCGCTTAGCTGCAGAAATTTTGGACTCAATTGTGGTTGTAAGTTGAGGACTACCTCTATAGGTTTTTACATGTTCATACCTACATATATTTTTTGCTACTGCTGAAATCATTGAACTGCTAAAGATAAAGGTTTTCCTCGCACATAGTATGTGCTAGTCCTTCCTGACTCTAGGGGGTGCTGCTCATCTCAGTTTCAAAGCCGAAGAGCCAGCGCTGTCCGAAGACGTCTCTGTGGTCATGTGGCCAGCATGACTAAATGCTGAAGGAGCACAGAATGCTGTTCCCTTCCCACCAAAGGTGGTTCCTATTTCCCTACTTGCATTTTTACCTGCTTTCGAACAGCTAGGTTGGCAGAAGCTGGGACAAGTAACGGGAGCTCACTCTGTTACATGGTGCTAGGGATTCGAACCGCCGAACTGCCAACCTTTCTGATCGACAAGCTCAGTGTCTCTAGCCATTGAGCCACTGCGTCCCTTCTGTGAACTGTAAAGAACCCTAAATACTGAATGTAAATACATTCCAAGATGGAAATCTGAGTTCTGATAAAAATGAAAACTACATGAAATTCTCCCCTGCTTTCATTCTAGCCAACTTTCCCCTCCCTCTCCCAGATCAGCTGTGCACCTAGCACAGTTCATCAGTTCACACTTGCGAGGGGTTCAAATCCATAGAGCTGATAGTCATGTGATCCTCTAACCCAGTGGTTCCCAAACTTGGCAACTTTAAGACTTGTGGACTTCAACTCCCAGAATTCTCCAGCCAGCTCTGCTCTACTGCTCTAACCCCAAGAGATTGAGCACCATAGGTCTCCAGCTACCATCAGCAGATGGGTCCTGGAGTCCTCTTCAGACGTGGCTCATGGTGGGGCATAGAAACATCCAAGTAATCCTCCACTTATGACCAGAATTGGAAGCTGCTTACTAAATGCCCAAACTCGGATCATGTGGCTGTAGGTAGATGCTACAGCAGTCATAAGTGTGAGGACCGTTTGTAAGTCACTTTTTTTTTTTAGTGCCATTGTAACTTTGAACAGTTGCTAAAAACCAATGGCTGTAAGTCGAGGACTTTGTAGAAAACTGACATCAGAAAAAGACCCAATGATCCACCAAGGCTGCCCCTCGAGGTTTTGTTTGTTTTGATGTTGTTTTCTTGTTTATTCATTCGTTTTTAATTCATTGCTATATTTTTTAAAGATTTTTATTAACAAACATGCAAAATACACACACACAAAATTTAGACGTACACCACATTTACACAATACAATACGAACAGGAACCTCCTGTTCTTTATAATAGCAATTATCAATCGATACCGCTCACCTTATATTATTTCCCCCTCTATTGTTAATTTGTTGATTTTTATTCATTATTGTTTTTTTTTTTAATATTCACGGCTCGTCGCACCGTCCACCAGATGTTCAGGCCAGATGTGGCATCTCTGTCCACCTATCGAATCCTTACCAAGGACCTAGGCTAGGCAGATGTGGATGTTTGATATTTTAAGTTCAAATTTTTAAATTTATCTTTCAATTTTTTTGCCGGAGGATGGACATGTATTCATCCAGAGCGTGTTTAAACTCAGTTACTGATGATACCCAAGCTCCCACGGCAGGTAGGCTTCAACTTACGACGACCTCAGCAGAGCCCAGCATTCCTTCTGTGAAGTGAGGACACTGGTGAAGTGAATTTTGCTCCATTTTACATTGCAACTTCAAACGGTCACTAAACGTACTGTTGTAAGTCGAGGACTGCTTGGGACTCTTCCTGTGAGTCAATGAGCAGAGCTGATCAGACCTCACTGTTTATTTTAAACCATGCAACTCATCCCAAGGTCCAGGGCTCCACCACTCGTCCAACGCCCCCATTCCCACGGGAGGAGGCTGTTTTCTTTACCTCTAGCGCGACCTCCCACGTTTCTCTGCCCTTTTATATTATTTTGGCAATTTTTGAGCTTGATTTATGTCATGAAAGCCTCGCTGGCAGCATGGAGATGGCTGTTTAGAGTTACTGTGTTTCTGGGAAGATGCTGATTCTCTCATCCCCTCAGCCAGGGGTGAAATTCAGCAGGTTCTGAGCGGAAATTTTGAGTAGTTCGAAGAACTGGTAAATACCACCTCTGGCTGGCCCTTGAGTGGGGTGGTGAATGGGGATTTTGCATTATCCTTGAGGTATTATTCCCTGAATGGATATTTTGCGGTATCCTTCCCCTGGAGTGGGGAGAGAATGGAGATTTTGCAGTATCCTTCCCTGAATGGAGATTTTGCAGTATCCTTCCCTGAATGGAGATTTTGCAGTTTCCTTCCTCTGTAGTGGGGAGGGAATGGAGATTTTGCAGTATCCTTCCCCTGGAGTGGGGAGGGAATGGAGATTTTGCAGTATCCTTCCCCTGGAGTGGGGAGAGAATGGAGATTTTGCAGTATCCTTCCCTGAATGGAGATTTTGCAGTTTCCTTCCTCTGTAGTGGGGAGGGAATGGAGATTTTGCAGTATCCTTCCCCTGGAGTGGGGAGGGAATGGAGATTTTGCAGTATCCTTCCCCTGGAGTGGGGAGAGAATGGAGATTTTGCAGTATCCTTCCCTGAATGGAGATTTTGCAGTTTCCTTCCCCTGTAGTGGGGAGGGAATGGAGATTTTGCAGTATCCTTCCCCTGGAGTGGGGAAGGAATGGAGATTTTGCAGTATCCTTCCCCTGGAGTGGGGAGGGAATGGAGATTTTGCAGTATCCTTCCCCTGGAGTGGGGAGAGAATGGAGATTTTGCAATATCCTTCCCTGAATCGAGATTTTGCAGTATCCTTCCCCTGGAGTGGGGAGAGAATGGGAATTTTGCAGTATCTTTTCCCTGGAGTGGGGAGAGAATGGAGATTTTGCAGTATCCTTCCCTGAATGGAGATTTTGCAGTTTCCTTCCTCTGTAGTGGGGAGGGAATGGAGATTTTGCAGTATCCTTCCCCTGGAGTGGGGAGGGAATGGAGATTTTGCAGTATCCTTCCCCTGGAGTGGGGAGAGAATGGAGATTTTGCAGTATCCTTCCCTGAATGGAGATTTTGCAGTTTCCTTCCCCTGTAGTGGGGAGGGAATGGAGATTTTGCAGTATCTTTTCCCTGGAGTGGGAAGGGAATGGAGATTTTGCAGTATCCTTCCCCTGGAGTGGGGAGAGAATGGAGATTTTGCAGTATCCTTCCCTGAATCGAGATTTTGCAGTATCCTTCCCCTGGAGTGGGGAGGAAATGGAGATTTTGCAGTATCCTTCCCCTGGAGTGGGGAGGGAATGGAGATTTTGCAGTATCCTTCCCCTGGAGTGGGGAGAGAATGGAGATTTTGCAGTATCCTTCCCTGAATGGAGACTTTGCAGTATCCTTCCCCTGGAGTGGGGAGGGAATGGGGATTTTGCAGTATCTTTCCCCTGGAGTGGGGAGGGAATGGGGATTTTGCAGTATCCTTCCCCTGGAGTGGGGAGAGAATGGGAATTTTGCAGTATCCTTCCCCTGGAGTGGGGAGGGAATGGGGATTTTGCAGTATCCTTCCCCTGGAGTGGGGAGGGAATGGGGATTTTGCAGCATCCTTCCCCTGCCACGCCCACCAAGCCACGCCCACAGAACCGGTCGGAAAAAAATTGAATTTCAGCACTCAACGCTCCTCACTTCATCTCCCAGGGTGCTTTTCTCATGAGGCAACTGGACTTTCTGGTTTTGCTTTGAAGATGTTTCGCTTCTCCTCCAAGGAGCTTCTTCATCTCTGACTGGATGGTGGGGAATGCAAGGATTCCAGTCAGAACTGAGGAAGTTCCTTGGAGGAGAAGCGAAACATCTTCAAAGCAAAACCAGAAAGTCCAGTTGCCTCATGAAAAAAGCACCTTTGGGACAACTGTGACCTGGATGACTGAGAATCTCCAGAGACATTAATCTCCAAAGCACTTTCTCCTCCTGCAAGGAGGCGTTGGCCAAGTCAGGCCAAAAAGTTTGAGGGCTCTCTAAGAGGCTATACAGGTAGTCCTCAACTTACAACCTTTTGTTTAGTGACCACTTGAAGTTACAACGGTGTCAAGTTTGGAAGCCACCTTTTGCACTGGAACCCTGACAAACAGCACTGAAAAATGACTTACAAAGCCCTTCATGGTATTGGACCTGGGTACTTGAGAGACCGCCTGCTGCCAATCACCTCCACTAGACTGATTAGATCCCACAGATTAGGCCTCCTCCGAGTTCCATCTGCCGGTGACTACCCGGAGGAGAGCCTTCTCTGTGGCTGCTCCGACCCTCTGGAACGAACTCCCCATGGAGATTCGAACCCTCACCACCCTCCAGACCTTCCGCAAAGCCCTTAAAACCTGGCTGTTCCCACAGGCCTGGGGCTAAAGAGCTGTTGCCCCCGTCTCGAATGGTATGACTGTTGTGTGTTTTTAAACTATGTATTGTTATGTTTCGTCCTTTTATTTTCTGTCTGTACCCCCTTCCCTGATTTGAATTGTGAGCCGCCCTGAGTCCCCTTCGGGGGAAAAGGGCAGCATATAAATATAATAAAATCAATCAATCAATCAACTTATGGCCAGATGGCTGTTTTTCACACTTATGACCCCCCCATGGCCACGTGATGAAAATTCAGATGTGACACATATTTAGGTCGCAAAAGGGGATCATAGGACCCTGGGATGTAGCAATAGCAATAGCAATAGCAGTTAGACTTATATACCGCTTCATAGGGCTTTCAGCCCTCTCTAAGCGGTTTACAGAGTCAGCATATTGCCCCCCAACAACAATCCAGGTCCTCATTTTACCCACCTCGAAAGGATGGAAGGCTGAGTCAACCCTGAGCCGGTGAGATTTGAACAGCCGAACTGCAGAACTGCAGTCAGCTGAAGTAGCCTGCAGTGCTGCATTTAACCACTGCCCCACCTCGGCTCTATATGTACATACTGAATGTAGCAACGGTCGTAAATATGAGTTGCTTGGCAAGCATCTGCACTGAGGTCCTGTGACAATGGGGGAATTCTGCAAAGGTTGTAACTGTGAAAAAAGGTCACACGTCACATTTTTCAATGCCGTTGTAACTTTGACTGGTCACTAAGTGAACTCTTGTAAGTTGAGGAATACTTATATCTTGTTTTTAAAGAGCCTTCGTTACATCCTTGTCATACGCAAATCTCTTCCAGAAGAAGTAAGATGTGATTGCCTTTTTCTCGTTTGTGTGTGTGTGTGTGTGTGTGTGTTGTGTGTGTTGTGTGTGTGTGAGAGAGGTTTTTTTGCCTGGAAGCATTGCCAAACCTTAAAGTAGACCCTTTTTTGTCATTTTAAATCATTTTACAATACAATACAATAGCAGAGTTGGAAGGGACCTTGGAGGTCTTCTAGTCCAACCCCCTGCCTAGGCAGGAAATCCTATACCGTTTCAGACAAATGTCTATCTCTTGACCCGACAAAAGCGTGCCGACAAAACCGCGTCGCTAAAACCGCGATGTCATCAACACAGCGACAACAGTGCGGCGACAGAAAGCCGATTTAAGTTAAGGTAAGGGTTAGGGTTAGGGTTAGGGTTAGGGTTAGGGTTAGGGTTAGGGTTAGTTTTAGGAGGAATCAACAGGTCGGATGGCTTTCTTTCCCCAAAGACAACCAACCCCATCGTGGCTTGCCTTCTCTAGATTTAATACAACACAATAGCAGAGTTGGAAGGGACCTTGGAGGTCTTCTAGTCCAACCCCCTGCCTAGGCACTTCACAGGCAGGAAACCCTATACCAATGTTTCTCAACCTTGGTGACTTTAAGTCCTGTTAACTTCAATTCCCAGAATCCCCCAGCCAGCACAGCTGGCTGGGGGATTCTGGGAGTTGAAGTCCACAGGACTTAAAGTCGCCAAGGTTGAGAAACATTGCCCTATATCGTTTCAGACAAATGGCTATCCAACATCTTCTTAAAGACTTCCAGTGTTGGGGCATTCACAACTTCTGGAGGCAACTTCTGTTCCACTGATTAATTGTTCTCACTGTCAGGGAATTTCCCCTCAGTTCTAAGTTGCTTCTCTCCTTGATTAGTTTCCACCCATTGTTTCTTGTTCTACACTCAGGTGCCTTGGAGAATATTTTGACTCCCTCTTCTTTGGAGCAGCCCCTGAGATATTGGAACACTGCTATGTTGCCCCCAGCCAATGGACAACAGAAGCAGAAATAAACAAATACAGCTTCACACTAACTGTTAAAATATATAGGATTTAAATTATTGACAGTCCCAGCTATTATTCTTGTGTAAAATTTTGCCCGAATGCTTGTGTTCTTTTTATATTTTTCCTTTTCTCATTTTGTTTCATTTCATTCCAAATGCACCTCCTTTTCCTTGTAAGTGGCTAAGAAGATTAGCATCTTAACAGTGGCCTAAACATTATCCTTAAATCATATATCAAGGTCATTTTAGCCATACTGAATACCTTCTTTCCTTAAAAAAAAAAGAGACCAAAATACAAAGCTCTGATGACTTCATAGAAAAAATGACCAGGGAGAGGGCGGGGGAGAGAAATAAAACTTTTGGAGGAAACTGAGAATTTCAAAAACCAAACAGGGAATGTAAAATGCTAAATGTAAAGTTAGAACCGGGTTTGCCCGGAATACCATCCCGGAAAGACAGCAGACGGAAGAGGAAAACAGGCAACCACAACAATAGAAGAGGAGAGGAAGAGAGGAAGAGGAGAGGAGAAGAGAGGGAAGGAGAGGGAAAGAGGAAAGGAGAGGAAGATTGGGAGGGATCGGAAGAAGAGGAGAGTGGGTATGAAGGGGAAGAGGAAGAGGAAGAGAGGAGTGGGGGAGAGGAAAGGGAAGAAGGAAAGGGAAGGAGAGGAGGAAAGAAGAAAGTAGAGAAGAAGGGAAAGGGAAAGGAAAGTAATAAAATAAAACAGGTGTATCCGGATGGCAAGCAAAGCAATCTCGTTTACATATCTTAATTTTGTCATATGGAAAAATGAATGCTTCAAAGGGATACAATATAATAAGAAGAATAACTACGAGAATGTATACCTGTAAATGTATGTATGAGATTTTCTGCAACAGAAAAGGTCTGGGGGAGGAGGGAGGGGGCTGCTCCTTGCTTGCACCAATGTTGGCAGAGGTGAGTGGATGAAGGTGATGTTCCCCGGGAGTAAACAGGCTGAACCCATTGGCTTATTTCATCCAAAATCATTTTCTTTCTTTCTTTCCGTCTTTTTTTTCAAAGAATTTTTTTTTCATTCTCTTACATAGCATTTTATTTTTTAATTTTTTTTTATTATTATTTTTTATTAGTAAAAGAAAAATACAACAGCCAATAGATTGCAAAAGACAATACAACATCCACCACTGTTTTGCTTTACATTTGACTACGTTTCGAGACATTTCCATAATAGCAAGATCGTTATGGACATCAAAAGTTAAGCATCTTCTTCCCTCCCTCCCTCTTTCCTTCCCTCATTTCTTCTCTCCCACTCCCCTTCCTTCCCTCCCTCCTTCTCTCCTTCCCTCCTTCCTTCCCTCCTTTCTTTTCTCCTTTTCTCCTTCCCTTCCCCCTCCCTTTCCTCCTTCCTTCCCCCCTTCCTTCTCTCATACATTCCCTCCTTCCTTCCCTCCTTCCCTCCTTCCTTTCTTTTCTCTTAGATTCCCTCCTTTCTTCCCTCCTTCCTTCCTTTCTTCTTTCCTTCTCTCCTTCCTTCCTTCCCTCTGGTTTCTCTTCAGATCGTATAAATCTTTCGCCTTTTACATAGCATTTTAAGCATACATTCACGTAATTGGTATTCTTCTTTACATTTATCATTCTTATACATTTATTATTTCATTTAATAAGTTATAATGTACGATTCGGGTTGCTTTATTTAACATCCCTTCCTCTTTTTTGTAACATCTCGTTTTCCCTTTCTTTTCTCCCTCCCTCCCTTCTCTACTTTCTTTCTTCCTTCCTCCTCTCCTTCTCCTCCCTCCCACCCTTACCTTTCTCCTACTCCTGCTCTTCCTCTTCCCCTTCCTACCCTCTCTCTTTCTCTTTCTCCCCCTTCCATCCTCCTCTCCTTACCTCTTTCTTCTTTCCCCCCCATCTTCCTTTCTTTCTCTCCTCCTTTCTCCCTTTCTTTTTCTATTATCGTTGGTGTATATTTCAAAACTCAGTTTATGTTTCCATGGGATGGTATTTCCGTCAGCCCAAATAATATTTAGTATCATTTCTTATTCCCTTACCTTCACTAATCTACCCTAGGTATGTTTCCTCTCCTTTATGTCTCGTTCTTGAATATATACATATATGTTTAATATTTTCTTTTCTGTTCTCCCCCCCCCCCCACTTTCCATTTAATAGTGCATCCAAAATCATTTGAAGGCCTTCCAGCCTGAACCTCTTCACCTGGTCACAAGAACAGGTGGGAAAGTCCCTCCTGGGTCAATTTTTAGCCTCCCAGCTCAGCAATGTACAGAAGCTACCCATCAGCTACCCATTAGGGGAGGCTCTGGCAAAATCCAGCTGGAGACCAGTCCTGATGCTGGTCTCTTCCATCAGGCCCACTGATCCTCGTATCAGGAGAAGGCAGAACTGGCCGCTAGATGACCAGAACCTCCACTATGAGATCAGGGCTTCCACCAGGAACCCAGAAAGTCCACCAGTAGCTCAGGACCTTCACCAGGAGATGACAACCTCCACTAGGAACCCAGAATCTCCACCAAGAACTCAAGATCTCCATTATGAGAACAGGACCTGCACTATGGAAGCAGGAGTTTCACTATGAGAGCAGGGCCTCCCCAGGAGCCCAGGGCCTCCATCAGATGATCAGAACCTCCACTAGGAGCCCAGAACCAGGAACTCAACACCTTCATTATGAGAGAAGGGCCTCTACCAAGAGCCCAGGACCTCCCCCAGAAGATCAGAACCTCCACCAGGAACTCAGGACCTTCACTGTGAGATCAGGGCCTAGCCCAGGACCTCTACCAGGAGATTAGAACTTCCACCAGGAGATTAGAACCTTCACCAGGAGCTCAGAACCTCCACCAGGAGCTAAGAACCTCCACCAGGAGATCAGAACCTCCACCAGGAGCTCAGAACCTCCAGCAGGAGCTCAGAATCTCCACCAGAAGATCAGAACTTCCACCAGGAGATCAGAACCTCCACCAGGAGATCAGAACCTCCACCAGAAGATCAGAACCTCCATCAGGAGATCAGAACCTCCAGTAGGAGATCAGAACCTTCACTATGAGATCAGGGCCTAGCCCAGGACCTCTACCAGGAGCTCAGAAATTCCATTAGGCGATTAGAACCTCCAGCAGGAGCTCAGAATCTCCAGCAGGAGCTCAGAACCTCCACCAGGAGATCAGAACCATCACCAGGAACTCAGGACCTTCACTATGAGATCAGGGCCTCCACCAGGAGCCCAGAACCTCCTTTCGGTTGGGAAAGGAGGCCTTCTCCCTGCTGAGAAATGTGTGAAATCCAACTTCTCTGTCTCCCCCCCTCCCCCCCTCCTGCTTTTCTGGACTTTCTCTCTCTCCCCCCTCAAGCGGAACTGTTCCCAGAGAAACATTCCATCTCACCAGGGCTAACGACTTTCTTCTGTGCTCTTGCATTAATGAGTCCGGGGGCCCCGGCTCCCGTCAGAGAGAAGCCATGCACGAAATTGCTTGAATTTTTAATTCAGGAGGGTTATGATAGGAGAATCAAAGTCACACACACTCCAGTCGCCGAGGCCGGGGCCGACACGGGCCATTGGCTTGGCCAATTTTCTTTTGATTTTCTCCAAATATTTCTCCGTCACCACCACCACCACCTCCCCGATCCACCACTTCCTCGCCTGTCCCTTCAGCAAGGAGAGGCACCCCAGTGGTGTGTGCTTTTTAAGCCACCCAGATGCCTCCCCCCTCACTCCGTCCCAGATCAGGGACCCTGGTCATCTTCTCTCTCTTCCCACCTCCCAGCCCCACTAAGAGTTTATTTTGCACCTGGAGCTCTGGCGAAGTTCTGGGAGACTGCCTCCGTTGGCAGCCTCCCCTCCCTCGGCTTTGCTTCTCCTCATCCAGAAAGTGGACACACCCAATAAGAAACGGAGGAGCCCCCCCCCCCAAAAAGAGGACAATTTTCATCCTGCCTCCCCCAGGGAGGTAGAGGTGACCTCCTTGGGAAAAAGCAGGACATCAAATGAGAAGCTTGTCTTTTGGGAAAGGTCAATTTTTGGATCAAGGGCCACCCGTCTGGTTTGTGGGAAAGGACGCCGAAGGCATGACAACGGGAGGTGTTGCAAACAACAACAACAACAACTACAGCAACCCCTGCATCTTTATCACGCTTGGGATGCTGGAGGCAAGCTCCTTGGTGGTGGTTATTTTCCCCCAGCCAACAAGGAAAAATTAAAATTTTCTTACCAGGAATAGGAATCTGGGGGCAAAAAAAAAAGAAATAGAGATAGAGCTTGATGGCGGACAATTGAGCCTCGGATTTCGGTTGCTAAGCGAGACGTTTCACACGTCCCACTTTACGACCTTTCTTGTCGCAGTCATTAAGTGAATCGCTGCGGTGGTTAAGCCAGCCTGCGCACTCGTTAAGTGAATCTGCCTTCATCGTTGACGTGGCTTGTCGGAAGGTCACAAAACGGATCGCGTGACCTGGGGGGAGCCTGAAAATCGTCATAAATATGAATCGGTTGGCACGTCACCCGACAAAAGCGCGAACGTCATAAGCGCGCCGTCAACACTGCAGTGCTAAAACCGCGATGTCAAAAGTGCGCCGACAACAGCGCGCCGACAACAGCGCGCCGACAGAAGCGAGATTTAATTTAAGGTAACTTTTACGGTTAGGTTTAGGGTTAGGTTTAGGGTTAGGTTTAGGGTTAGGTTTAGGGTTAGGTTTAGGGTTAGGTTTAGGGTTAGGTTTAGGGTTAGGTTTAGGGTTAGGTTTAGGGTTACCTTTAGGGTTACCTTTAGGGTTAGGTTTAGGGTTAGGTTTAGGGTTAGCTTTAGGGTTCCGTTATAGTGCGCTTCTGTCGGCGCGCTTCTGTCGGCGCGCTTCTGTCGGCGCGCTTCTGTCGGCGCGCTTCTGTCGGCGCGCTTCTGTCGGCGCGCTTTTGTCGGCGTGCTTTAGGGCTAATTAGTCGCTCATTTGTCGCACGGTTTTGTTACCGCGCTTTAGTCACCGCGGTTTAGTCAGGCGCGCTTTTGTTGTGCGCGCATTTGTGGTGGAACCGGTTGGCAAGCGTCTGGATTTTGATGCCTCCATGGGGATGCTTAAGTACATAAGTCACTTTTTTCAGTGCGGTTATCACTTCGAACAGTCGCTAAGGGAGCTGTCATAAATCAAGGACCATCTGTAGTTCCTTTGTGTTGTAAGGACTCTAGGATAGGGTGTGGAGTCCAGGAATTCATAGTAAGGCAGTCCAGACAGATAGCTATCGGGTCTCTGCTTCGGAGAGCAGGGAAGCCAATGGGCTCCATTGCCAAATTGCTGCTGTTTTTTTTGTTTTTTTAATGTCCAGTTAAAATACTATAAAATCCATTGTTTCATATCCTGGAGCAATCGTGCCTGGCTAACATCCTTCCAGGGTCCTAAGGGATCCACCTACAGTATTTACTCAAGCTTGAACCTATCTACCCAACTGTTAAAAGTTTCGTTTACAGGGCCCTGATTCTTCTTAGTGGCCTCCTGTGAACCTGTCGGCTTTCTCAAAACCCTCCCTCGAAACGGCGGTGGCCCACTTGACTGGGTGCCACCTAAAAATTCATCGGCTTTTTTTTTCTTTTGCAGCTTTGCCACGCTGGTTCACAAGGGTTCAACCCAGATTGAAGAAGGACGGTGCTTTTCAGACAAACAACTTCACGAAGTCCAACCTGCTGGTTTATTCTAACCCCCCGCTGCCCCCGCGCCCCCGGGGGCTGTGTTTCATTCTCGAGGTTTAATTCGAAGTAAATAGAGCTGGTACGATTACTTTTCTGCTGTCCGGTCCTCACTGGTCAGAAGGAATTATAACATTGGTCATCGGGTTTTCGAGTCCAAGAAGAGAGGCACGTCAAAAACTCTGCACAGCTGGAGGTTTTTAAGAAGAGATTTGCCTGAAATGGCATAACCTTTTCGGCCTTGTGTGCCCGAAAGCGTGCAACACCCCCCACGTGCCCAGCCCCCCCTGCGTATACGCATACGACCCCCCCCTCACCATGCATGTGCAGGCAACCCCCATTTTGGGCCTAGTAGGCCGCCTTGAAGCCTCCTGGGACCACAATCCCTGAGCTCCCCCCCCCCCCCACACACAAACATGACGCCCTGCCTCACATGCCTGCGCATAAGAGCCAAGGTGGCGCAGTGGTTAGAGTGCAGCACTGCAGGCTACTTCAGCTGTTCTGTAGTTCGGCGGTTCAAATCTCACCGGCTCAGGGTTGACTCAGCCTTCCATCCTTCCAAGGTGGGTAAAATGAGGACCCGGATTGTTGTTGGGGGCAATATGCTGACTCTGTAAACCGCTTAGAGAGGGCTGAAAGCCCTATGAAGCGGTATATAAGTCTAACTGCTATTGCTATTGCTATCTCCCGCATCCATGGCAGAGACCCAAAAATGAGCTGGCCAGCTGGAGGTGCGCACACGCATGCACGGTGGAGCTGAGCCGAGCCGGGCGACAGCTCACGTGCCCGCAGAGAGGGCTCCACATGCCACCTGTGGCATGCGTGCCATAGGTTCACCATCACAGCAGGCATAAGGTTTCCTGCTTGAGCAGGGGGTTGGACTAGAGGACCTCCAAGGTCCCTTCCAACACTTCTGTTATTCTGTTAACTTTCACCTGTTTCATCAGAGGAAACACGAACAATAAGTTAGGCCGCTAATAACAACAGCCACACTCTTAAACCACCCTGGTTTGTATAGTTTAGGAATAAATGATAACTAACGCACCGGGGGCATCCAGAGAAGGAATCATTGAAGGAGTCAAAATTGTCCCTAGGAGCATGTAAAAAAGCGACATGACTTGTGGGCAGGTGTTGCCTTCCTTTTGATTCTTTTTTTAAATATCTCTTCTCCCACAAGGGATTCTGCCTGTGAGGATTATAAATAGACCTGTAGCCACATAATGTTAATAGATTAAAATAGAAGTTCAGAACTCTGGAGTTGGAAAGGGGCATCTAGTGAGCTGGACTAGATGACCTACAAGGCCCCCTCCAACTCTGTTATTCTATTCTATTCTATTCTATTCTATTCTATTCTATTCTATTCTATTCTCATTTCTCTTTTCTTCTCTTCCATTCCATTCCATTCTGGTATAAAAAATCCAAATTAAAGCATTCTTTGAGTGAAGCAGGAAAGAGCAAATGATGATAAAGTGGTAAATTATTAGTTCAAAATCTACCTTGGTCATGACTCATGAAAGCCATATGGCTGATAAACCAGTCACCAGGAGTCAGTGAATTCTAGTCCCACCCTAGGCATGAAAGCCAGCTAGATGACTTTGGGCCAATCATCAGGAGTCAGTGAGTTCTAGTCCCACCTTAGGCATGAAAGCCAGCTAGGTGACTTTGGGCCAATCATCAGGAGACTGTGAGTTCTAGTCCCACCTTAGGCATGAAAGCCAGCTAGGTGACTTTGGGCCAATCATCAGAAGTCAGTGAGTTCTAGTCCCACCTTAGGCATGAAAGCCAGCTAGGTGACTTTGGGCCAATCATCAGAAGTCAGTGAGTTCTAGTCCCACCTTAGGCATGGAAGCCAGCTAGGTGACTTTGGGCCAATCATCAGGAAGCTGTGAATTCTAATCCTGCCTTAGGCATGGAAGCTCTTTCTCAGCCCAACCCACCTCCCAGGATTGTTGTTGTGGGGAAAATAGGAGGAGGAAGGAATATTGTGGGTGTTCGTTGCCTTGAGTTATTTATTATAAAAAATAAATAAAGGTGGGATATAAATAAACAAAAAGGGGTGCGGTGGTTCAGTGGCTAAGACGCTGAGCCTGTTGATCAGAAAGGTCAGCAGTTCTTGGATATATGACGATGGTGATATGTATGAATATCTGAGTTAAAATGCTTGAGTTAACATGAGTTATGTTTGTTGACTGTGGAGGAGATGTATCAAAGTTTATTTGTGACCGACTGATACACTTTCTATAGCATGTAAAGAAAGATGTTGTACTTGTTTTAAATTGAAATTTAATTTTTTTTTTAAATAATAATAAAAAAAAGAAAGGTTCAGCAGTTCGGCAGTTC
Source organism: Thamnophis sirtalis (assembly GCF_051295495.1). Taxonomy (NCBI): domain Eukaryota; kingdom Metazoa; phylum Chordata; class Lepidosauria; order Squamata; family Natricidae; genus Thamnophis; species Thamnophis sirtalis. The sequence goes on along the minus strand of NW_028261386.1, from coordinate 5,213,328 downwards.
GAATCCCTAGCGCCGTGTAACGGAGTGAGATCCCGTTATTTGTCCTGGCTTCTGCCAACCTAGCAGTTCGAAAGCATGTAAAAATGCAAGTAGGGAAATAGGAACCACCTTTGGTGGGAAGGGAAAAGCATTCCATGCGCCTTCGGCGTTTAGTCATGCCGGCCACATGACCACGGAGACGTCTTCGGACAGTGCTGGCTCTTCAGCTTTGAAACTGAGATGAGCACCGCCCTCTAGAGTCGGGAACGACTAGCACATATGTGCAAGGGGAACTTTTCCTTTACCTACAAACCAAGAAATAAAATTAAAGGAGCTGAAAAAAATCAGGTCATCTGGCAAGATCCTTATCCTTGCATTTTGTGACAAAATGCTTTTGGTGGAATTCTCTCTGGATCTGGAGATCTGCCCACCATGCCTAGTTGGACACCGTCACAGAGACGATGTTAGAACTCCCACCCAAATTTACCCGCCAGCTGCCACCAGTTTCTGCTGATTCCTTCATGCTCCATTACTAATGTTTGGGTGGGAACCTCAGTGGCCACATCAATTTCTCGGAGGTGCTTCCTGGGGTTGGTAGTGCCTCGGGCTAACAATTATATATTCCTTCCAAAGGAGAAGAGAATAGCCTAGCAACTACTCACCATCTATTTTTCTTTCCTGTTTCCTCATATGACGCATCGGTGTAATTCCTTCCTTTCTGTGATCATCTTAAGATCAGAACCCAAGTCCATATTTTTTTTTATTTTTCTACTTGCTGATGATGTGGTGCTGCCCGGATATTTATCCCATCCAGTGGTGGGATTCAAATAATTTAACAACCGGTTCTTTGCCCTAATGACCAGCTGGGTAGGCGGGGCTCGGTGGCCATGTGACTGGGTGGGCGTGGCCAACTCAATGTCACTCACGTCGATGGGTGCTCCACCTTAACTGTTACAATGTAATGAGGGTAAACCGGAGAGGCAGTTTCTGTAAGCAGGGCAGTAAAGATTAGGCTAGAAACAACACCAGTATGTTTCCTTCCTGCCTTCCTTATAGGATTAGCCCTGTAAAGTGGAAAAAAACAAAAGGAGATTTCTTCCAACAACCGGTTCTCTGAACTGCTTAGAAAGTTAACAACCGGTTCTCCCGAATCAGTGCGAACTGGCTGAATCCCACCACTGATCCCAACCCTCCTTCCATGAACGTCACCGCAATTTCTAATGTTGGATTTTCCCCCTTACCAAGGGGAGCCCCCTTCTGGAGTACTGTGAAGCCATTACCACGGCAACTCCACAGCGCTGTACAGTAGAAGCCATTTTGAGGGAGTATGGTAGAAGCCATTTTAAGGCACAACAGGCTGTATCGTAACAGAACACCATCCCCACCGAGGGATATAAGGGGTGTCTTACCACCACAGTATTTGTTTCCAGAGAGTAAGTCATCTGTATACCAAGTTTGGTTGAAATTGCTCAAGGCGTTCCAGGGTTACGCTGGAATGAATGAATGAATGAACACACACACACACACAAGGATGGATGGATGGATGGATGGATGGATGAAGAAAAACAAAATTCCATAATATCTATTTTCTCAAGGACCCTTCCTCTGCTTCAGTGTTTTTCAACCTTGGCAACTTTAGGACAGGTGGACTTCAACTCCCAGAATTCCCCATCCAGCAGTGGGGAATTCTGGGAGTTGAAGTCCACTTGTCTTAAAGTTGCCAAGGTTGAGAAACACTGCTCTATTTGAAGAGTTGTCTGCTATCCAAGCCCATTTTAAGATGAACAGACCATGAAGAAGGCCATTGCCTTCTTCATCTCGCCACACTCCAAATTCAACAGGCTATGACTTGGCTGGGAATTTGTAGAATTGTAATCTCAGTATTCCTAGGTAGGAATATATTAGGGAAGGCTAGATTAGCATATGCAAATCCCTATTAGTTGTCCTCCTTCAGACCTAATCATTTATTTAGAAATATTAATAGCCTGCCTCAATCCTGCAGGGCATACAGTAAGGTTAATGTCAACATGTAAAACATGACAGAATCACAAAAATGACATTAATAATGGTTACATATCAGCAGAACCGCTCACTAATTAAGAGTTACCCCTTTGGTAAAATGGGCAGTCAATAAATTTAATGAATGAATAAATCAGGTAATCTATGGAACAAAGACAGGGTTACTATTAGTGTACAATAGCAGTAGACTTATATACCGCTTCATAGGCCTTTCAGGCCTCTCTAAGCGGTTTACAGAGAGTCAGCATATTGCCCCCAACAATCTGGGTCCTCATTTTACCCACCTCGGAAGGATGGAAGGCTGAGTCAACCCTGAGCCGGTGAGATTTGAACCGCTGACCTGCTGATCTAGCAGTAGCCTGCAGTGCTGCTTTTAACCACTGTGCCACCTTGGCTCTCTACAAGGCACTCTGGGGCAGAATTCCATTTGTACCCCCAAATAATGTTTTAAATTGTTCAATATTTAAATATATATCTGATAAATATGTTTATTAAACATAACTACATGAGTCCCTGCTGGATTGTGAGTTTGAATAATCCTCGTTTACCAACAACTCACTCAGTGACTGTTTCAAGTTACAATGACACTGTAATGCGGAGGACTTACAATTGTTCCTTGCATAGAATAGAATAGAATAGAATAGAATAGAATAGAATAGAATAGAATAGAATAGAATAAGGGGAGGAAAGAAAGGGGGAAAAGAAAGAAAGAAAGAAAGAGAAAGAAAGAAAGAAAGAAAGAAAGAAAGAAAGAGAAAGAAAGAAAGAAGGAAGGAAGGGAAGAAAGGAAGGAAGGAAGGAAGAAAGAAAGAGGAAGAAAGAAAGAAAGGAAGGAAGGGAAGAAAGGAAGGAAGAAAGAAAGAAAGAAAGAAAGAAAGAGAAAGAAAGAAGGAAGGAAGGGAAGGAAGGAAGGAAGAAAGAAAGAAAGAAAGAGAAAGAAAGAAAGGAAGGGAAGAAAGGAAGAAAGAAAGAAAGAAAGAGAAAGAAAGAAAGAAGGAAGGAAGGGAAGAAAGGAAGAAAGAAAGAAAGAAAGAAAGAAAGAAAGAGAAAAAAGAAGGAAGGGAAGAAAGGAAGGAAGAAAGAAAGAAAGAGAAAGAAAGAAAGAAGGAAGGGAAGAAAGGAAGGAAGAAAGAAAGAAAGAAAGAGAAAGAAAGAAGGAAGGAAGGGAAGGAAGAAAGGAAGAAAGAAAGAAAGAAAGAAAGAAAGAAAGAAAGAAAGAAAGAAACTAACTAACTAACTAACTAACTAACTAACTAACTAACTAACTAAGGTAACCATGTTGGCCAAATATGTAGTCCTCATCTTACAACTATTTGTTTAACAATCGTTTAAAATTATGACACTCAAGTCAAGTTTCCGGTGAGTCCAGCTCAACACTGGTGATTTAATGTATATCTAGAGCAAGGGTGTCAAACTCGATTTCACTGAGGGCCGCATCTGGGTTGTGTTTGACCTGATGGGCAGGGGTGCTGTGGTCAGGGTGGCCGTGGCCAGCTCGACGTCACTTCTGTCGGAGGCACCTGAGGTGTCCCAAGTGCTCTGCCAGCGAAAACTGGCCCACAAGCTCCGTTTTGGCTGCAACCGCCTCCTGCCACCCTCTGCCAGCGAAAATGCGGACTTCCCAAGCTCAGTTTTCACTGGCAGAGGCACCGCGGGCTGGTCCTTCTCTGTTTCCAGGACCGCTCTGCGGGCCAGATCAAAACACCCCGCGGGCCAAATCCTGCCTCAGACCTTCAGTTTGACACCCCTGATCTAGGGGGTTTTCTTGATGACAGAGTGAATATAATTTTTCCTCTCCAATTTCCCCTGAAAATTCCTGGTTGTCTCCTCTTCAAATATAGAACAAATCTCACTTTGCTTAGCTTTTTCAATCCCACTTGGGAAACACAATGCCCTGTAACAGAATAGCATAATACAGGGAGTCCGTGACTTACAACCATTCACTGAATGACTGTCGGCTGTGACCAGGGGGACATTTGCCCAGGTTCGCCTGGTGCACCAGTTGCATCCTACCTGAATCGGGAGGCACTCGCAACAGTCACTCACACCCTCGTGATCTCAAGACTGGACTACTGCAATGCGCTCTACATGGGGCAGCCCTTGAAGAGCATTCGGAGACTTCAACTGGTCCAGAACGCGGCCGCGCGAGCGATTGTGGGTGTACCTCAATACACCCACGTTACACCTATCCTCCACGAGCTGCACTGGCTTCCAATCGGTCTCCGGATACGCTTCAAGGTGCTAGTTATTACTTACAAAGCCCTTCATGGTATTGGACCTGGGTACTTGAGAGACCGCCTGCTGCCAATTACCTCCCAAAGACCCATTAGATCGCACAGGGCCGGCCTCCTCCGGGTTCCATCCACCAGCCAATGCCATCTGGCTACTACCCGGGGGAGGGCCTTCTCTGTTGCAGCTCCGGCCCCTTGGAACGAACTCCCCGCGGAGATTAGGACCCTCACCTCTCTCCCTGCTTTCCGAAAAGCAGTTAAAACCTGGCTGTGTTGGCAGGCCTGGGGTTGATGAGCTCCCCTCCCCTCTCGACAGGTGTGCTTGTTGGTCATTTTAATATGTTTACTTTGTACTTGTATGTCTCCCCTTCCCGTTTAAGTTGTTCGCCGCCCTGAGTCCCTTTTAGGGAATAGGGCGGCATATAAATAAAATAAAACTTAAACTTAAACTTAAACTCTTGATGACAGAGTGAATGTAATTTTTCCTCTCCAATTTCCCCTGAAAATTCCTGCTTGTCTCCCCTTCAAATATAGAACAAATCTCAATTTGCTTAGCTTTTTCAATCCCACTTGGGAAACACAATGCCCTTTAACAGAATAGCATAATACAGGGAGTCCTTGACTTACAACCATTCACTGAATGACTGTTCAAGATTACAACGACAATGAGAAAATTGATGGTTTTCCCAGTTAAGATTGTTGCAGTATCCCTATGGTCATGTGATCAAAATTCGGATGTTTTGACAACTGACAGTTGCAATGTTCTGGAATCCTGTGATTCCGGGAGTTCACCGTGGACCAAGAATGTGAGCATGTTTTGCTTGCGCGCCCGGCTTGCACGCATGCACACGGCTTAGAAAATGTGGCTAAATAGGACAGCATAGCGCTGGGGCAGGTGTGCCGGGGTGCCGCTCTCAGGTCACCATTACCAATTTGCTCGAACTGGTCCGAACCGGCCCGAACCAGCTGTGATCCTGTTTTGCGACCTTCCGACAAGCAAAATCAATGGGGAAGCCACATTCCCTTAACAATCGTGTTACTAACTTAACAACTTCAGTGATTCACTTAACAAGCGCCACAAGAAAGGTGGTAAACCGGGGGGAAACTCACTTAGCAACCATCTCGCTCATCAGCAGAAATTTTGGGCTGGATTGTGGTCGTAAGTCGAGGACTACTTGCCTTTGTTTCATTCCAGGCTGCCTTTGGTGAACAGAAAGCAAGGTCAGCACAAACCAGAGTTTTGTGAACGACAACGAACACCTGTGTAGTCCAGCATCCAATCGGCTACAGTGGCCATGCAGATGTTTTCAGGCGTGGCACGACAAAACCGCGCTCGACTAAAGCGCGCCCAATTAAACCGCGTCGCTGATGTCATCAACAGGGCGACAACAGCGAGCGCGGAGAAAGAAGGGCGCTTTAAATAGCGCTTTGAAAGCAAGCCGATTCAAGTTAAGGTAAGGGTTAGGTTTAGGGTTAGGTTTAGGGTTAGGTTTAGGGTTAGGTTAAGGGTTAGGGTTAGGGTTAGGGTTAGGTTTAGGGTTAGGTTAAGGGTTAGGGTTAGGGTTAGGGTTAGGGTTAGGGTTAGGTTTAGGGTTAGGTTAAGGGTTAGGGTTAGGGTTAGGGTTAGGTTTAGGGTTAGGTTAAGGGTTAGGATTAGGTTTAGCGTTAGGTTAAGGGTTAGGTTTAGGGTTAGGTTTAGGGTTAGGTTAAGGGTTAGGTTTAGGGTTAGGTTTAGGATTAGGTTTAGGGGGGCTAGGTTTAGGTTTAGGGGTTAATTTTAGGTTTAGCGTTTACAGCGTGCTTTTTTCTCCGCGCTGTTGTCACGCTGTGATGATGTCAGCTACGCGGTTTCGTCGAGCACCCTTTAGCCGAACGTGGTTTTGTGGTGGAACCGTTTTCAGGAAGGAGACAGCCAGGGGTATCTGCAGAATGCGGTTGAAAAAATTCCAGATGTGGGATGCCCATAAAAACCAGGTGTCGCTTCAATTACATTATCGTAATTGCCATCCTTACCTTTTCGTCCGTGCCCTACGGAGATTCCCGGTTAGAGATTATAAAGCAAAGGGCACAAATGCCAACTGGACAGATGATGACCAGATTCGCAGACTCCGTGGCGACTTCTGAACTTTACTGCTGTATTTTTTTTTTTTTTTTTTAAGGAAGGTCCCAAGAATTTCAAAATTATAATCCTGGCCACTTTGGATTTTTTTTTTTTTTTTTTTTGTCTATGTGCTGTTGCTTTTTTTAAAAAAAAGAGAAAGATTTTGAGGATGGGGAGTGGGAGGGGGGAGGAACTTCTCCTCCGCCAAGAAAATGTAGAAATTGTCCTCTTCAATTCCTTTTACCTTTTCCTTGGATTCTTTCTTAAATATTAACAGAGGAGCCATTAGACGGGTGTTCAATGGAGCAGAAGGACAAACGTCCAAAGTGCAAGTGTCTTGTGCAAGTATCAGTTCAATTTAGAGGGGAAAAAAACGGGGGGGAGGGGGCTGTATGAGCTGGCAGGGGGGGGGCTGTTGGGTATTGCAGAAGAGGTATTATTTGCTCATTTTGTCCTCGTTTTTGAATCCAGAATATATTCCGCAATTACCCCATAGTCAATTCTCAGATTGAGTTGGAAGGGACCTTGTAGGTCATCTAGTCCAACCCCCACACAAGCAGGAGACGCACTGGTTAAATGCAGCACTGCAGGCTACTTGAGCTGACTGCAGTTCTGCAGTTCGGCTGTTCAAATCTCACCGGCTCAGGGTTGACTCAGCCTTCCATCCTTCCGAGGTGGGTAAAATGAAGACCCGGATTGTTGTTGGGGGCAATATGCTGACTCTGTAAACCGCTTAGAGAGGGCTGAAAGCCCTATGAAGCGGTATATAAGTCTAACTGCTATTGCTGTTGCTATTGCTACACCATTTCTGACAAATGGCAATCCAGACTCTTCTTGAAAGCTTCCAGTGATGCAGGCAACTTCTGAAGGCAACTTCTGTTCCATTGGTCGATTGCTGTCACTGTCAGAAAATTTCTCCTTATTTCTCGGTTGAATCTCTCCTTGATCAGTTTCCATCCATTATTCCCTGTCTGGCCTTCAGGTGCCTTGGGAAATAGCTTGACTCCTTCCTTCCTCTCTGTAGCAGCCCCTCTTGGTGGTACCTTGAGGTCTAACATCTTGATCCTTTTGATCACGCCCTACAGACAACCCCCCATCCCAAATCAAGAGGCTCAGCCAATCTCATTGTCCACATGTTGTATTCTGACAATGAAAGGTTTGTTTCGATTTGATTTGATTCTGCACAGGAATGAAACCCTGGCCGCCTCAAATCAAGCTTAATTTTTTGCAAAGGTATTAAAATAAAACAACACAATAAAAGAAAGCAGTCTGTATTTAGGCTTCGCCAGACTTAGAATAGAGATTCATTGTTCAGGAGAAAAAATCCACTTAACTTCCCTGTAGAGGATATGGGACACGGTGGCTCACTGGCTAAGACGCTGAGCTTGTCGATCAGAAAGTCGGCAGTTCGGCAGTTCGAATCCCTAGCGCCGCGTACCGGAGTGAGCTCCCGTTACTTGTCCCACCTTCTGCCAACCTAGCAGTTTGAAAGCACGTAAAAATGCAAGTAGAAAAATAGGAACCACCTTTGGTGGGAAGGTAACAGTGTTCCATGCGCCTTCGGCGTTTACTTATGCCGGCCACATGACCACGGAGACGTCTTCGGACAGCGCTGGCTCTTTGGCTTTGAAACGGATATGAGCACTGCCCCCTAGAGTTGAGAACGACTAGCACACATGTGCGAAGGGAACCTTTACCTTTAGAGGATTAAAACTGCTCTGAAGCCATGCAGTATCTTTGAATGTCCCCAACAGAATATTATTCTGCCGGGCTGACTTGTTCTATCCCGTTGACATTTTCTTTATTTCAAATAGGGTGAAGGATGGCTGCGCATAACCTCTTACTTCTCCCAATTTCATCAGCCCCATTCACTCTGTTTACGAAGATAAAATCCAACATTAATGGCCGCAGCAATATAACCCGACAAAACATATTTTAGTTTTCTACTGAATATCTTCTGACATCTTCATTTTTTTGGGGGGGGGGAAAGTCCAGGGAAAGTTGAACTTAGCGGTGGTTTCCTTTGCTTTCTAAAGGGAAACTTCAAAGCAGCTCTTATTTGCTCCTAGACAAAGAAAAGCCAGTGATTGTTTGCAAAGTGCTACAGAGACATTAATTACCAGGGCACCAGAAAGCCAAATTATCTGTCTGAGCTTCCTTCTTCAGGGTCCTTGAATTGGAGCCCCCTCCTCTACAATACTAGAAGTTTCAGGTCAAAAGACGGACTGCAGACTCCAAACTGATGCAACGATTTGCCGTTCCCCCCCCCCCCAACCTGGAGCCCTCACATTGAGGGAAAACACTGCCAGGAGGTTTAAATGCCTATTTAGAAAAGAAGAACAACAGAATAACAAGAGTTGGAAGGAACCTTGGAGAACTTCTAGACAAATGTTCACCAATTGATGGTCCGTGAGAAAATAGTGGTGGTCCGCAGAAAAATTATTTGCATTTTTTTATATTGCACTAAATCAGGGGTCCTCAAACTACGGCTCCTGGGCTGGATACATGCAATGAACACTTGTGTTGCTGCAGAGAGTCTCCCTTTTGGGGGTCTTTTTGTCTGACTTGGGGGGTCTGCTTCAGTCTCCTGGTGTGGGGCTTTGGGCTGTTGAAAGAAATGTCCTTCTGGGTTCGGCTCCAAGTGGGGGAAAAGACACTGGAGACATGGAGGCTGCTTGGAAAGACGGTTTATTGGTAGAAAAGGACCACATGGCTTGAGCCCTGAACAGAAAAGGTGATCACATGCTTCAGTGTTGGTGGAGAAGAAGAGAAGGGCTGAGGGAGGGGCTTGCTAGGCTTTTTATAACCTGTTCAGTCCCACCTCTCTGTTTCCTGTTCCTGGGTAAGAAATGTATTCTAATTGTCAGACTCCCATGGGGCCATGCAGGGGCTACTCTCTAGGCTGTGTTTTGAATCCAGGTATGGATGAGTTCTCAGATGACATGTGGTCAGTTGAGTAAAGTTCCAATATTATCATGCTTTCCTGTAGCTGCTGGTGAAGTCTTTATTATGTAAAGTGGACTAGCTTGGCCGTCTTAATGGCCCATTAACAGTGGGGATGGGCAGGAAGCTACAGGCAACTATTCTGTCTTTTAAAACATGTTTCTTTCTTTTCACATCCAGAGAAATATTCTGCCTTTTCAATATTTGCTAGGATATTTCATTTTTCTGGGAGAGGGCTGGGTGATAACTTCCCACAGGGCGAAGGCTGGAGGGAAGTGCCACTGGTGGCAAAACCAGAGGGCCTCGTTCCAGTGGGACTGCATCATGGCCTGGAACTGGCTGACCATCTCAGCCCACTGAGCCTCCAGGCACCGGCACCTGGCCTTGCCCTCCCACAGGTCTTCCCTCTGCTTGGAAAGCCTATGCTCGTAGTCCTCAGTGAGGTGCTTCTGCTGAGCCTCCTTCTTGGTCAGATCCAATTTGAAGTGAGTTGCTTTGCTAACTCTTTTTCATGGTGGCTGCTTAGCTCCAACAACTGCTTCCTGTTGGGGTCTTAAGGAGCCCGGGTGGGCAGGCGAGGAGTGGCTGGGAGTGGAAGGGCAAGTAGAAACCGGCGAAGTGCCCCTCGATGTGAGTGACATTAAATTGGCCATGCCCACCTAGTCACATGACTACCCAGCCCCACCCACCCAGTCAGTTATTACGCAGATCACATTAGTCATCCGCGGGATTTAAAATTATGAATTTAGTGGTCCCTGAGGACTGAAAAGTTGGGATAGTTTAAGACTATCCCCCTGCTAAGGCGGGACATCCTACACAGGGAATCCTTGACTTACAATTGAGCCCAAAATTTCTATTGTTAAGTGAAACATTTGTTAAGTGAGTTTTGCCCCGTTTTACAACCTTCGCGATTGTTAAGTGACTTGCCACCATTGTTAAGTTAATAACACAGTTGCTGTGAATCTGGCTTCTCCACTGAATTGGCTTATCAGAAGGTCGAAAAAGGTGATCATATAGATTAGCCTGGACACTGCAACCATCATAAATATGAGTCAGTTGCCAAGCATCTTGAATTTTGAACATGTGACCATGGGGATGCTGCAACTGTCATAAGCGTGAAAAAAGTCATGTCACTTTGTGCTGTTGTAACTTAGAATGGTCACTAAATGAACTGTTGTAAGTTGAGGATTCCCTGTGCGCTTTCAGACAAATGGTTGTCCAGTCTCAAGAATGTTTTGCTCCGTCATTGTCAGTTGTGATAGTTACCGTATTTTTCAGAGTATAAGACGCATCAGAGTATAAGAGGCACCAAGATTTTGAACAGGCAAATTTTTTAAAAAAGGTTTTGCACTCCGCATACCTCCCCAAAATGGCCCATTTTTTGCAAAAGCAGGCCCGTTTATTGTTTAAAAAAGGGGCATGCATACCCTTTAGGAGGCTTATAGAATGTTCCTGGGGGCAGGGGGGGGCAAAAATGAGCAAAAACTGGCCTGTTTTTCACTCATTTTTGCCCTCTGGAAGCACTCTGGAAGCCTCCTAAAGGCTCTGCATGCCATTTTGGTGAAGGAAGCGTGGTGGTTTCGAGAGGCAAAAAATGCTGTATTCAGTGTATAAGACGCACCCAGATTTTCAGCCTCTTTTTTGAGGGAAAAAGGTGCGTCTTATACTCTGAAAAAATACGGTACATAAATAACTCAGTAAGTGTCTGGTAGTCTTATGCCCGTGATGAATATCAAACTTCATGAGATGCTTATGAAAACTCTGACCCAGATGAGTTTTAATCAAACATCTTCATTTAGTTCCCAGTGACCAATTCTCCCCAGTTGCAGAAAAAAGAGCTACAAATACAGGTAGTCCTCAACGTACGACCACAATTGAGCCCAAAATTTATGTTGCTAAGTGAGAAATTTGTTAAAATTTGTTGTACCCCATCTTACGACATTTCTTGCCACATCTGTTAAGTGAATCCCTGCATTTAATAACACAGTCGTTAAGTGAACCTGGCCATTGACTTTGCTTGTCAGAAGGTCGTAAAAGGAGGTTTACATGACTCCTGGACACGGCAAGTGTCATAAATGTGAGTCAGTTGTCAAGCATCAGAATTTAAATCATCGTGGGGATGCTACAATGGTGGTAAGCGTGAAAAATGGTCGTAAGTCACTTTTTTCACTCCTATAATTTTGAACGGTCATTAAATGAACTGTCGTAAATCGAGGACTACCTGCCATGTGGATGGGTTGCAGACCGCTAGAATTTGCCTAACTATAAGGAAAAGATCTTGAGGGTTAAGATCTGAGCATTGCAGGAGGTCATTCTTATGTAGCTTGAGAAGAAAACATGATTAAGCCTTTCTCAAAAACGATCCACAATAAAAGCGGAAATACCTGAATTCTCCAAAGCTTGCATTCCTCCTGTTTTATGGCTTCTGAGAATATACTTTCCAAGTACCAGATGCTAAGAACGAACAAGCAGTTCTCCACGACTAAGAAAAGGAAATATTTCCTGACAATTAATAAACGCAGCTGCACTGGGTCTCTCCCGAATTTTTTCTAAGGTGTATCTGCTAGGAATGGCATTTGTACCATAGATGTCAAGGGAAGTTGAGTCTCTAGAACAGTGGTTCCCAAACGTGGCAACTTTAAGACTTGTGGACTTCAACTCCCAGAATTCTCCAGCCAGCTCTGCTCTGCTGGCTGGAGAATTCTGGGAGTTGAAGTCCACAAGTCTTAAAGTTGCCAAGTTTGGGAACCACTGCTCTAGAACAGTGATTGCTAACCTTTTCCCCCATCACCTGCCAAAAGCGGAGGGAGCACATGGGGGTTGTGCGCACACCCATAATGCTATGCGCATGACCCCCGGTGCGCATGCATGCCCCCAACCCCACCCCTGCTTTTGGCACGCGATGGACCCGTTTTTTGCCCTCCCCAGGCTCCAGAGGTGAGGTCATGTGACTGGGTGGGCGTGGCCAACGGTTTTTCACTTTTTAAAGCATTTTTCCCCCCCTTTGGACGAATAGGCAAGGGGGCAAAATGCTTTAAAAAGTGGGGGGGGGGAAGCTTCCGACGATTGTGTGGATCAGCTGTGAGCCGCCCGATCCTTGGAAGCTTTTTATTTTTACAACTGGTTCGCAGAACCAACGACAATCGTCCCTACCGGTTCCGTCGAACCGAACCGAACCGGGAGGATTTCACCCCTGATAGGGAGCCAATTTTATTTTACAGTCATTTTGTAATGACCCGGTCAACCGAGGGTGATTTAAAAGGCATTCTGTGCCGCGAAAGAGGCCCCTTGATTTTAAAAAACCTCAAACCTCCTCAGGTCATGGGTTGCCTCCCTGTTCTAATCCACAAGATCTCATTTTCACCTGGGATCTTAAACAGTGTTAGGAGGCCCTTCTTCTCAGGCCTGGCTTTAAAATGCTGCGTGTACATTTTCGCAGCATTGGTTTTAATTAGACCGAGACTGTGGGAGGCGAGTCGCCATCTCTTTATTTGGGGAAGGAAAATAATAATCACAGAATACCTTCAAAAGTGCTTTTAAGTTGCAGGTGTAGGACAATTCCTCAAAGTGATCAAAGTTTCTCAACATCTTAGTCTCCCACAGCCTGTACTTTGGTTCTATTTTTTTCTTTTTGGCACAGGCTGGGCAATACACAGCCGGGAAAGGGGTGGGCATAAGAACATTTGGGCCCGGCAGAATGAAACCAAGGGCGAAAATCGTTATTGTATTTTTAGAGTCGCTCAGCTCGTTTGGAAAATGTCTTTGACCTTGTTTTAGTACAAACGCCAACTTTTTGCTTGAGAGGCTGCTCAGCCAACTTCTAAAAATGTTGCTGAGATCCATAAGATAGAATAACGTGCTTGGAACCTATATTGGTGTAGACCAAAGAAGCTGAACCTATAGAATAGAATGGAATAGAATGGAATAGAATGGAATAGAATGGAATAGAATGGAATAGAATGGAATAGAATGGAATAGAATGGAATAGAATGGAATGGAATAGAATAGAATAGAGAATGGAATGGAATGGAATGGAACGGAAGGGAAGGGAATGGAATGGAATGGAATAGAATAGAATAGAATAGAATAGAATAGAATAGAATAGAACAGAACAGGGAATGGAATAGAATGTAATAGAATAAAATAGAACAGAATAGAATAGAATAGAATAGAGATTGGAATTGAATGGAATGGAATGGAATAGAATAGAATAAGGAATGGAATGGAATGGAATGGAATAGAATAGAATAGAATAGAATAGAATAGAGAATGGAATGGAACAGAAGGGAACGGAGGGGAATGAAATGGAATGGAATGGAATAGAATAGAATAGAATAGAACAGAACAGAACAGAACAGAACAGAACAGAACAGAACAGGGAATGGAATAGCAATAGCAGATTTTTTATATACCGCTTCATAGGGCTTTCAGCCCTCTCTAAGCGGTTTACAGAGTCAGCATATTGCCCCCAACAACAATCCGGGTCCTCATTTTACCCACCTCGGAAGGATGGAAGGCTGAGTCAACCCTGAGCCGGTGAGATTTGAACAGCCGAACTGCTGATCTAGCAGTCAGCTGAAGTGGCTGCAGTACTGCACTCTACCCACTGCGCCACCACGGCTCTTCCATGATCACGTGACTTAGATTTGGATGCTTGACAACTGAGCATCGGAGAATGGAATGGAATAGAATAGAATAGAGAATGGAATGGAATGGAACGGAACGGAAGGGAAGGGAATGGAATGGAATGGAATGGAATAGAATAGAATAGAATAGAATAGAATAGAATAGAATAGAATAGAATAGAATAGAATAGAACAGGGAATGGAATAGAATGTAATAGAATAAAATAGAACAGAACAGAATAGAATAGAATAGAGATTGGAATTGAATGGAATGGAATAGAATAGAATAGAATAAGGAATGGAATGGAATAGAATAGAATAGAGAATGGAATGGAATGGAACAGAAGGGAAGGGAGGGGAATGGAATAGAATGTAATAGAATAAAATAGAACAGAACAGAATAGAATAGAATAGAATAGAGATTGGAATGGAATGGAATAGAATAGAATAAGGAATGGAATTGAATGGAATGGAATAGAATAGAATAGAATAGAACAGAATAAGGAATGGAGTAGAATAGAATAGAATAACAGAGTTGGAAGGGACCCTGCAGGTCATCTAGTCCAGGGATCGCCAACCTTTCAGACCTCGGGGACCACTAAATTCATAATTTTAAATCCTGCAGACCACCAATATGAATTTTATAAAAAGATAAATAGTGTTTAGGGCAATATAAAAAAATGCAAATAATTTTCTTGCAGACCACCAAAATTGTCTTGCGGAGCATAGTGGTCTGGGAACCAATAGTTGGTGACTGTTAATCTAGTCCAACCCTCTGCCAAAGCAGGAGACTCTACCTACACCATTTCTGTCAGATGGCAGTCCAGTCTCGTCTTAAAGACTTCCAGTGTTGGAGCATTCACAACTTCTGGAGGCAACTTGTTCCACTAATCAATTGTTCTAACTGTCAGGAAATTTCTTCTCAGTTCTAAGTTGCTTCTCTCCTTGATTATTTTCCACCCATTGCTTCTTGTTCTGCCCTCAGGTGCCTTGGAGAATAGCTTGACTCCCTCTTCTTTGTGGCAACCCCTGAGATATTGGAAGACTGCTATCATGTCTCCTCTAGTCCTTCTTTCTATTAAACTAGACATACCCGGTTCCTACATAAAACACATTTATATGTTTTAGTCTCCAGTCCCCTAATCATCTTTGTTGCTCTTCTCTGCACTCTTTCTAGAGTCTCCACATCTTTTCTGCATCGTGGCGACCAAAACTGAATGCCGTATTCCAAGTGTGGCCTTACAAAGGCATTATAAAGTGGTATAAACACTTCACATGATCTTGATTCTATCCCTCTGTTGATGCAGCCTAGAACTGTGTTGGCTTTTTTGGCAGTTGCACCACATGGCTGGCTCAAATTTAAGTGATTGTCCACGAGAACTCCAAGATCCCTCTCACAGTTCCCACTATTGAGATCATGAGCATCAACTTTTTTCAGTCAGTGGCACCAGAGTTTTGAAAGAATATATTTTTAAAAAAGGCTAGGGGCAAATGTGATGAAGGGATTAAGTAGGATAGGTCAGCAAAGTCTCAAATTCAGGGACTGAATTTTCAGTGCCGTCATAATTTTGAAAGGTCACTAAATGAATGGCTGTAAGTCGAGAACTACAGATAGTCCTCCATGTATATAACTACAGTTGAGCCCCAAATTTATGTTGCTAAGCGAGAAGTTTGTGAAGTGAGTTTTGCCCCATTTTATGACTTTTCTTGCCACATTCGTTAAGTGAATCATTGCTGTTGTTAAATCAGTTGTTAAATGAATCTGGCTTCTCCATGCACTTTGCTTGTCAGAAGGTCGCAATAGGGGATCATGTGACCCCCCGGGACACTGCAACCGTCATAACTGTGAGTCAGTTGTCAAGCATCCGAATGTAAGTCCGCTGCAATGGTCGTAAGTCTGAAAAATGGTCACAAATCACTTCTTTTCAGCATCGTCATAATTTCGAACGACCACTAAGTGAACTGTTGTAATTTGAGGACTACCTATGTTGACATTCAGTTTTATCGCACTTCTCTATGTCCTTTCAGGGCATTAAACGTAATGAATGCACTTTTCTTGTCCTCTTTTTGCGCCAATTCAGGAAGCTCAGACTGCCCAAGGAGCTGCTGATTCAGTCCTACAGAGGAATCATTGAGTCTGTCATCAGCACCTCCATCAGCTCTGCAACCCTACAAGACAGACACAGACTTCAACGGATAATTAGAACTGCAGAAAAAACAATTGCTACCAACCTGCCTTCCATCAAGGATCTGTATACTGCACGAGTCAAAAAGTGGGCTGTGAAAATATCTGCAAACCCCTCGCGTCCTGGACATAAATTGTTTCAACTTCTACCCTCAAAATGACGCTATAGAGCACTGCACCACAAGACAACTAGACACAAGGACTGTTTTCTCCCCAATGCCATCACTCTGCTAAACAAATAATCCCCTCACCGCTGTCAAACTATTCACTAAAGCTGCATAACTATTACTATTAGTCTTCTCATCGTTCCTATCACCCATCTCCTCCCACTTATGACTGCAGGACTGTAACTTTGTTGTTTGTATCCTTACGATTTATATCGATTGTTTCTTAGTATTTGATTGCTTATTTGTACCCTATGACTATCATTAAGTGTTGTACCTTATGATTCATGATGAATGTATCTTTTCTTTTATGTACACTGAGAGCATCTGCACCAAAGACAAATTGTGTGTCCAATCACATTTGACCAATAAAAGAATTTTCTTTCTTTCTTTCTTTCTTTCTTTCTTTCTTTCTTTCTTTCTTTCTTTCTTTCTTTCCTTCCTTCCTTCCTTCTTTCCTTCCTTTCGACAGTACAATACAATACAATACATTCAATGGTGGGATTCAGCCAGCTCGCACCTATTCGGGAGAACCGGTTGTTAACTGTCTAAGCGGTTCGGAGAATCGGTTGTTGGAAGAAATCTCATTTTGTATTTTTTCCACTTTGCAGGGCTAATCCTGTAAGGAAGGCAGGAAGGAAACATTCTGGCATTGTTTCTAGCCTCATCTTTATTGCTCTGCTTACAGAAACTGCCTCTCCATTTAACCCTTATTACATTGTCACAGCGAAGGCGAAGCGCCCATTGATCTGAGTGATGTTGAGTTGGCCACACCCACTCGGTCACATGACCACCAAGCCACACCCACCCAGCTGGTCATTAGGGCAGAGAACCAGTTGTTAAATTATTTGAATCCCACCACTGAATACAATATAATACAATACCAGAGTTGGAAGAGACCTTGGAGGTCTTCTAGTCCAACCCCCTGCCTAGGCAAGAAACTCTACACATTTCAGACAAATGGCTATCCCACATCTTTTTAAAGACTTCCAGTGTTGGGTCATTCACAACTTCTGGAGGC
The DNA here is from genome assembly GCF_051295495.1 of Thamnophis sirtalis. Classification (NCBI taxonomy): domain Eukaryota; kingdom Metazoa; phylum Chordata; class Lepidosauria; order Squamata; family Natricidae; genus Thamnophis; species Thamnophis sirtalis. Next base: position 5,196,060 of record NW_028261386.1, on the reverse strand, counting down.
AACTTCTGTTCCACTGATTAATTGTTCCTAACCGTCAGGAAATTTCTCCTCAGTTCTAAGTTGCTTATCTATCTATCTATCTATCTATCTATCTATCTATCTATCTATCTATCTATCTATCTATCATCTACCTACCTACCTACCTACCTACCTATCTATCATCTATCTACCTACCTACCTAACTAACTAACTATCTAACTATCTAACTATCTAACTATCTAACTATCTAACTATCTAACTATCTAACTATCTAACTATCTAACTATCTAACTATCTAACTATCTAACTATCTAACTATCTAACTATCTAACTATCTAACTATCTAACTATCTAACTATCTAATTATCTATCTATCTACCTCTATCTATTTGATTTTTATCCTGCCTTTATTACTTTTTTAGCAACTCAAGGCTGCAAATAAACATGAGCCAACATTGTGCGGCACCAGCCAAAAAAGCTAATACAATTCTTGGTGGTATAAACAGAGGCAAAGAATCAAAACCACGTGAGGTATTCTTTAGTACTGTTTCATAAAGCCTTGGTAAGGTTACACCTGGAATACTGCAGCTAGGTTTGGTTACCACGTTACAAAAAAGATGTTGAGACGTTGGAAAAAGTGCAAAGAAGAGTAAGATGATTAAAGGCCTGGAGACAAAAGCATATAAAGAAAGATTGCAGGAATCGACTATAGCAATAGCAGTTAGACTTATATACCGCTTCATAGGGCTTTCAGCCCTCTCTAAGTGGTTTACAGAGTCAGCATATCGCCCCCACAGTCTGGGTCCTCATTTCACCCACCTCGGAAGGATGGAAGGCTGACTATGGCCAGTCTTCAGAAAAGAAGGAGTAAGGGGGACATGGTAGCAATATTCCAGTACTTGTGGGGCTACCACAAATAAGAGGGGGGTCAAATTATTCTCCAAAGCACCAGAGGGCAAGAAGCAACGGATGGAAACTAATCAAGGAGGGAAGCAACCTGGAATTAAGGAGAAACTTTCTAACAGTGAGGACAATCAACCAGGGGAACAGCTGGCCTCCAGAAGTTGTGGGTGCTCCAACCATGGAAGGTTTTTAAGAAGAGACTGGACAGCCACTTCTCTAAAATCCCATAGAGTCTCCTGCTTGAGCAGGAGGTTGGACTAGAAGACCTCCAAGGTCCCTTCCAGCTTTATTCTGATTGATTGGTATGTACGAAAATACATTTTTCCTCCTCTGGACCTACCACAGTTCAGACTGTCAATATTAGGACTAAAAATTTTGTCCTAGCAAGTGGAAACGTCTCCCAAGTATGCCTGTGTTGACCGCGCCTGGAGGCCAAAAAAACGAAGAAACGGGGGGAATAAAAAGTATATAAAGCACTCCTTCCCTCCCTCCACCCCCCCTCTCTCCGATGTCGGTCCCTTTCTTACAGAAACCACAGCTTCCCCATCAGCCAAAGGACTAGGGATCAAATGTAGGTCATATTTAGCAAAGGTGGGGACGAAACACAGGGGGAAAAAGCTGGTCCTCTTACATCTTTCTGTTTTGTGTGTGTATGTGTGTGTGTGTGTGAATGAGTGCACACTTGGGCTGGAGAGGGGAATGGCAAGGGGGAAACTGAAGGCACTTTGGTGGTAGGAAATTCCACCGGCATTTTAATGGCCTTGTTTGCGAAAAATACCTCTCACCTACAAGCCAGGAGTGCTGCACTTTCGGGGGGGGGGGTGCATCCAAGCGTAACCAGAAATTGTAAAATGGAACCTTTGTTTTCTTCCCATTTTTTTTCCCTTCTCCTTCTCTTAATGGCGTGTTCTTTCTTCGCCTTCTTGTCTTGGCCGAATAGAAAAACGAGTGCGGAGGCTTTTTAATTGCTCGCTCGGGTTCAGCTGGTTTTCTCTCTGCCCCCAGATATCTTCTTGCAAAAGCTGTTCCCAGCCAGATCTTTGCCAGATTGCCAGAAGCCAAGGATTCAGGCCTCATGATGATGATGATGATGAGGAGGAGGAGGAGGAGGAGGAGGAGGAGAAAGAAGAAGAAGGAAAAGAAGAAGGGAAAGAAAAAGAAGAAGGAAAAGAGGAGGGGGGGAGGAGGAGAACTGTGAACACCTTGGTGCTTTCTGAGTTTGGTGGTTTTATTGCAGAGGTTTCATGACCCAACTATGTAACATCATCAGTGCTAGAAGGGAGTGGGATTTGTGGAGAGGAGGAGGAGGAGGAGGAGGAGGAGGAGGAGGAGGAGGGGGAGGAGGAGGAGGAGGAGGAGAAGAAGAAGGAGAGGGTGTCTGGTAGAGGTGAGCTGGTGAAATTCAATCATCTTAAAATGGATTATGATGTGGGATGCAGTGCCTCAGAGGCTAAGATGCTTGAGCTTGTCGATCAGAAATGTCAGCAGTTCGGAGGTTCGAATCCCTAGCGCCGCGTAACGGAGTGAGCTCCCGTTACTTATCCCAGCTTCTGCCAACCTAGCAGTTCGAAAGCATGTGAAAGTGCAAGTAGAAAAATAGGAACCACCTTTGGTGAGAAGGTAACAGCGTTCCGTTGAGTCACACCAGCCACATGAACACAGAAACGTCTTCGGATAGCGCTGGCTCTTTGGCTTTGAAACGGGAACGAGCACCGCCCCCTAGAGTCAGGAACGACTAGCACATATGTGCGAGGGGAGCCTTTGCCTTTAAGATGGGCTTGATAAAAGCCAACCCAACAACAACTACAGGTAGTCCTCAGCTTATGACCACAGTTGAGCCAAAAGTGAGTCATTTGCTAAGTGAATTTTGCCCAATTTTACGAACTTTCTTGTCATAGTCAATCACTGCAGTTGTTATATGACAAATGGTTGTTAAGTGAATCTGGCTTCCACATTGACTTTGCTTGTCAGAAAGGGGATCACGTGACCCCGGGACACTGCAACCGTCATAAATGTGAGTCAGTTGCCAAGCATTCAAATTTTGATCATGTCACAGTAGTGATGCCACAACAGTTATGTAAGTGTGAAAAATGGTCATAAGTCACCTTTTTCAGAGCGGTTATAACTTTGAACGGTCACTAAATGAACTCTTGTAAGCCGAGGACTGCCTGCATTAGGAATTGTAGAACCTCCATATTCAGAAACAATATACAGGCTGCCCTCGACTTAACAACCACAACTGAGACAAACATTTCTATTGCTAAGCAAGGCAATTGTTAAGTGAGTCATGCCCTATTTTATGATGGTTTTTTTTGCCATGGTTGTTAAGCAAATCACCTCAGTTGTTAAATGAATCAGATTGTTTTTAATTAAGTGAACCTGGCTTCCCCCCTTGGCTTTAGCAATAACAATAGCAAAAGCAATAGTACTTAGATTTGTATACCGCTTCACAGTGTTTCATAGCTCTCTCTAAGCGGTTTACAGAGTCAGCCAGATGGAAGGATGGAAGGCCGAGTCAACCTTGAGCCAGTTGGGATCGAAGGCATCGAACTCTTGGCAGCCGGCAGAATTAGCCTGCTATAGCAATAGCGCTTATATACTGCTTCACGGTGCTTCATAGCCCTCTCTAAGCAGTTTACAGAGTCAGCATTCCCCCCCCCCCCATAACAATCTGGGTTCTCATTTTACCAATCTTGGAAGAATGGAAGGCTGAGTCAATCTTGAGCCGGTCAAGATGGAAGGCATCGAACTCTTGGCAGTCGGCAGAATTAGCCTGCTATAGCAATAGCACTTATATACAGTTTCACAGTGCTTTTACAGCCCTCTCTAAGCAATTTACAGAGTCAGCCTCTTGCCCCCAACAATCTGGGGTCCTCATTTTACCAACCTCGGAAGGATGGAAGGCTGAGTCAATCTTGAGCCGGTCAGGACTGAACTCAAGATTGTCACTTTGCTTGTCAGAAGCTCCCTAGGAAGGTTGGAAGTGACAATCTCAAGACCCTGGCACGCGGCAACCCTCGTGAATCGTAAATACATGCCGTTTATCAAGCCCCAGAAGTTTAATTATGTGCCACAAAAAAAATGTAGATAAGGGGGAATGTCCCCCCCAAAAAGAAACAATCAAACAGCAAAAAAGGAAATAGTGAGAAAAGACTAGGAAAAACCTTGGGTAAAACTACCAGAACAATAAAATTAAAAGTGAGAAAAAGGATTTTGAAGAAAAGATACAATAATTATGAAGAAGAAGAAGAAGAAGAAGAGGAGGAGGAGGAGGAGGAGGAGGAGGAGGAGGAAGAAGAAGAAGAAGAAGAAGAAGAAGAAGAAGAAGAAGAAGAAGAAGAAGAAGAAGAAGAAGAAGGGAGAAAGGAGAAAGGAGAATAGGAGAATAGGAGAAAAGAAGAAAATTAATAAGAAGTGAAATCTTTGAGAGACCAAGAGAAAATGGTTAGAGGAAGAGGAAGGGAAAGAAGGGACATCTTAGTAGATTAAAAAGAATTGTATGAACATTGTTAATGGTATGTAGTCAATTAATATATAAGGGAATTATAGCAACATTGTTAATTGTGGATAGTTAATTAAATTAAATGTTCCCTACGTAAAAACTGAGCTTGAGGATGTATGTTGTAAAATAGTAAAATAGACCAACAGATGAAATATGAAATGATAATTTGGTTCAACTTTGAAGGGGCAATTAGTGATATTGTTTATGTATTAAGAAGAAAATAAGTTTAAGGTGAAAAATATGGAAACAGAATAATATGGCTGAAATTGGAAATAGAACTATGATGTAAAATGGATTTTATATATATATATGAGAGGATGAAAAAGAAAGGACCCAGACAATCTTTTGTTTATAAAATATGTCAAAATTTGTAATAAAAAATAAAAACTTTGAATTATTAAAAGAAAAGTTTGATTATGTTCCTGTGGGAATTCTGCAATGGTCAGAAATGTACAAAGTAGTCATAAGACACTTTATTTGAATTGAACTTGAAATGTTGGCAATGCCCATTCCATAATCCCCATATGCCACTGGGATATCTAAAGAAGTATTATTTATCTATTTGTATCCCGCCTTTATTATTTTTACAGATAACTCAAGCCAGAGAAAGTACCTAATACTACTTCCTCCTCCTACACAGGCACTTTGGTTCTCCTTGTTAATTGGTTCTGGGAGGCACGAAGAGTCCCACAAACAACGAGTACCAAACAAACCTTTCCCATAACGGTAACCTTTTATTTTGGCTGGAGGCAACTGACACTGACAAGTTCTAGCTTGCGTGTCAAGTACCAAAGAAACGACGAGTATCGGGACAAATATTTTGCCTCAAAACGCATCAACTATGACATTTGATGATTTTCAAAGCAGTCGACCATCAAGGGATGACCATATTTTCCTATGAATTGGACTGAGATAAACGGACTGGCCCAAATTCACTCAGCTGACTTTCATGCCTATGGCAGGACTAGAACTCATGTCAGAAGGTCACAAAGATGATCACATGACCCCGGGAACTACTGGTTTGGCGAACCAGATTAAAATTAACATCTGGCTTGCCCGAACGTGTCCTAACCAGCTGAATCTCAGTACACACATGTCCATCACATGCTCCAATCAGGCACTGTCCCATCTGGAGATGCCTCCCAGTCACGTCACTCCAGGTGCAGGGCAAGATGTCCTTGACTCTCTGAGAAAGGAATGTTATTTAGGCTATATATCTCCCTTATGCCATATCAGAGGTAGTATTCAGCAGGTTCTGACCAATTCTGGAGAACCGGTAGTGGAAATTTTGCGTAGTTCGGAGAAGCTTTAAATACCACCTCTGGCTGGCCCCGCCCAATCTATTCTCTGCCTCCCGAGTCCCAGCTGCTCGGGAGGAAATGGGGGGAGGAAACCTTCCCCTACTACGCCCACCAAGTCATGGCCCACAAGCTATGCCCACAGAACTGGTAGTAAAAATTTTGAATCCTACCACTGCTCCATATGACAACTCTTCAAACAGAGCAGATTTTCTTAATCTTGGCAAGTTTAAGAAAAGTGGACTTTAATTCTCATGCTGGCTGGGGAATTCTGGGAGCTGAAGTCCACTTAAAGCCTCTGAGGTTGAGAAACACCAGCATAGACCATGCAATTGTGGTTGCCATCTTGACTTTTTTGACCTCCCTTCCACAGCTGGCCCTAAATTCAAGATCTTGCCCCCTTTTTTATTTATTTATTTATTTTTATGCCGCCCTTTTCTCTGGGGGGACTCAGGGCGGCTTACAACTTAAAAAGGGGGGCGGGGAAACAAACTTTTAACATATAGAACAATACATCATTAAAACACAACATTCATACCATTCGGGCGGGTTGCAATCTTTAGCCCCAGGCCTGACAGGAAAGCCAGTTTTTAAGGGCTGTGCGGAAGGTCTGGAGGGTGGTGAGGGTACGAATCTCCACGGGGAGATCGTTCCATAGGGTGGGAGCTGCCACCGAGAAGGCTCTCCTCTGCGTGGTTGCCAGTCGACATTGACCGGCGGATGGAACTCGGAGGAGGCCTAATCGTTGAGATCTAATTGGTCGAATGGAGGTGATTGGCAGTAGGCGGTCTCTCAAGTACCCAGATCCACTATCATGGAGGGCTTTATGGGTGGCAAGTAGCACCTTGAAGCGTATCCGGAGATCGACAGGTAGCCAGTGCAGCCCGCGGAGGATAGGTGTTACGTGGGTGAAGCGAGGTGCACCCACAATCGCTCGCGCGGCCGCATTCTGGACTAGCTGAAGTCGCCGAATACTCCTCAAGGGCAGCCCCATGTAGAGCACATTGCAGTACTCCAGCCTAGAGGTCACAAGGGTACGAGTGACTGTTGTGAGAGCCTCCCGGTTCAGGTAGGGGCGCAACTGGTGCACCAGGCGAACCTGGGCAAATGCCCTCCTGGTCACAGCTGACAAATGGTGTTCGAAGCACTTAGAAAAAAATATTCAGATCACAACATGAGTAAGAATTATTTGCAAGGCAAAAGACCTGCCCTCTTACAAAGCGATTCCTGTGATTAAATCAAAAAATGCCAGGGAAGATTGATCAATTCAGAACAGTGTTGAATTTCATCTGGAAATAGACTCAAAATGCAACAGAGGAAATAGTCTTAAAACGCAGCATAGGAAAATAGAGAACTACCTTTGACAGGTAGCGCTTGACTTATGATCACAATTGGGAGAGGAAAAATTGTTTTTTAAGCAGCATCGTCATTAAGTGAGGCATCACAAGATCGTACCGGATTCCAGTTGACCCCCTCTTCTTTGTGACAGCCCCTCAAATACTGGAAAACTGCTTTCATGTCACCTCTAGACAAAAGAAGGACTCTGCTAGCCATACCCAATTCCTGCAACTGTTCTTCATATGTTTTAGTCTTCAGGCCTCTAATCATTTTAGTTGCTCTTCTCTGCACTCTTTCCAGAATCTCTGCAACTTTCTTGTAATATGCTAAGATATATGGAGAACGATTGCAATATTTGAGAGGCTGCCACCAAGAAAAGGGGTTCAACTAGGAGCCAAGGTGGCGCAGTGGTTAGGGTGCAGTACTGCAGGCCACTTTAGCTGACTGTGATCTGCAGTTCAGCGGTTCAAATCTCACCGGCGCAAGGTCGACTCAGCCTTCCATCCTTCCGAGGTGGGTGAAATGAGGACCCAGACTGTTGGGGGCGATATGCTGACTCAATTTGCTAAAAAAAAATATTGTAAACCGCTTAGAGAGAGCTGAAAGCCCTATGAAGCGGTATATAAGTCTAATAAATAAATAAATAAATAAATAAATAAATAAATAAATAAATAAATAAGGAGAAACTTCCTAACAGAGAGGACAATTAACCCATGGAACAGCTTGCTTCCAGAAATCACAGGTGCTCCATCACTGGAGGTGTTTAAGAAGAGAATGGACTATTTATATCTGGTTTTACACATACTAATTGCAGCCAGAATTGTATTTGCACAACTATGGAAAAACGATGAGATTCCAATCAGATGAGAGTTTAATTAAGAAAATACCAGAATGCACAGAAACTGGTAGATTAACGCTTGCTATTAGGGATAAAGGGAAAAAAAACTGAATATTTTTGACATGGGATGTATTTTTATCCATGGTTCGACAATAGAAATATAAGTTAGAAAGGAGGAGATATAAAAAGAGGAAATGTTAATGTGGAGAGAATTTAAAGATGATGATGTTAGGTACTATTGTTATTATACTATTATATAGTTATATTATTAATAGTATTGTGATGAATATAACAACAAATATGGGGATTGTGACTGTTCAAATAACTGTACCCAGATCACACACCGTTTGATGGAAATGGAAAGTAATATAAATAAAACATATAAAAATATGGGGAAAAAAGAAGAAGAATAGATGGACAACCACGTGTCTGAAATGGTGTAGGGTCTCCTGCTTGAGCAGGGGGCTGGACTAGAAGACCTCCAAGGTCCCTTCCAGCTGTATTCTGATTTCATCTTGATTGATAAAACTGGATGCAGTATTCTAAGCGTGGTCTTACTAAGGCTTTACAAAGCAGTACTAATACTCCAAAGCTTCTCGTCGGCTTCCTTGTAGCCTTCCCCGAATAAACCAGGACTGGCTTCAACCCCCCTCCCCCCCAAAAAAAACCCCCACCACCCCAACCCCATTTCGCAAAAACCCACTAAAAGATTGGCTCCCTGCTCCTCTCTTCCCATGACCCTATTTCCAAACCGAGAGAGGTCAAAACCTGTGAGAAATAATGGCTCGGCTTGGCTTGGCCAACTGGATGGCCGTGATCTTTGGCTGAGAAGAATTAATGGGTCGTGCAGGACAGTGATCAGGCCGAGGAGAGGGGGGGGGAAGCCATCTACTCCCCCCCCTCAACAGTCCCTTCAGACATGCTGGCTGATTGAGAGAGGAGAGAGAGGAGAGAGAGAGAGAAAGAAAGAGAGAGGGGAGAAGGAGGGAAGGAGAGGGAGAGAAAGAGAGAGAGAGAAAGACAGACAGAGAGAGAGACAGAATCAGAGAGAGAGAAGGGGGCCAGGAGGACTAGGCCGAAACGTAGCGGAGGGGAATAGCAACGAAGGCAAGAAAACGGTATGCCCTTAACGAGCTTCTCATTGCCCCGAATATGGATGGCAGCCAAGGTCCAGGTTCCCCAAGTGTGACAGAACATTATTCTAATGAAACGCCACGGAATTTGCTCAAAGGCCAAATCCAGGGGCTCTTTCACATGTTCCCCTCAACACTTGACTGCCCTTTCTCCACAGGGAAAGTTCAGCAGAGGCATTAGCGCTTCTTCCTGCATCTCTCTCTCATTCTTTCTCCTTGTTCGCTCCCTCTCTCTCTCACTCTCTCATTTTTTTCTCTCTCTTTTTCTTTCTCTCTCTCTCTCTCTCCTCTCTTTCTCCCTCTTTTTTCTCATTCTCTCTTTCATTTCCTCCTCATTCTCTCTCTCATTCCCTCCCCCTCATTCTCTCTCTCATTCATTCTCTCTCTCATTCATTCTCTCTCATTCTCTCTTTCATTCCCTCCCCCTCAGTCTCTCTCTCATTCCCTCCCTCATTCTCTCTCTCATTCATTCTCTCTTTCATTCCCTCCTTCTCATTCTCTGTCATTCTCTCTCACATTCCCTCCCTCTCATTCTCTCTCTCTCTCATTCTCTCTTTCATTCCCTCCCTCTCATTCCCTCTCTCATTCTCTTTCTCATTCTCTCTTTCATTCTCTCTCTCATTCTCTCTTTCATTTGCACTCTCTCATTCTCTCTCATTCTCCCCCTCATTCTCTCTCTCTCAATCTCACTCTCTCATTCTCTCTCATTCTCTCTTATTCCCTCTCTCTCATTCCCTCTTTCTCTCTCTCTCATTTTCTCTCTCATTCTCTTTCATTCGCTCTCTCATTCTCTTTCATTAACTCTCTCATTCTCTCACTCATTCTCCCCCTCATTCTCACTCCCCTCATTCTCTTTCATTCTCTCTCATTCTCTCTCTCTCATTCTCTCTCTCTCTCATTCTCTCTCATTCTCTCTCTCATTCTCTCCCTCTCTCGTTATTTATCTCTCACTTTCTCTGATTCATATTTATGTCCTGTGATTCTCCTTTTGCGATCTTTTGACAAGCAAAGTCAATGGGGAAGCCATTCACTTAACAACCGCGTGACTAATTTAACACCCGCGGTGATTCGCTTAACAACTGAGGCACGAAAGGTTGTACGATGGGGCAAAACTCACTTAACAACTGTCTTGCTTAGCAACAGCAATTTTGGGCTCAACTATGGTCAT